>NC_059373.1:22995280-23340280 GCF_019703515.2 Myxocyprinus asiaticus
ACACAAGCAGTACAAAAGCTCCAGCTGCCACACCATAAACCCAGGTCTTCAGTTTGCCATCTGTGCAGGTACACACACATCAACACAAGTGCACACACAGCTGCATTTCTACCTTATCACACCAAAGGCAACAAGCATTACTTAAAGGAATACCTCACCAATAAAATTAAAATTCTCTCATCAATTACTCACTCTCATGCCATCTAAGATGTGTTTGACTTTCTTTCTTCTGAAGAACACAAACAAAGATTTTTAGAAGAATATCTTAGCTTTGTAAGTGCATACAATGCAAATGAATGGTGACCTACATTTTTAAGCTCCAAAAAGCACATGTAGGCAGCATAAAAGTAGTCCACACGAACCCAGTGGTTTAATCCATGTCATCTAAAGGGATTGAATCAGTTTTTGGTGAGAACAGACCAAAATACAACTCCTTTTTTCACTATAAATCTTGAAGAGCAGTCTCCTTGGCGATCATGATTTTAAGCTCGATTATACTTCCTAGCACCATCTAGCAATCTGCAGTGTCAAGCACTTGGAAGTGTAATCAAGCCTGAAATCATGATTGTGCCAAGAGACTGCAATGGCAAGATGTACAGTGAAAAGGAGTTATATTTTTGGTCTGTTTTTACCCAAAACTGATTGGATCAATTCAGAAGACATGGATTAAACCACTGGAGTCATATGGATTACTTATATGCTGCCGTTATGTGCTTTTTGGAGCTTCTAAGTTTTGTCCATTCAATTGCATTGTGTGGGCCTCCAGAGCTGAAATATTCTTCTAAAAATCTTTGTTTGTGTTCTGCAGAAGTAAGAAAGTCATACACATTTGGGATGGCATGAGTGTAACTAAATGATGAGAGAATTTTCATTTTTGTCTGAACTAACCCTTTAATATAAACTGTTCTCTACTATCTGCTGGAAACATCTTTACTTGTTTGCAATATATATATATATATATATATATATATATATATATATATATATATATATATATATATATATATATACCGATCAGCCACAACATTAAAACCACCTGGTAGGTCCCCCTCGTGCCACCAAAACAGCTCTGACCAGTCGAGGAATGGACTCCACAAGACCTCTGAAGGTGTCCTGTGGTATCTGGCACCAATATGTTAGCAGCAGACCCTTTAAGTCCTGTATGTTGCGAGGTGGGGCCTCCATGGATCAGACTTGTGGGTCCAGCTCAATCGGATTGAGATCTGGGGAATTTGGAGGCCAAGTCAACACCTTCAACTCTTTGTCATGTTCCTCAAACCATTCTTGAATTTTTGCAGTGTGGCAGGGCGCATTATCCTGTAGAAAAAGGCCACTGCCATCAGGGAACACAGTTGCCATGAAGGGGTGTACGTGGTCTGCAACAATCTTTAGGTAGGTGGTACGTATCAATGTAACATCCACATGAATTCCAGGACCCAAGGTTTCCCAGCAGAACATTGCCCAGAGCATCACACTTCCTCCGCCGGCCTGCTTTCTTCCCATTGTGCATCCTGCTGCCATCTTTTCTGCATGATCTAAAAGAAAACGTGATTCATCGTACCAGGCCACCTTCTTCCATTGCTCCTTGTGCCCATTGTAGGCACTTTCGGCGGTGGACAGGGGTCAGCATGGGCACTCTGACTGGTCTGCAGCAACATAGCCCCATATGCAGCAAGCTGCAATGCACTGTGTGTTCTGACACCTTTCTATCATGGCCAGCATTAAGTTTTTCATCAATTTGTGCTACAGTAGCTCTTCTGTGGGATCGGCCCAGACGGGCTAGCCTTCCCTCCCCATACACGTCAATTAGCCTTGGGCGCCCATTGCCCTGTTGCCGGTTCACCAGTTGTCCTTCCTTGGACAACGTTTGGTAGGTACTAACTACTGCATACCGAGAACACCCCACAAGACCTGCTGTTTTGGAGATGCTCTGACCCAGTCATCTAGCCATCACAATTTGGCCCTTGTCAGAGTCACTCAGATCCTTACGCTTGCCCATTTTTCCAGCTTCCAACACATAAAATTCAAGAACTGACTGTTCACTTGCTGCCTAATATATCTCACCCCTTGACAGGTGCCAATGTAATGAGATAATAAGTGTTATTCACTTCACCTGTCAGTGGTTTTAATGTTGTGGCTGATCAGTGTATACCAAAACGTATTGTACACAACCAGTCAAAATTTTGGACAGAATCTTTTTTATTAGGCTACTATATATTTTCTTAACCTTTTAGAATAGTAGGTTAACTCTGGGAATTATGCTGTGACCAAACAAATGTTAAAATATCCAATTTCAAATGTTAAAAATTCAAATCTATCTTATAGTTTCTTCAAAGTAGCCACCCTTTGGACACTCTTGTCATTCTCTTAACCAATTTCATGAGGTGCCATAAAGGATGCTTTTTATGTTATTATTTGTTTCTTAAAGCTGATGTATGTAATTTTTGCATCACTGGCCCCACTGAACGGAATTGCAAAAATAAACAATGTTTTCAAAACAGCTTTTTGAATACACCCCTCGCCTGCAGTTGTTAAAACAGTCAAGTGGTAAACAGTTTAGCTGTGTTAACAAATTCATACATAATCTACAAAACTAAATGACAGCATTTCTGCATCAGCTTTGAGATCAAAAGGTTTTTATGATCATGAGAAACACAAATTTCATCAGTGTGTTCAGACTTTCGACTGATTGTGTAATTTGAATACATTTAGCAAAGTAAAAAAGCCTTTGTTGTGAGTTAAAAATGGTTAGCAGTAGTTAGTGTCAAATATTAGTCTCTATGTAGTCTCTATTGCAATTTAAATGCTTGTAAAGGGTCTTTGCAAAGCATTTCTAACATGGTCTTTCAGAGCTTTCCACAAACTTACCGGGTCCGAAGGGTTGCAGGAACCAGGTGCGACCAGAGTGACCTGGCAGGTTGGCGGTGGTCTGGGTGGGGTTCAGGGCTCTGATCGTTTTCACATCAGCTTTGCTGTCTCCGGCAGTGGGGATCTCAAGCACTGGTATGACCGTGCACTGATCCAGCACTCCATCTGATGTCATGACCTCAGTATAACCCTCTTCACAGCCGCATATGCCAGCCTGCAGGGGGAGCCATCGCACCAATTACATTCAACCATTAAACTCTCTCTGTATACTGTAAATCAGGGAAACAGTGTATGCTTGTCTAGCTTGTGTAGAACAAAAACTGTCTTGTCCAAGTCTAAGGATCTAAAGTTTTATTGAAATTTGAGATGTTTACTTCCAAATGCATTTTCATTGTATGGAAAAGAGCAGCTTTTTTGATAATAACTCCTTTTGTGTTCCATAGGAAAAAAAAGGCATGCAAAATTCAAACAACATGAGGGTAGCTAAATTGATTGAACAGACTGACCTGATGTGAATAATGTTTTTGCCACAGTGTTTAAAAAACTTTTTGTTACAAAATTTATGTAACTTATTTATCAAAGATACTTTTTTTTTCCTTTTTTTTTTTTTGAAGTCTCATTCAAAATCCGCTTGTCTCAAACATCGGAGGTACGTGCCCCCTAAGATTGAATAGGCATGATGCTTTTGATGCAAGATTTCTATTTTTGGCAATCCCTTTTCCTCTAAACAGCTGCTAATTTAATTCAGTTTAAGTCTCCTGCGATCATTTGTGTTAGCTTTCTCTCTACCAGTGTCATGTTGTTCTTTTCTCTCTTAAATAGCTCTCTTGGATGCTAAAAATAATTTTGTTGCATCTAGTGGTGATATCAAAGATACCTTAGCTCTTTCTTCTGGGCTATTTTAGTGTGTTTCCTTGTTCTGAAAAACATCAGAGGATTATGAGAATGTTGAAGATTCTCCATAGCCATATGAGTCCATATTCTTGCAGGGGTGTTGACAAGATACATCACAGCATGTGTTCTTTTGCCTTTCTCTGGGCCTGAATGCTTGTGTGATTGGCACACTCACGGGAAACTCGGAATGCACAAGGCATTTGTATCTTAAATGGTGGGTACAAGAGAGTGGGGCAGAATGCAGCAGAAAGATCTGATATGAATGCACGTAGTTTAGAGCCACAGTGAAGGGTTTCACTACACAGTGTGTGGCCGGATTCTGATACGTTCATAATCATCTCATACGGCACATATAGTTTATATGCAATGGGGGAACGCACACCAGAGGACAAATAATATGATTATATTATATCCGCAAGTAATGGAGAAATACTTCTTGATGTAGTTTTTAAGTCATTTGCAGGTGTATGGTGGAATCTAATTACTTTCGCTGTTTAAGAATGTAATATTACTTGCAAGCGAAAAAAAAAAACTGCACTGTTACATATATGTAAGGTTAGTTATGAAGAGTTATTTATAATTATTTCAGATTTGCATTGACTTGCTTGCATTGGCATTTTGATACAGTTTGAACTGTTTTCTGTGTGAGTGACACGAGTGAAGTGCACTTTTACATAAATCTACCTCTGTATAGTTTAATGTACATATTTTACTATTTAAGTGTAATCCGAACGAATCGCTGAACTGAACTCTTGAAGCCTATCATTTAGTTTTCTTTCTATGTAAAAGAACTGCATATGTTAAATGAAAGATATGACTACCAATTAAATGTATTATATCATAACAGGCTTATATAAGGGGTAAAAGCACACAAATGACGAATGCTGAGTTAGATTGATGTATAAAAAAAAAAAAAAATCACATTGAATCCAGCCTGGCTGTTCACACTGAAGGCATACTGGATAAAATCAGATACGTATCCGATTTATTTCCACATATTACAGTGGCCAAGATCGGATTTGAAAATGTCACATTCAATGTGCTTGTGGCTGTTCACACTGTCAAATCACAATAACAGGTCTGTGTCACATGTGAGTAAAATAAGAATCAGATCTGGGCCACGTTCAGCTGTGGTGTGAACGTTTGTCATATTTTACTCATTTCTAGGCACAATTTTGTACCCAAAGCACAACTAAGTAAACCCCCCAACCAAACACAACAAAACAGCACTGCTATGCTTAATAATATAAAGCTCTCGACTAATACTGACTTGTTTTCCCTAAGGTGTTTCTTTGGGCTTGCAATGCGACTGGCTCTAATATTATCTGACACTGGTCACAGTCTGCTTGATAAAATCAGTTTCCTAAGTCCATGCATAGCACTAACACTGTTATGTCTATCAGCAAAAAACTGAGCTGCACTTAAACCTGTATTTTTCCATTTAATTTGATGGCATACTTGCAGATTCTTTTTTTCCTTTTAAAAGCTGATGAGCAGATATCAGATCCTCCTATTATAACCCGTGTACTACAGGCTGTGCTTCTTGGTCCTCATATTTCAGCACTTCCCGTTAAGCATCCCTGCACTATCTCTCTCTCTTTCCTGCAGAGAGTCTTACTCTATTGCACTGAATATCCATGCGAATATTCATGCTTGTAGTCTGCCTGCATCTCAGTACACACATCAGCCAGCATCCATACATAAACATGCATACAAACTAACCTCAGTGCAGTATGAGCGAGGTTTGTCACAGGCCGGGTCACATGATCTGTCTGCCACTGGCTCGCTTGTCAATGGGCATCCACCTGCAGGGTAAAAGATCAAAATTCAGCTGCATAGACAGGAAGGAAGAGAAATGACATACAGGGTGAATTCCGAAAAGGCCTTTGTGTGCCCTTTAAAGGCACTGTGAAAAGGGGATCTTTCCACATGACCATTAGAGAAGGGTACATGCGATGTAGGAAATTTAGGAAATTTGCAGTTCATGATCACTTGACCCCCAATGACTATCACTGGAAATATTCCTTACATATTTATTAGCAATGCACTGATGTATCGGTCAGTCAACCGCATCAGACAGTAAAAGTAACTATCTGCACTATCGGACATGGGCTGATTATAACTCGTGCTGTTTTTGAAAGAAAATGTCTCTTGTGTGGAATTACTCTGAATTGGGTGAAAATAACAGCAAAGTTGCAAGCTTTACCATGCTAGAATTTCACAAAGTTGAATGACCGGTAATCTTTTAACACAGCTAATTTGATAAGATGATAAGGCTGATAAGGCTGCTTCAACTAAAAAGCTTCATCATTCAGAATTCAATGAAGAATATATATATATATATGACCAATTTAATGTGAGCCTAACAAGAGGCTATTTAGAATTCACATAATGTGAGTTAATAAGGTACTTTCTGTTTATGAATTTTGTTTATAACAGACTAGTTACTCTAAAAAAACATGTACTCTTTAAAAAAATAAAGAAAAACATGGAAAACATGAATACAGCTGCTTTTTAAATTTATTTCGAAGTTGTGTAATTATCAGTGATTTGAAACAAACTTTCATTATCTACAAATGGTATTTGGTATATAATCTGATATCGGTATCGGCACACACATTTTGTAGCGGTGCATCCCTTATACAATACTTACATGTTTGTTTGTTTGTTTTTACCCAGCACCTTTAAATTAGACAGTGCACACTATTTGAATTCAAGGCACAAACAGGCTATATTTGATGCAAAAGTTTTATTTTCATCAACAATCTTAACATTTATTAGCATCGTAATTCTTTGGAGTATGTCGAAGTGGCTTACATTGGCTAACACTGACACCTAGTGGCCTGGATGCTGCATCATTAAAACACAGTAGTTTACGGTTACCAATGCCATTGTAGAAATTCACTATGAACAGTAAAATAGGATTAATTTAATCCATGAATGAAAGTGTCCAATAACAGGGCACTTACTGAAATTAAGTGAGTAGTATTCAGCTGGTCATGTGATGCTAACATGGCTGCCCCCATGAGGTGCCCCCGCCCCATGTAGAATAAAAGAGCTTTTATAAGGTTACTGAAATGACTGAACTCTTCATCTCACATGAGTTGTCATGATTTCATACATTTCAAAATTACTATTCATTGCTTTAGAAGTGAAACTTTTAAAATGAGGGAAAAAAGTACTGAGTCAACCTTTATGGTAATATTCTGATTAAAATAAAGTGACAGCGATGTATTGCTTCGTGTAGTGTGTTCCAAATGTGCACGTATGAAAGTAATGCCCTGCACCCTTCAGTGTACTCAAAGTGCTCTGCCCTTCGGAGTAGGACATAGGGCATGATGCACAATTTCAAATGGAATTTTCTGACAGAAACACACAGTGTATTATCCTAGAGGAAAAAGGCATCAAAGGCTCTCCATTCTGTTTGTTTCGCTTCTCGCTTTCTCTCTTTCTTTTTTTCTCTCTCTGGAAATGCAAAGCAGTGCCAGGCACATTTCACTCCATGTCTTCCTTCCCTTCAAGCTCAGCTGACAGACATATTATGATACAAATTCTGAATTACTGCCTCATGTTAGCTGATATGCACAAGGCAGTAATTATAAAGTAAAAAAAGCAAACCTCAGGGAACATCAATACATTACCATTATTTCATCACATGACTGTCTGACTGTATGAGCAAAGGTCCAAAAGAGAAGGGAAGCTCGCACACAATGTGTAGAAAACGTCTTAAAAAAAAATTGTTTATTGAGAGGCCCAAAAGTGCAAAAAGAGCTCTTTTGGACCTTAGTATGATTTTTTTTTTCCGCTTATGCAACAACGCTACTTGGAAATATAAGACATTTCAGTATTTGGCGCAAATGTATACAGCTTTTGTTCTGCTTTTGGTTTACTGACTATATGAGCAGACATTGACTTCTCTCCTCCTGAGTCCCATATGAATATCTAGGCACTGCAGAACACAATTAAAAAATTATCCTCTTCTTGGGAAGCCTATGTGTATGATCTTAAAGTATGCAAGCACGTCTCTCTCGCTCTAGCTTTATATCTTCCTCTCTACTAACTGTAGTCTGTGGGAATCCACTGGATCTATAAAAGTACTGAAATACTGCCAATGCAGGGGTTTTATTTTCTCTAAGCTGGGATGAATCAATACATCTAATCAACAATGGGAAAGGTGAAATTGAGCGGCTCCCTAACTGCGGAATCGCCCTCCACTGCTTCCGCCTGTTACAATGACAATTGTTAAGGTGACAACTAACACTAGGTGTGTCATTCGTAGCTGGTGTGAATCAGAAACCTAGTTACCGTACATGTTACTAGGAAAATTGACAGTCATTTTTAAGACTTTAAGCCTTTAAAGTAAAGATGCTGACTACCACACCTGGAGTCACAAGTTCGAATCCAGGGCGTGCTGAGTGACTCCAGTCAGGCTTCCTAAGCAACCAATTGGCCCGGTTGCTAGGGTGGGTAGAGTCACATTGGATTAACCTCCTCGTGGTCGCTATAATGTGGTTCTCGCTCTCGGTGGGGAGCGTGGTGAGTTGTGCGTGGATGCCGCGGAGAGTAACGTGAAGCCTCCACATGCGCTAGGTCTCCACGGTATCACGCTCAACAAGCCACGTGATAAGATGCGAGGATTGACTGTCTCAGATGCGGAGGCAACTGAGATTCGTCCTCCGCCACCCGGATTGAGGCGAGTCACTACGCCACCACGAGGACCTAGAGTGCATTGGGAATTGGGCATGCTAAATTGGGGGGGGGGGGGGGGGAAGAGAGGCCTTTAAAGGGATAGTTTGCCCAAAAATCTAAATTACGTCATCTACTTTTTTGTTCTGTGGAAGAAAGTCATAAAGGTTTGGAACAACTCGAGAGTCATGTTTGGTGACCCTCAAGATATCCCTTTAAGCATATTTCTCAGATGATTATTCTAGGTTTAATACAAGTTAAGCTCAATCGACAGCATTTGTAAAAAAAAATAAATGACTCTTCCTTTCTTCTCTTTAAAAAAAAAGCAAAAATCGAGGTTATAATGAGGCACTTACAATGGAAGTGAATGGGGTCACTTTTTGGAGGATTTAAAGGCAGAAATGTGAAACTTATAATTTTATAAAATCACTTACATTAATTCTTCTGATAAAACTTGTGCATTTTCTGAGCTGTAAAATTGTTTAAATTACAGCGTTTTGCAACAAAGTAAAAAAAATGGCTATAACTTTACACAGAAAAGGTTAGTAAGTGATTTTATCACATTAAAAGCATGTTAACATGCATATTGTTTGTCTTGTGGCTATACTTTTGTAACAATGTTTTTTTTTTTTTTTTTATGTTTACAGATTGGCCCATTCACTTCTATTGTAAGTGCCTCACTGTATAACCATATATATATATATATATATATATATATATATATATATATATATATATATATATATATATACACTACTGGTCAAAAGTTTTGAAACACTTGACCGAAATGTTTCTCATGATCTTAAAAATCTTTTGATCTGAAATCATATGCTTAAATGTTTGAAATTAGTTTTGTAGACAAAAATATAATTGACCACCATATTAATTTATTTCATTATAAATCTAAAATAAAAGAAAAAGTTTTTGAAATGGATGACTTGGACCAAATAATAAAGAAAAGCAGCCAATAAGTGCCCAACATAGATGGGAACTCCTTCAATACTGTTTAAAAAGCATTCCAGGGTGATACCTCAAGAAGTTGGTTGAGAAAATGTCGAGTACATTTCTGCAAATTCTAGGCAAAGGGTGACTACTTTGAAGATGCTAAAATATAACACAGTTTTGATTTATTTTGGATTTTGTTTAGTCACAACATAATTCCCATAGTTCCATTTATGTTATTCCATAGTTTTAATGACTTTACTATTATTCTAAAATGTGAAAAAAAAAATTATAATAAAGAATGAGTAAGTGTTTCAAAACTTTTGACCGGTAGTGTATATATATATATATATTTTTTTTATTTATATATATATATTTTTTTTTAGAAAAGGAGGGAGAGTCAAAAACTTTCTGGTAATCAACATTATGCCACAAATGCTGTAGATTGAGCTTAACTAGTATTGAACCCAAAATATGCCTTTAAGTTCCATTCTGTAACATTTTTACCTTCAGAAATAAGCTAAAGCTATTGGTCTCCTTTTAAAGGTGCACCAAAAACTGCAAGCAATGGCAGAAACATGTTCACTAATTAATAAATATTCATACTGCTGCACACCTTAATGTAACTCATGCATATGCATAACTGGGGATCAGGTTGCTTCAAAGGGATTGGTTACAGCACTAGAAATGCTGCCACACTGATCAGCCAATCAAAAGTGGCCAGACTCATGCATGCCATCTGGAATGAGGTCAGTTTGGGTGGCTCAGTGTAGAGGACAAATAAACACCTTTAAATTGTATGGAGGGCAAAGGGAATGATTCCAAGCTGCATTTGGTGTAAGTATGGCATTACAAAGCTCAAAGCAAAATTAAATCTCATATTTAAATGATTTTTTTTTTTTTTTTTTTTTGAAATTGAGGTTCTAAAAAGTGTGAGTAACATGGGCATACTGCTGTCCTCACATATCTCCACGTTTGCACCGAAACATGGATGTATGCAAACATAGAAATACATGCATAGACACATTAACATACATGGGAGGACAGCTGGCATGATGATGAATGGGATTAAACTGTGGGTGTGACACTGTCAGGGATTAAAATATGATTTCTATGAAGTATATACAGATGTATAAGAGGAGTCATCATACACATCAGCCTCCCTGGCTCTGACAGGAAATGACAGCACAGGACGCCAGTGTTATCTCAAATCACAGTCTTTCATCAAACACTCATTCAGTGGAGAGAATATTGACAGTTCTGTCAGTGATGTTTTTTGTTTTGTTTTGTTTTTCCTGTGAACCTCTGAACATCAACAGCAGATAAAGTGCAGTTTATTTATGTTTCTATCAACTAGTGCATCATTTTATCAATGAGTATTTTTGTCTTGTTTTCTAGTTAAAAATATCTTCAAAATAATATACATTTACTTAAGAAGCAAAATTGCATAAGCTGTAAAGATATTTTCTTAGCCTATTGGCAAATTGTTTGAGGTTTATGCTTAAAAAAAGGAAAAATAGACTTGAATCAAGATAAATTCTCTCCAAACAAGTCTTGATATCTTGCAATTTTGTGTAAATATAATTATCTTATTTTAAGAACGTTTATATATTTTTATTGGAAAACAAGACAGAAACACTGATTATGAATGATTTTTTGCTGAAAAAGTTGGACACAAGTAAAAATTGAATGTGAATTGGTTTAGGCCATATTTATTCTAATCCTAAAACAAACCTAAAACACATTGACTGTGCCCCGTTTACGCCTCTCATCCACACTGGAATGGCTTTTTCCTCCACAGAAACCTTAGATTTTCTAAAGTACTTTCTAGCACTGCATACTTTGAAAAACGTATTTAACCTAAAATGTATTAGTTTAGATGTGACCTCAGAGGATTAGAGAGATCATAATGAGCACACACACATCCACACCTGTGACGTTTAATCCATCTGAGCGCTGGCACCAGACTTGTCGAGATGAGCCTTTCCATGCACCAGTCATCCATTTGTACTCATAACACTGGCCCTCTTAAAACACATAAAACACAATTATGTAGATAGTGACACACTGATAAATAATAGAATTGTTTTTTGTTTTTTACTTTTAGGTAGTACCATACTGTGCAAAAATCGTATAGTGAGTATGTTTTAAAAAATAATGCAATGAATCATTTTTATTAATAAATTAACTTCATGCAAAGTGCAGTACACATAAATAAATACATACAAAAATAATAAATACATTTTTTGTGTGACTATCTTATGCCTTTAAAACAGCACCGATTCTCTGAGGTATACTTGCACACAGTTTTTCAAAGTTGTTGGCAGATTGGTTGTTCCAAGCATCTTGAAGAACCTGCCACAGTTCTATGTATTCTGGCTGTCTCAGTCGCTTCTGTCTCTTCATGTAATCCCAGACTGACTCAATGATGTTGAGACCTGGGCTCTGTGGGGGCCATACCATCTATTGCCGTACTCCTTGTTCTACTTCTATTCTATTCTATTCTATTTTGCTAAAGGAATGTTTGTAAATCTAAAATATTTCCTATTTTTTTTTTTTTTTTCTAAATTGATACACTAAAACATAAGATATAAAATAACCATCTTAAGTCAAATGTTTTTGTGAAACATCTAATGTACTTCTGCACAGTACTGTGTTTACCTGTCATATTTTTCAACTGACCCTGGTTGTTTCAGACCCACCTGTACATGGTCGGGCTTCCCATTCCTGTTCTGGGCACTGCAGAAGATTCTCGGGTTCCTGAGCTACAACAGCACGAGAACGCACCTGCACAGAACCAAATCCCAAATCGTTCCCGCTGATACAGCTCAGCTGACACGGGCTCCATGCAGTCCAGTCCATCAGGTAACACTCACCTGCCGAACACACAAACACCTCTGTTAGAATATTAATGGGTGATTCATTGAGAGATGTTACTGGGTCTAAAATGAAAATTTTGAGCTTTGTAGTTTGTTGTGCAAAAAAATGTAGTTCTACGGTACGTACCAGAGTTCAAGCTTGGTGAACTCTGCACCGTGAATTTGTATGACGAGGGGATGTGTGACAAATAGAGTATCAAAACGTCAAACCCTGGCCTCTTGGCTCAATTCAAAGAATACATATTTTAAAGCTGCATGTTTTATTGTTAAGAACAACATGAGTCGGGGCCTGGGTAGCTCAGTGGTAAAATAAACTGGCTACCACCCCTGGAGTTCGCTAGTTTGAATCCCAGGGCGTGCTGAGTGACTCCAGCCAGGTCTCCTAAGCAACCAAATTGGCCCGGTTGCAAGGGAGGGTAGAGTCACATGGGGTAACCTCCTCGTAATCGTTATAATGTGGTTTGTTCTCGGTGGGGTGCATGGTGAGTTGAGCGTAGTTGCCACGGTGGATGGCATGAAGCCTCCACACGCACTATGTCTCTGTGGAAACGCACTCAACAAGCCACGTGATAAGATGCGCGGGTTGACGGTCTCAGATGCGGAGGCAACTGGGATTCGTCCTCCGCCACCTGGACTGAGGCGAATCACTACGTGACCACGAGGACTTAAAAGTGCATTGGGAATTGGGCATTCCAAATTGGGAGAAAAAGGGGAAAAATCCCCCCCCAAAAAAACAACATGTCTGAGTAAATGATGACAGAATTTTCATTTTTGGGTGAACAATTCCTTTAAGAATGCCAAAAGTCAAAACCACTATTTATTAATTTGCATGTGGTCTCCGGATCAATTCGGTTGAAGTGGGACAGTCTGTCGTATTATAAGCAGCAGTGCAGCAGTGCTGATTTGTGAGTATTTCCTTGAACATTAATTATTTATAAAGTTGTCCATCCATGAAGCCCTAATCCTATGATCATGTTTATTTTAGCATGTGTGCACCAGAAATGCCAGAGGCAGATGTGACACCTGAGAGCACAAATTAGATTCTAGTGTGTGTGAGTGTATGAACAGCTGACAATGCCTAAAGTCACACAAGATATAAGTTATCAAAGAGCACACTGCAGGAGAATTAATATTCAGATGTGAAGATTCACAAGGTCAGATTAATTCTAATTTTTGTGATGCTTATCATTTAAGAATGTTAAACGTAGCACAATCCAAAGAGCAGGGCCAGAAATTAACCAGGACTCAGGCTAAAATAGCATGGAAAGTGACAAAAATGCCCCAAATATTGAAAATGTTGGTCAAAAATGCTCCTAAGGTGAATTTCTCATTTTGTTCTATATGTTCCCCAACCTTCGATACTGTATATGTCATTATATTCTATTCAAGTCCTATAGACCATTTCAAGGATGTAATCAATAACAAAGGAATTAGAACTCTACTGACCCTGAAGCATTTACAGATCCTATAAATAAGGCTCCGAGATAACATATTTCTCAAAGAACATCAAACGTTTACCTGAAGTGGCTTATCCAGACATGTTGTTGATACTGAGCGTCTAAGCGAGAAAGGCGATTAAAGTGTATCATAGTTTAGATACTCACAATAATTTCCTCAGCGGAGAGATCAGGAATATTGGATCGCTCCTGTTATAATCAATGATGCCGTTCAAGGCATTATAAAATACTTGTCTCTTTCTTCTGCGCTAGCTTCTATACTACTCCATCTACTATGATATCTTAGAGCTCTACCAGTCAAACAATTAGATGGCATAAATTTTGTTCACCAGATATAAGATGTGTGCTACAGTTGTTAATACTGCAAGTATACAGCCATCTCACTTCATTGCAGCGGTTCATGCGTCCATTTGTTGTTGCTTTTTCGGAGATCTAAACACTTTAATTTTCTTTAGTTCCAGGCATCCAGGGAGCATCCAGCCACCACATTTTAATAATGGCATTTTATGTTAAACATGTTAATGTTTATAACGTTAATCGTGTTAAAGTCGCTAAAAATTAAGTGCCTCTCGCTGTTATTTTGAATGAGTTTGAACACTATCAGGAAATGTTCAAGGGACAAAGACGTTACTTCCTTAAACTGACAAATAGTCCTTGAAATGGTCTATTAGTTTGGAGTATTTGACATACTTAATATGGATGACATTTAAATAGTTAGAAAAATAAATCCCTCATAAATATCCAAACCAAACCTCATCTATTTCAGTGGGAAAATATTGATTCTTAATAAAATGTTAATTACTGACACTGATACACAAGAAAAGACAATGACATTTGTGTGAACATGTGAAAAGGGAGATCGGGGGAAAAAACAAAGACATAGAGAGAGCGCAGTAGTAGGTCACAACTGGAGTTTTATCGATTGGGGTGAGACAGGATGTGTTTCATGGTTCTAGGCTTCTAGGAGAAAGAATGATGGGGTCAAAGGTCAGAGCAGGGGATGAATTTGGTGACCACAAAATTAAAACTACACTGAGAGCAATGCATCATCTCACTGATACTAACCCTAACACAGCACAAACCTCAGAGCCCACAGACATGCTGGTACATCATTACTGCCACTGCCACCTCTGTCACAACCCTTTCTTTCTGCCACCCAGAACATGTCAAAACATTGACTTATCTGTCACTCAAACGTCCTTGCTGAACCCGAAATGCTTTTAAAAATTTGCTAGAACAAAAATCATTTTTTTCTTTTTCTTTTTTTTTTTTTTTTTTTCGACCTGCCAAAATTATAGTATGATAATTCACACATCTTGGAATACTCAAGTTTAGCTATAATAAAAGTTGTATGAAGTAATACAGAAGGGCATATGAGGGAATTTCCCAAGGAATTATTTAATTGTCTCATAAAGCTATGCTGAAGTTTGCTATGCCAAAAGTCTGACTGATTTAGAAGCAAGCTGCTTGACATGGCAACACAAGCTTATAAAAATGTTTTTAATGCACTTCCCTCAGGCCAGTTTGGATGCTTTAGCTAGGTAAACTGAGGTAAACTTTTTGCATCTTAGGCTGGTTTGATTTTTTTTTTTTTTTTCAACAGGGTAACCTTCATAAACCAGCCTGAATCAGCATCAAATCAGCACGGTACAATTTCAATACTTGCATTAGCAGGCACATGTGGTCTTAAAAAGGGCACATTTGTGACATAAAATTTTACCTGGGCAGGGCACCGTGCAGGACTCTTGCAGGATGATCTGTTTGTCTCCATCCACTGCCTGCTCCAGGTCTCCACACAGCTCCTCATCAACCATACTGCCTTGATCCTTCCCAGAACCGTCAGTCACAAAGCAGGACACATTCCTGAACCGAAGACCCTCTCCACATTGTGCACCCTAAAGCAAACAGATAATTATCACACTATTGTCTGCATTTAAACAACATCTATTTTGTATTAGATTCATGTTGGACACTACACAAGAACACTTCCTTTGATTAAAAAAAAAGAAAAGAAAAGAGACAAAGACAAAAACAAAAACAAAAAACATCTTAAAGCAGCCTAAGCTGGACTTTAGTTGATCTAGCTGGTCTCCCATCCTGGTTAAGCGGGTGTTCAGCTGATTTAGCTGGTCAGCAAGCTGCTCTCGCTGCTTGACCTGTTGTGGGGTGCCACAAACCACTTAAAACTGAACAAACCAGATGAGCTTGAGCAGTTGTGGGACCAGTTAAAATCAGCAAACCAGCCTAAGGTCTCCCAGCTCAACTGTTTTGAAAACAAAATATCTTTAACCAGCCTAATCTGGTAGGCTGGTTTTAGCTGGTTTAAGATGGTCTACCAACCAGACCAAGCTGGTCTTTTGTTGGTCTAGCTGGTCTCCCAGCTTGGCCAAGCTGGTGTTCAGCTGATTTAGCTGGTCAGCAAGCTGGTATCTCTGCTTGACCAGTTAAGGGGTGCCCCAATACCCTCTAAAATGAACAAATCAGACCAGCTAGACCAGTTGGAGGACCATCTAAAATCAGTAAACCAGCCTAAGGGTGCCCAGCCCGATCCTGCTGAAAGCAAAAAAGCATAAACCAGCCTAAACTGGTTTGCTGGTCTTAGCTGGTTTAATCTGGTTTACCAGCCAGGCCAAGCTGGTCTTCAGATGGTGTAGCTGGTCTTCAGATGGTGTAGCTGATCTTCAAGCTGGTGTTTAGCTGGTTTGGCTGGTCAGCAAGCTGGCCTACACAGTTGTGGGATGCCCCAAAACCTTTTAAAACTAGCAATCCAGACCAAATTGACCAGGCTGGAAGACCAGCAAAGACCAGCACACCATCTTAGGCTGTTTTTTTCAGCAGGGTTTTCTTTAGAGTTCTAGACCTGGAAAGGGCAAAAGTCTTTGTGGTTATACAAAAAAAGGGCACAAAAAGTAGGATTTTAGAAAAAAATAAAAATAAATCAGCATTGTTTCTCAGTACAGTGTCTACCTCATGTTTTGGACTGTCATCTACCTACATTAATTTTTCATGCCTCCTGATAATGTATTAAAACATAAGGCACAAGTGAAGCAATGCTGCATGAGACCGCTGAGAGTTGTCAGAAGACTCGACTTAGAGACAGGCAGCAGAGAACAAAGGGTAGAGTCAATATTCTCTCACTGTCTGCATTTTGACGGGGGCAAGAGGTAGAAGGGGGAGAAGGAGAAAGAAAGAGAGAGAAAGGGAGAGTCTGTCATCTTTAATTAAACCCCTGTTGGGCCCTGAAAGCCAGACTGATGACAGCAGGAAGTCAACAGCAGAAATTCTCGGAAAAGGGCGAAGCTGTAGAAGGTTAAGGGATGTTCAGAATATATATTTTGTATTCGCACATTGAAAACTACAGTCTTTGTCTTCTGGAAAAAAACATACTTATGACTTATCTTGCACCGCACAGATTTTTGACCAATCAAACGCTCCCTAAAATGAGAAAGTCCCTCCCCCTAATGCCACCTACAACTGCATAGTAAGAAGGCTCATGGCTGTAACGTATCTAAAGCCTGTTGACTAATTTAAAAAAAAGGCTTGAGTCCTTTAATTTGTCTCGCCCAGACTTCCGGTTTCAAAAGAAAATATGTTGATTTCATGGGGTCTTTATCTTAGCTTACGCTCCCCAAACTGATTAAAAAAAATTACCTCAGACATGCAAGGAGACCAAGCGCTGTATCTCCAGCTGTAGCAGGGTTTAACAGGACAGGGTTTCCACTGCTCCAGTTGTGAAGAACATGGTCTTCCATCTCCCTGAGAGGCCTGGATCACAGTTCTCCTCCTCCAGAGCTTTCCTTTAAGAAATATGAGAATATTTTAAAACCTTCAGTATTTGATGTTTGTTCAGACGCTGTAGTTCTAACCTAACATTTTTAATAAGCAATGACAAATGTTATTTTAAATTCACTCAAACAATGGAAGCAGAATGCCCTAGTTTTCCTGATGCATGCCATATTTGATGTTCATCTTGCGCTCTAAACTCAAGCACACAGACTCAAGACTCCTCAAATGAAATAAAGGCTTTTACTGTAAGTGAATCATCTCATGTTACATACACTATCACAGGTAACTCAATCCCTCCCAGAAGGAGAGCCAAAAAAATGATTTGTGACCTGAAACTCTTTTTTTCTGTGTTGTAATTTTCCTCCTGTCTGTGAGTGATTTAATCTGTCAGGCATTTTTCGAGCCTAATTCCAGGTCCTGAATCCATTCTGAATATCCATATCTCTCTCTCTCTCTCTCTCTCTCTCTCTCTCTCTCTCTCTCTCTCTCTCTCTCTCTCTCTCTCTCTCTCTGTGTGTGTGTGTGTGTGTGTGTGTGTGTGTGTTGCATGCTGGGAGTGAGTGAACAGAGTTTGGTGTGGGTGAGAGTTTTTGAGTTGGAGTTGATCTTTTTTCAAATTTTCCCTTTCTTGAATTGTGTTTTGTATAGTAGTAGGATTATTTGGGCTGATTTTGGTCAGCGAGTGGGGAAAATGGGGACAAATGCGGGTGATTTCTTGCAACTGACTGTTAGACATGGCCGCAAATGTATGCCTGATGCGTTTGTGTTAGTAGAGGATTGCCTGCTGGCCGTGAGTGCTGCAGTTGACGGCGTCAATATTAGATCTGCCTCTCGTATGAACAAGGCGATATTGTTATTTTCTTGAGTCAAAGCCAAATGGTAAATGATTTAATAGAGAGCGGATTAATAATCAATGAAATATTTGTGCCTGTTGTGCCTCTGTCGAGCCCATCAAAGAAGATTGTTTTGTCAAATGTACCTCCATTTGTTAAAAATGAGAAATTAGAGGAAATACTTATGAGATATGGTAAATTAGTGAGTCCCATTAAAATGATTATGCTCGGATGCAAAAATCCCGAACTTAAACATATAATGTCTTTTCAGCACCAGGTTTTCATGATTCTGAATTCTCAGAGTGATCCTTTGAACCTGTCGGTGAAATGAACCATCGAGGGTAAGGATTACACTATTTTTATTAGTTCAGAGTCCATGAAATGCTTTAATTGTGGTGAATTTGGACACGTTAGACAGACTTGCCCGAATCGTAATCAAAATAATGGCACCAATGGAGATTTGGCTGTTAACATGGAAGATGATAGGGCGCGAGGATGCTGCACCGTTACAACTTCCACAGGCCGGAGTGGAATTAACGCCGAGTAGCTCGCATGAGGCGTACGACAGAAGATCCCTGTCGGCTAATTCCAGAAATAGTGCCGTGGAGATAGCTGAGGTAGCGGCCGGCCAAAATAATATGCCCGAAGTCATACAGCTAGAGTTGAGTTCGGAGCATGTACGTGCAAAAGATGCGCATGAGGCCGACTCACCTGGGGATGAAAAACAAACACAATCTGTAAGTGACATTAACATAAGTACTGATGAAACGATTGATCAGAGTCAAGGAGATAATGTTTCACAAGAGTTGATGGATTTAAGGCTACAGATGGAAGATTTTGATTAGGATTATGAGGAAATATATGATGGGAATGACGAGATGGATTCGGAGAATACATCTGAAGGTAGGACTAAACTTTATTCAGTACAGCAGATTAATACTTTTCTTGATAATGCAAAAGGGCTTCGTAAGCCCAGTATCGAGTCGTACTTTCCAGATTTAAAACTATTTCTGATATCTTGTACTGTAGTTATGCGGAAGGCATCCTTTGATGAGCTTGATAGACCAAAACGGTATCGCCTTAAGAAGCATCTCTGTAATGTAAGAAGTATGTTGCACTTGCAAGGCAAAAAGTGACATGGCTTGGATGCATTTCTTTTTATTTATTTTTTATTTTATTTTTTTTATGGCATCCTTGAGATTTGGCACTTTAAATATTAATAGGTGTCGTGATGCTGTTAAAAGTTTTAGTCTTTTTAACTATATTATGATAAAGAGGGCTGGTATAGTTTTTCTTCAAGAAACTCAGACAGATTTGAATAACCAAGTACAATGGCTGAGTGAATGGAAGGGGCAGGCTATATTAAGTCATGGTTCTAGTGTTAGTGCAGGGGTTGCGATTCTCTTTGGACCAGAATATAAGGAGCAACCTGTGAGTGTTTTTGAATTGGTTCCTGGTAGAATGTTGCGTGTTGATGTAATGGTTCATGGACTTAATTTTTCACTGTTTAATGTGTATGCCCCAAATATTGGTTCAGAGCTAATTCTTTT
This sequence comes from Myxocyprinus asiaticus, assembly GCF_019703515.2. Lineage (NCBI taxonomy): Eukaryota > Metazoa > Chordata > Actinopteri > Cypriniformes > Catostomidae > Myxocyprinus > Myxocyprinus asiaticus. Next base: position 23,015,176 of record NC_059373.1, read on the forward strand.
CTTTAAAAAACTGAAGACTGCTTTAAGTGATGCATTGCAGGATAGAATGGTTGTTCTGGCTGGGAATTTTAATTGTACTATAAATTACACCCTAGATAGGAATCATGAAAAACCCCATAGACAGTCATCAGATGAACTTAAAACTTTGATAACTTATCATTGTCTTGTGGATGTTTGGAGAGAAACCTTCCCTCAGACTATACAATATAACTGGTTGAAAGTAAACTCTAATATGGTATCTGAAGCTAGACTCGATATAATTTATGTGCAGAAAAGTGTTAGGGGTCCATTTTTTAATAGCTGTATTATTCCCACTGCTTTATCTGATCATCATTATATGTCTAAGTTTCTATTGCACAGAGCACTCTTAAGCACTCACTTTGGAAATGTAATAGTAGACTGTTGCAAGATCACAATTTTGTGCACACTTTCACCCTTTTTTGGGAGACATGGAGAGAGAGAAAATTGCTATACAAGTCCCTATGTCAATGGTGGGATATTGGCAAAGCACAAATTAAACTTTTTTGCCAGAGTTTTATTGCTTATAATAAAAGCATTTTGGAAAGTACATTGAAACAGCTTGAAAAAGATATCCTTTACATTGATAATAAAATGGACGGGGTGGACACTGCTGAAATCCTTGAACGGAATAAATTCCTTTTACGGAATCTGTTAGAAGAAAGGGCCCGAGAGACACTTATCCGTTCAAGGTTTACTTCTTTCAACAACATGGATGCTCCGACATCTTCCTTTTTTAGTCTGGAGAAGAAGACCATAAATAGGAAGACTTTATGTCATTTGAAACTTCCAGGAGGAGGAAAAGTGACTGATGATCATGGAATCTTTTCCTATGCTTTGTCTTTTTATGAGGATCTTTACAAGGCTGAACCCTGTGATGATGAAATGGCTGATATTCTTCTTCAAGATCTACCTCAACTTGCAGAAGAGGAGGAATCTAGACTTGATCAACCTTTGACTTTTGATGAACTGACTGTAGCTGTTCAGGAACTCTCTTTAGGTAAAGTTACAGGATTGGATGGACTAAATGCTGAATTTTATAAACAGTTTTGGTCGGTGATCGGAAAGGACTTGTTTTCTGTTTTCTTGGAGTGTCTGGAAAGAGGCACATTACCTGTGAGTCTTCGGAGGGCCGTGATAACTTTACTACCTAAGAAGGGTGATCTTGGAGACATCAAAAATTGGCACCCTGTGTCATTGCTCGGAGTTGACTACAAGATATTTTCAAAAGTTTTAACTAATAGACTTAACCTTTGTATATCTTCAGTGTTTCATGCAGATAAATCTTACTGTATTCCAAATTGATCCATTTTTGACAATCTTTTTCTGGTTTGAGACTTGATTTCCTTTGCCAAGGTGTATAAACTTGATGTAGGTTTTGTTTCTTTGGACCAGGAGAAAGCCTTTGATCAAATTGATCATGGCTTTCTTTTTAAATGTCTCAGTTCTTTTGGTTTTGGTTCATCATTTATTTCTTATGTCAAGCTGTTGTACACAGATATATATAGTATATTAAAAATAAATGGCACCCTTTTAAGACCATTTTTAATTGGCAGAGGCATAGACAAGGGTGTGGTCTCTCAGGTATTTTATATGCTATTGGTATTGAACCACTCTTGGCAGTTCTGAGACGTCAGTTAAGTGGGATTTTGGTAGTGTGTCCTTTTAGTACAGATTTGGTAACAGTTAGACTAAGCACATACGCTGATGATGTCACAGTGGTAATAAGGTCGGATGAAGATATAAAGAAAATAGTAGCATCTCTTGATGTCTATCAGAGAGCCTCTTCCTCACAAATAAACTGGCAGAAGGCTGTATCCTTTTTGCTGGGCAAATGGGAGAATGGAGGTCCTCCAGCACTTCCTCAGCACTGCTCTTGGAGCTTGTAAGGGTTTAAAGTGCTTGGGGTTTTTATGGGAGTAGATCAATATATGCAGAAAAATTGTGAAGGTCTATTTGATAAAGTGTCTGGCCGTTTACACAGGTGGAGGTGGATTCTCCCTCAATTGTCATATAGGGGTAGAGTGCTTATTATCAATAACTTGGCTGCATCTATGCTGCGGCATCGTTTAAATGTACTTGATCCACCAAAAATTCTATTGCAATGTTTGCAGAAGATTTTTATTGATTTTTTTTTTTTTTTTGGGACGGTCATCATTGGCTTCCCCCTGCAATTCTTTACTTGCCAGTTAATGAAGGAGGTCAAGGGTTGATTGATTTGACAGCTAAAGTTAAAGCTATGAGGCTAAAAGTTGCTCAGACTTTACTTTAGTCTAAGGAGAATACTACACCATGGGTATTATTTGGCCTGGCTTTGCTCAGAACTTTTGTTGGTTTTTCCCTTGATAAGCAATTGTTTTTGATGTCCTTGTATAGTGGAAATTTTATATCTGATGTAAAATTCTATGTTTCAGTTTTAAATTGTTGGACTATTTTTAAGGAGTCTAGATGAGAGAATGACCATTTTGGCCTGAATGAACCACTGTTTTATAATTCCTTTCATGGTGGTAATGTTTGCACATCTAATACAGTGTTAAAACATTTATAGAGAAGGGTTTGACTAAAGTTGCACATTTGATTGATATTACTTACAGAAAATGGAGACCAGCAGTCGAAATTTGTGAACAGGTGGGATTTAGATCTGTGAGGATGGTGGAACAGTTCATAAACAGTCTGAAAGCTGCTTTTCCTTCTCAGCTCCTCCATTTTGTAAATTGTGTCCTGTCTGGTGGCTCGATGCAATGTTCTTTCCCTAAGTTATTTGTGTCTCCAAGGGTTTGTATAGAGGGTGACCAAGAGGGGAAGTTGTTGAAATTTAAGGGGTTACAGGAGCTTGATTTTCAAGCAGTTGGAAAAAGGGAGTTTTATCAGATATGTGTAAAGACTGATTATTTTAAAGATATTAATCACAGATGTGATACAAAATGGAAAGAATATCTTATGGTTTCTGATGACCTTGCTCCTTCTTGGAGGCTCTTGTATAAAGGTCCCCTTCCAAAACGTTATGGAGATTTGCAGTGGAGAATATTACACTGTGTGTTACCTACAAATATGTTTGTTTCTAAGTTTAATACAGCTGTTTTATCATCCTGTAATTTTTGTACCAAATTAGAGACTGTGTTTCATGTTTTTGCTGAATGTTCCAGGCTAGTACCATTGTTTACTCTACTGGAAAGAATACTTAGAAATTTAGGTTTCTGTTTTAATAAGATATTTTTTATTTATGGATGCATATGGATGAAGTATTCAAAAACACACAGAGAACAGTGTACCTTGGCGAATTTTATAGTTGGACAAGCTAAATTAGCTATTTGGAAGACCTGTAGAATGGCTGCTGAGGGGAAAAACATGAGTGTACTGCAAATTGTTACTGCTTTGGTTGAATCGAGAATCAGAGTGGAACACAAATTCTACCAAACCACAAAGAACTTACTTGAATTTAAGTTTAAATGGGGTGTGAATGGTGCTTTATTGTCAATATGTGAAGATGGGACTATAGTGTTTAATTGGTGATGTCTGATGGTCAGTTTTAATATTTTGTTTTTGTTTTGAATATGCACACTGCAGTATTGCATGGGTAGATTACATTGTATTTTAGTGGTTTAGTATATGTTTAAATAAAGAGTTTTAAAGTATCTCTCTCTCTCTCTCTCTCTCTCTCTCTCTCTCTCTCTCTCTCTCTCTCTCTCTCTCTCTCTCTCTCTCTCCCTCTCTCTGGAGTGCAGACAGGAGGCAGAATGCATCCTGCTGTTTAAGAGTGGCGCCCAGGGGACTCTTGCAATAAAACTCTGTCAATTAGTCATAGTCTCAGTGGGAAATGCACGAGCATGAATCTGCCACACCCTTTTCTTACTAGAGCAATTATTTCACATGGCAGGAGGTACAACAAAGAACCAAATAACAGAAATTTTATAAAACTTGAAAATGTGCATTACTGTTACTCTATGATCTTAAGACGCCCTTAAAGATATTTATGTGTTTTTCCTCAGGGCAAGAAGAATATTATTTTGAAGGGTCTAGTAATCTGTAATATGCAACAACTGCCATGCAGTGCTAAACTTGAAATAAAGACCACTGACCATTTTACACTAAAGTAGTGGCTGTTTCTCTCTTTGAGTGCGCCTCTGTAGAGGCCCATAAGTATACATCTTTCCTTGGTGTTTGGGTCATTCCTACAATTCAGTGATATTTAAATCCCCAGTACAAATCATGATATTTATATTGTTTAATTTAACCTGATTACAATTTTAATAGGCTTGGTAAAAATAATAACAACTATTAATAATGCTACACATTACTGTGGGCCCATTTTTAATATCTGAAATAATTTTAATTTGTTGCACTAATGTCATTTCCTCATGTCCCCAGAGCTGCACATCAAACATCTTTAACAAAACTAAATTTTGTTCGATCCAATTAAATGGTTAGAATGACATTCTCTAACTAACATGTATTTCTTTGTGGTAAATGTGTCATTTTAACACTGATAGAGGAGGTTTTTTGTGTGTCCCCTGATTAATTGTCCACCCTATAATGTCATGATACTGTAATTAAAAATATATGTTATGAAATGACATCACACACACACTGGAGCTGGACATCAGCCATTCAGAAAAATCATTTAGAGTTTTGTATTATTATGTTTTCTTTTATTTTGTGATGTTAATTATGTGGTCAAGCATAACATGTCCACCCCATTATGTTAAGATATAGGGAAAATTAATGTAATTTTAAAATGTCAAAATATTTATGTTAACAGAAATAAAATCATCAATGTAGGTTTATATTTATGTTTGCAAAATATCATTTGCAGACCATGCAGTGGCCAGTTTATCCATTAAATGCCCACCCCATTATCGTAGAATTGTAGAAATGACCCGTTTACCATTTAAGGTCACCAAGCCTATAAGAAGCAAATTCTGTTATGCACTGCCACCTTAGTGTCACATAGCCAGACCTTTGACTATACGGCAAAAAGTCTGGTCCACATTGCAGCTTATTTTGACCAAGGATTGCTCACATAGACAAGCACATATTGTATATTATACTAGATATGTTTTTTCTCCCCTTTTCTCATGCCACATTCCCAATGCGTGCTAAGTCCTCATGGTGGCGTAGTGACTCGCCTCAATCTGGGTGGTGGAGGACGAATCTTAGTTGCCTCCGCGTCTGAGAAAGTCAGTCCTCGCATCTTATAACGTGGCTTGTTGAGCACGTTACCGCGGAGACGTAGCGCGTGTGGAGGCTCGTGTAATTCTCCGTGGCATCCACGCACAACTCACCACGCGCCACATTATGGTGACCACGAGGAGGTTAACCCAATTTGACTCTACCCACTCTAGCAACCGGGTGGCCAACTGGTTGCTTAGAAAGCCTTACTGGAGTCACTCAGCACACCCTGGATTGGAACATGCGACTCCAGGTGTGGTAGTCAGCGTCTTTACTTGCTGAGCTATCCAGGCCTCCCTTATTATACCAGATATGTTATACCATAGTAAAAGACAAGTGTGAGAAAAAATACACATGCACGTATGCACACGCACACACACGCACACACTATTTAAATTCAATTATTTGAAATTCAATTAACTGATTCAATTAAATTCAGGATTATTATTCACTAATTTTTAATTATTACTGTTGTTGTTAATACTGTTATATAATAATAATAATAATAATAAGTATTATTATTATGATGATGATTTTTATTTTTTTTTATTATTATTGTTGTTATTAATATCATTATTAATTTTATTCAGCAAATAGGGAGCGCAAATTCATAGATATGATTTATGAAGATTTTACAAGTGCAGAAATAAATGACACATCTGCACATTTAATCACACATTTAATTATACAATTATTTTGTGATATATTTACAACATAAATAATCAATTCTGACTTCTACATTCATAACCATCCAATATACCTAAATAGCAGGCTTTAGAAAAAGGTCAAAAACCTTTTATAAAATGGAATGGAATACGTCACATCCTGTTTGGCAGTCGCATACAGTCTAGTCGCACAAGTTGAAATATTTCAATGCATCTGAAGCTCAAAATGGATCAGAAAATTCTGCAGATGGTCGAAACCCCACTCAGACCCCGTATGACTCTCCATTGGAAATAAATGACTTCTATTCTATTGTCTGTCGTGTGTTGAATGCAGTCTAAACTACAGATCCACAGAATACAGTTCTCTTCTGTGTTGGCTTGCAAAGAGTGTACCTAGTACTAGCTTGATTTGTTTTATTTAGAAAAAGGCTGAATGTACACAACCTTGTAGGGCATGGGTAGGTACTTTGTAATGTTAAATACGATCATAGCCCAGTCCCCGGCTGACACGCTGCCCTGAAGCTAGTTGTACCAGATGCAATTCATCTTCTCTGAAACCTGCCGTGATGGACCTTCCCTGCGGACAATCCTCTCTGAAGCTCCCTGCTTTCCTACAACCACAAACCAAATCAACTCCCAGTACCTGGCCTACTCTTTATATATGCTGGCTTCAGTTGGGAAAACTGTGGATACACAAGTGCTTGTGAGCCTTTGAGTGAGTTTCTAGCTGTAGGGGTCTCTCATATCTCGGTTCTCTCCCTCTCCTATCTCTCTGCCGTTTCATCTTTTCCTGACTTTTTGCCATCTCTCTACTGACTGCCAGTGTGTGAGGTTTAGGGCAAACAAAATTTAACCAATGAGCCACAAGGTAGCCATTGTAAGCTGTTGCATTCAGCTCTTGGATTCAATTACAAGAAATCTTGTTTGAAAATAGTTGCACTACATGGACAAAATTATGTTGACAACCAAAAGCCACACCCAGATGCACTTGATGAATATTTCAAGTGAAAACCTTTATTAAGGAGTTGGTCCTCCCTTTCCTGCTATAAAAGCTTTCACTCTTCTTAGAAGGCTAGATGTTGGAACATGGCTGCAGGGATTTGCTCCCATTCAGAAACAAGAGCATCAGTGAGGTCAGGCCAGTGCATGTTGCGCAATGGGCCATTCCAATTTCTCCCAAAGGTGATCAGTGGGGTTCAGGTCAAGCCAGTTAAGTTCTTCCGCACTAGACTTAGTAAACCATTTCTATATAGCTTTGTGGACCCATTCTACTAAAAAAGTTTGTCTAAGGAGATTTCATGGCTGTATCCTTGATTTAATGCATCTTTAAATAATACTGTAGGTGTAGCTGGAAAAGCCAAACTCATTTACAAGAACAGGGTGTCCACATACTTTTGGCCATGTAGTGTATTTGGCATTCGTGTCTGTGCACAAGCCTGAGGACTGCTCTCTTCCTCTTAAGAGCTACTGATCACCTGCTGATTCTCTATCTTTGTGGAAATCTTCTTGCCTGGGGACAGATTAGGGATGCCACTATGAACTAAGCCAGTACAGGTTTCATATAGCAGCAGGGTTTTCTCTTGTTGCTGCTGCCCTTTGCCTCAAACACCTTGTATTGTGGAGAGGTCTCTAAGGCCCCAAGCACACAATCATAATGGGCCCAAAATCAATCGTCAGAGCAGATGGAATTACACTCAAGGACATCATTATCCTCCTCTGAAATGCTGGTTTTGTGAGATAACACAATTGTTCTCACACCATTAATTTTTTTGTGGTTTTAGCCAACACTCTAAAAGACAACTAAAAGCTCAGTGTAATTCCATGGAACCAGTCATGCTAGCTAACATCAAAGAACAACATTTTGGACCGCAAGACCGAAAAAATCATCCTGAGGCTGTTGATATTGTCTGAAGCAGACAATAACACTCATTCAAACTAGGCACTGCTGAGAGTGTGAATTAACAGACCGATTTAGGGAAATTCAATCACACAAAATCGGCAAATTTTAGCATGTGCAAGCTCATATCCAACTACTAGTGCGAGTGGTTTCAGTTCTCGAGGCGGCCTACCTGCAAGGCCACAGGCGTGAGAGCATTCAGACCAAGATGACCAATCAGACAGCTGGCAGTTGACGGGGCACTCGACAACACAGGAAGCGTTCATCTGCCATTTTTTATCAAGTCCAAGCTGAAATAACATAGATGAATACAGTTTGGATTTACAACAATGGAAGCATTACAGCAACACTACACATATACTGTAAACAATATTACCGTACCTCCTCACAAAACTTGAGGTCCACAGATTTGCCATCACTGCGAACACAGTCCAACATGCGTGTCTTGAATCCAACCCCACACACCGCTCGTTCACTCAGCTGACATGTGCTCCAGTCTGGATGTGAAAGATCAATTTCATTTATTAAATCTCTTATTTGAGGTCTAAATCAAGTTTCAAGACAATTGTTTACAAGTCTAAGTCAAGTCTCAAGTCAATTTATTTGTGACAAAAGGGCCAGTCTCAGACTTGAGTTTCCATTTCTCATTCTAAGTGTCTGAAAATGTCCCAACATTTAAGCTGACAGATGATTAGCTGCAATCAGTGTAACAGATCTCTGTGATTCCTTTATCTTTACATGGATCTGGCAGCTAATGCAAATGCTGCAGATAAGATGTGGTCTGTAATTACCTGTAATATTGTAAGAGTAATGGAAACAGTTGGTGTTCATGGTGCATTGTTCCTTCTCTGTTGTTGGAGGACACTGTTTTCCTTCACCAGGCTGACGGATAGGGCTGACAGTCCTCTGCCTTGTACTGTTTGCATTGCATGGCTTAAAAACACAAAGAGAGCCTTCAATGAACAAATGAATGACAGCCTTGCTGAAAAAACAAAACAAAGAACATAAATAAGCCTAATATGGTTTGCTCTTTTAAGCTCGTCTCTCAGCTTGACCAGCTGAAAGTGGCCAAAACCCATCTAAACCAGCCAACAGACCAACCTAAACAAACCATCAAACCAACTTAGCTTGATTTAAAGTCGGCATGCAATCAAAATTGTCCCAGTTTATTTTATTAATGCATGTTTCACATCCATGCATATTTTCTATTTTATTCACATATTAGACCTCGTAAACTTTAATCAAAATATCATGACTTGCTCTTCCAGTGAAATGATTGACTCTGCTCTGCTGATGTATGCAAGTGGTAGTCAGTTTTAACCCTGCCCCTTCAAGACTATAAACAAACCTGCCGTCATAGCAGCTAATGCAGAGATGATCAGGGTATTTTCGTCTGTTTTCCTCAAACTATTGCCAGCTGGCTTGAATTTATATTTCGAGTGAGGAGGAATAACGGCAAATTCGTGGATGTGTTCGAGACATTTCACTCCTGAATTGCTGAGGTGATCTCTAATGAAATCAACACGGATGCCTCTGGAGGTTATTCATATTTTTTAATGCAGGTATCTTGGGATGTACAGCACAAGCAAGTGTTTTTTTTCCCCCTGTACAGTGCATCCGGAAAGTATTCACAGCGCTTCACTTATTCCACATTTTGTTATGTTACAGCCTTATTCCAAAATGGATTAAATTCATTATTTTCCTAAATTCTACAAACAATACCCCATAATGACAATGTGAAAGAAGTTTGTTTGAAATCTTTGCAAATTTATAAAAAAAATTTTTTTTTTTTAAAAAACACACAAAAAAAAACACGTGTACATAAGTATTCACAGCCTTTGCTCAAACTTAAACTTTGTTGAAGCACCTTTGGCACCAATTACAGCCTCAAGTCTTTTTGAATATGATGCTACAAGCTTGGCACACCTATTTTTGGGCAGTTTCTCCCATTCTTCTTTGCAGGACCTCTCAAGCTCCATCAGGTTGGATGGGGAGCGTCGGTGCACAGCCATTTTCAGATCTCTCCAGAGATGTTCAATTGGGTTCAAGTCTGGGCTCTGGCTGGGCCACTCAAGGACATTCACAGAGTTGTCCCGAAGCCACTCCTTTGTTATCTTGGCTGTGTGCTTAGGGTCGTTGTCCTGTTGGAAGATGAACCTTCACCCCAGTCTGAGGTCCAGAGCACTCTGGAGCAGGTTTTCATCACAGATATCTCTGTACATTGCTGCATTCATCTTTCCCCCATTCTTGACTAGTCTCCCAGTTCCTGCCGCTGAAAAACATCCCCACAGCATGATGCTGCCACCACCATGCTTCACTGTAGGGATGGTATTGGCCAGGTGATGAGCGGTGCCTGGTTTCCTCCAGACATGACGCTTGCCATTCAGGTCAAAGAGTTCAATCTTTGTTTCTCATGGTCTGAGAGTCCTTCAGGTGCCTTTTGGCAAACTCCATGCGGGCTGTCATGTGCCTTTTACTGAGGAGTGTCTTCCGTCTTGCCACTCTACCATACAGGCCTGATTGGTGGAGTGCTGCAGAGATGGTTGTTCTTCTGGAAGGTTCTCCTCTCTCCACAGAGAAATGCTGGAGCTCTGTCAGAGTGACCATCGGGTTCTTGGTCACCTCCCTGACTAAGGCCCTTCTCCCCCGATCACTCAGTTTGGCCAGGCGGCCAGCTTTAGGAAGAGTCCTGGTGGTTCCAAACTTCTTCCATTTACGGATGATGGAGGCCACTGTGCTCATTGGGACCTTCAATGCTGCAGAAATTTTTCTGTACCCTTCCCCAGATCTGTGCCTCGATACAATCCTGTCTCGGAGGTCTACAGACAATTCCTTGGACTTCATGGCTTTGTTTGTGCTCTGACATGCACTGTTAACTGTGGGACCTTATATAGACAAGTGTGTGCCTTTCCAAATCATGTCCAATCAACTGAATTTACCACAAGTGGACTCCAATCAATTTGTAGAAACATCTCAAGGATGATCAGTGGAAACAGGATGCACCTGAGCTCAATTTTGAGTGTCATGGCAAAGGCTGTGAATACTTATGTACATGTGATTTTTTTAGTTTTTTCAAACAAACTTCTTTCACATTGTCATTATGGGGTATTGTTTGTAGAATTTTGAGGAAAATAATGAATTTAATCCATTTTGGAATAAGGCTGTAACATAAAAAATGTGGAAAAAGTGAAGCGCTGTGAATACTTACAGGATGCACTGTATATGTAGTGTACTGTGACTCAGAATGTTAAAATGTTGTAATCTTTTACACGCTCGTTTTTCAACAGCTACAGCCTCGACATAAGAAAAGACAGTGATGTGCTTGTGTGTTTATGTTGTCAGTTTGATCATTAGTGTGTTGAGATCACTGCTCAGTTTCACCGATAAAGGGCTCTGGCTTCAGCAGCACGGTGGAAGGGGTGTGTGTTTGTGTCCACTGCAAACTTGCATTCAGATCTGCCTCCATTCCGCTATGCAGTGTCCACTTTTCACAATCCAATCAACAACCGATGGATAAAATCATGTCACCGCCCTACATTTTTTTTCTAATTCAATGAGCAGTTTCACTCAGAAATACGTCGCAGAAAGGAAGTAAAATTGGTTGCAACTTCCATTTCATGCTGACTTTACGATTTATTTATTTTTTCAGCAGTGAAACGAACAACAAAATGAACAATCTATTTAAAAAGGCCATCTTCAATTGTTTGGCATATATGCAGCGGATACATTTTGCTTTCAAATTTTCGTGCTAATTCAGATGTTGGTTGTTCCTTCTGCGGGAAATAAATGCCTCTCTGATGTCAGAACATTCATGTGTAAGATGGTTTAAGCTTTAGCACATTTTCACTGCAGGGATCCCCTCTGTATTCATGGCAATTAGTTCCCTTGCAGTTTGGTGGCAACATGCCTGGGAATCACACTGAAAGAGACATGAGTAACCCTCCCCCTGAGAGAATTCCAAATAATGCCTGTACACAGGCTTATGCCACTGCAAAAAATATTTAAAGCGTAAGCTCACAACCCAACAAAAAGAAGAACCAAACTCCAAGCATCCACCCCCACCATACAAAAAAAAAAAAACTATCCACACCAGTGACTTCCAATTTTTCCTGTATTTACTGACTGCTGGTCCACCGCCGACAAAAAAGATACAATGTTCAATTGGTGCTGTCTGAGCTTGTGAGCTGCTCTGAAAAAATATGCTGTGTGTCAAATCCTCCTCTACAGGAAATGGAAAAAATAGGTGGAAGAGTTCTAGACTCCCACTGGCCAACTAGTATGCACTGAAGTTCCCAGACAACGGTTGGGCATTCACGGGACATGTGCATTGAAAAATGCTGCGTGGAATGTTAAATTAGGGGTAAACTACCCATCGAGATACCCTGGAGGGAAATGTGGTTGTTTACTATATCAAACATTAAATAACATTATAACACTTTACAATATGGTTGTATACAGTATGTTAACATTTGTTAATTCAATAGTTAAAATGAACTTATAAAAAAAAAAAAAACAATACATTTACTGTATTTGTTTATCTTGGTTAATGTTATTTCTATATACAGTATACTAATCCATTTATAACATTAAGTTGTATATGTTAACAATAACTAATGCATTATGAGCTAACACAAACTTATAGCAATAAGCTAAAGTATATTTATTAATTAACATTAATCGAGATTAATTGACACTGTAAAAATCATGATAACTAGTGCATTAACTAATGTTAATGTATATAACCATATTGTAAGGTGTTCCTAATTTCTTTATAAATATTTTTTTTCTTACTAATGGGCATAGACTCCAAGGGCCCCAATCGGTCAGAACACAGTCCTCTGGACAGGGAAGTTTTCTTTCTCTGGCCCCAAGAGGCATTTCCTCTGGATCACAGAGATAGTCCTCTACGGGGTCTGAAGGCCCATCAACAGTGTTCTGCATGCACCTTCATAAAAAGAAACAAGCTTGTGAGCTTATTGTTCATTTAACTATTATGAACTTAGAACTTCTTAACACTATGAAGCTATAATAGTAGCTTTAGTGTTGTTGTTTGTGATACTCCTACCTTACTTTCCTCGTCTGTACACCTTCACCGCAATTCTCCTTCAGATCAACACTGCTGACCTTCCAGACGCTCCACGGCTCAGCCACCCAGACATACTGACTACAGTCGCTCAGACACGGAACCACTTCATACACCTGACAATACACCACAACACTTTCAGCAGGGGCGAAGCAAACATTTTAACTTATTATAACCAGAAACATTATAGGATGATATGGGTAACTTCTATAATTATGAATGAGAGAAATTGCAATGTTGAATATGGCTGCTCTAGGAATAAAAGTCTGGCTTTATAGTTAGAGCCAGTCAACTTTTCAACAGAGGTGTCGCCCATCTGTTTCCTCAAGAATGTGCATGCAAAATAGCTGGATCAGCTTAAAAATATAGTTTTTTATGCAAGATTTGAGCTAAAGAAGTACAATTTATGATACCAATGTTGTCACATTTTATTGCTGATTTGAAATATGTTTTTTTTATTTTTTTTTTTTATTGAAATCTTGACCAGTCGTTTTGGAGATTTTTATTTTTCTCCATTCAAGTACAGTAAATAGGAGCTGTACTTGTATCAATAGAAAATAGCTTAACAGAAGCGTTACAAATATGGCCATCAAGTGACCTGACTAGCCATAAAGGGACTTTGTTATATTATTAATTATAATTTTAACATATAATTTCTTTATATTTACTGGTTGCAAACTGGTTGCTTTTACAATGTGCCCCCTAATTTTCAGATCATTCCTACGTTACAGCATGTCGAGTCGTAAATTTATCAAGATCTTGAATTAATGATTCTTTAAAAAATTAATCAAAATCAACTGAGTCAAGGGAGTGCAAAATTCAAACATTGGTGTGTTTCTGTGTGGTATAAAACTTGAGATTTTTACCTGAGCCTGTGGCAGGATTCCCACCATGATAGGAGAGAAGATGAAAGAGAAAACATAGAGAGCAGAGAAGTTGTTACATGTCATCAGTCATTTAAAGAACCTCAGAGGACAATCTTTTCATGCTGTGTATATTCACACCATTTCAGCCCTCCTTTTTAAAAATCTGATGCAATTCTAAAGCATAGAAGATGCCCGATTGTTTGAACATATTAGTAAACCCCTTACTGTGTTAATTAAAAAAAAAAAAAAACATGTTATTCTGTTTGTTCTTTTAATTGAACATTTATGACACCTTTGCAAGTTTAATGACTCTTATGATAATTAATCATTAAAACAGACAGTGCATATCCAACAGCATTAAATAAATATGACTGGATTCAAAGTTTCTACATACCTGATTCACATGGTCCAGTTTGGGGCAGGGTCTTCCGCCATTATAAGGTTTTTCTCGAAGCCATTTGGATCGTACTTTGACTCCACTGCCACAAGACTTACTGCATCGAGACCAGTTTGACCACTCACTGAGTTTGCAGTCAGATGGGCAGGGGATAATACAAGCTTCCTCAATATAACCTGTGAAAGTAAGATAGAGACAAATGAGGGTTTCTAAAACAGTGTCAGTCAAACCAACATGAGGTTCACATGATGCTGTTATAACAATAGTTACTGGAGTTTGTCTAATACATTTTGACAAGTGAAACAGGGCTGAAGCACAGTGTCTGGGTTTCTGTTGAAGTTTTATTTTACATCACGACTTGCAAAGGTTATGCTTTCATAATGGACATTCTTGGTGGGAAAGCCAAACAGATGGTATGATAAACCGGCTTGAAATAGCTCAAGTAAATATTTTACGAATATTTAAGAGGATTATTCAAACTGTAGGCTGCAGGAGGCCGCAAGTATTCTACATTGGCTATAATGCATTGCTCCTTCAAACCTACAAGCACAACAATATTTGATGCTAAAATGCCATTGGAAGATCACTAATGAAAAACCAATTGCTTTACAGCAGCCTTAATGAGAATTTCAGAAAGACACAAAGAGACACATTTCTGGTTGCTGGTTGCATATAGATGTTAAGGCACAATGTGAGATATCTGATTTGCTTTTAGGCAGATAGTGACATTTGCTGTGACAACCTGTCTATGAACCAATAAGAAGTCATAAATGAATCATTCCTTCTAGGGACAACAAACCTTTTGTTAATGAGAAAATTTTAGAATACAGTGTCTGATTTCAATCACCATTGTGCAATATACACAGTATTTAACCGTCCCATTATGAACATATTCAAGGAGTAAGAGACCTCTACATCAATAACCATGGAAATAATTTTTTCACATACGATTTACAGTATACATGAACAATATATTTTTCATGTTAGATGAAAGTAGGAGTAGATAACTTTGAAAGTCTTCAGCACAAATCGAGTAGGTGCCATTCAAACAGAACACGTTTTTGCATCTGTCTGTGCTTTTTTGTAAATTGTTTTTTTATGTAAACATGCACTAGATGGTCAGTCTTTGACTGTTGCGCTGCGTAATTTTTTTTTTTTTTTTTGCATCTTACACATGAGCGCCATGTTTTTAAGATGCCATGTCAAGTTAAAAAGAACATCAACTTTTAAAAATGTGTCTCGAGACACCTGCGATATTCAGCACCTTTTCTTAACACAAGAACACATTCTGTCTGAACGGCCCCTTATCTCTCTGCCTATTATCATTAGAGGGATCGTTCCAGAGATTTTTGCTAGTGTTGTTCTAAATCAGAAAAAAATAAAAATAAATAATAAAAAAAAATAATAATAAAAAAAAAAATAAATATATATATATATATATATATATATATATATATATATATATATATATATATATATTCCCACACATACTAATACATTTTGGGCTATCTTTTTGCAATTCACAGCCTGTGCCTTTAAATATTAAATTGGACAACTCACAAAAAATGTGCTTAAACAATCCAATGACAACAAACCAAAGGAAAAATTAAATAAAATAAAAAAATCATGTTGTCTTGAATATTTGTATCCATCATGCACTTTTGAATCCTTTGCACTGAATTCTGTTTTGGAAATGTATCTTCTCATAGTTGGATTAAACACAGGCTCGACCCCCCAACAAATCGCCACAGGCAACATGTCAATCTGACAGTCTCACAAACAAGAAACAATGCTTCAAATCGTGAGGAGCACAGAGTCTGATAGGAGCGAGGGGTGTCTCATAAGCAGCAGGAAATGAAAGAGAGGGAGGGGGTAACGCCCTGCCTCTGTCAGCACATCTGCACTCTAGGGATGCTGAGTCTCTGAGTCACTCACAGGCCTCAAGCTGAGAGCGCACAATCCATACGAATGAATTGTGACTCATAAAAAGAGAGGTCTTAACATCACCGAGCTCCCGCATTGCCCAAAACATTCCACATGCTTTGATCTAGCACTGTAGTTTCCCGCAGTTTAATCTGGGGCTCAGAGGAATGGATTGCTAAATGCTCTTTTCTGTATCCCATGCTGTAGAAGATGATGAAAGTTGCCCATACCGAATTAGACAATGAACACTGTTGTGGAGCTCTAATTTTTTGCATTGATTTTTGTATTGAGCATCAGTGGGTGTAAAACATACTTAGCGAGACAAGCTCTTTACTGTCTTAAGTCAAGATAGACTAAGTAAAAGATACATTTTTGAAAACATGCATGCTTCTTTTGTGCGTTGTTTAGTAAAACATATTCTGCAAAAGCCCCAAAACGCTCAAGCTCATATGCATTTCAAATTGGATGAAACTGAGAAAACTGCTTGTAGCTGTTTGTTTGTATTTTCAGTTTGATGCTTGCAGTTAATTGTATCTCTCATTTGTATTACTACATATATTACGGTACAAAAGCCTAAGACCACATTGAAATTCTGGCCTTTTTTTTCTCATTAAAACCTGGAAATAAACACGTTTTAGGATGTTGAGAAAAAGAAAGAAAAGTTTAGAAGTGAAATAAAGGAAAAACAAAATTAATATTCTAGACTAATTGTAGGTCTGATCGATTGTAAGCAAAGTTGGAACATTGACCATGTTAACTATTTTGTACAAAGACCAGATTTCCTTGTCTCCACACAGGATGCTTTTTGGAACATTATCAAATAATGCTGTGATAACACAAATCATCAGGTTTTGCACAAATGTGTGCAGTTCATGTTAGCATTTTCACAATAGAAGCATTTTCACTTGAGGTTTCAGACTTTTGGATCCCACTGTACATTATATTCAAATCACTTATGTGTGTCATTACTGTTAACCCACCATGACTGTTGCAGCGTGACGTCTCTACAAGGCGGTTATCCTGGTCATAGCACACCATGGCTTGATATCGGTAGCCCTGGCCACACTCCTTGATATCACCTTGCACTTTCATACCCAAAAGACCCTCTACACGGCCACCCTCGGGCAGGATGCAGTCGGACCAATTCCCCACCGGCTGGGCGTTGTACTTGTTGCAGGGGCAGTACTGGGTCTCACTCAGAGGGTACATCTGGGTGTTCTTACATTGCTCTCTCTTTTTGCTTTTACCTGAGCACACAATCACATAAATCAGTAAATTTGAGATCAACAAACATTAGAAGACATAATATAATGGATAGTTTACTCAAAAATGAAAAATATGTCACCCATTACTTATAATTTTCTCTTCTCTGTGGAACACAAATGGAGATGTTAAGCAAAATGCCTCAGTCACTATTTACTTTCAATGCATTTTTTGTCCAAACATGGAAACTGAATAATGACTGAGGCTAGCATTCTGCCTAGCATTTCCTTTTGTGTTTAATGGAAGAAAGAAAGTCACATGTGTTTGAAACAACATGAAGGTGAGAAAATTATAACTGATTTTTTTTTTTTTTGGGTGAACAATGCTTTTAATAAAATGGTTCAGTGTTCAGGGAATCTTTCAATCTTTTTTAAGAAAATGGTCAAGAATTAAGTTAAACTTATCCTAATTTAGATTTATCCAAATTAAAATACCTATGCACTCATGTAATCCTTTTGTACAATTGCCAGACTTGAAGCAGGTCTTTTAAAGGGCAATTAGGTCTTTGGCACACACACTGTATTTTTGTAACCTTCTAAATCAGTGACTAAGCGCCTCATGGCACTTTACGCTACAGGTTAAACCCTGTTTCTGGCTCAGGTGAGATTCAGGCACACTCATGTAATTGACAGCATTTAGCAAAACTACTTCAATCATGGAGTGTTGTCCAATCAGGTTAATTGATCACGCAAAAACCTGTCTTGTTTAATCCAGTTTAACCAGGTATTATCTGCACTGGTGAAGTGCTGCTCCATGTGTTTTAAAATAAAGACATTGCCATTCTTTTCAGTGCAAACATGCCTCCTTTCTATGTAAATTCGTTTTATTATAGACTGCACCAGCACCATTTTATCCAGACGAGTGGTGCAGATGAAAATAATGCCAGATAATGTTAGTCTGTTGAATCCATGACAATCAAGCACTCGGAACTGGCCAGCAAGACTGCACCATGCAAATTGCATTTAGCACTAATTCTTAGGCCCTGTCTGCACCATTACCTGATCTACATACTTCTTTAGTGACTTGGGTACTAAATCAATGCAGGCAATGGTGCTCATTCATGTAATTCTCATAAATATATGAGTAATTTCTGAGTAATTTGCGCATAAAATGGACCCTCCAAGTGGATGGGTGCAACAGATGATGAGAATCAAGAAAATAATGAGGGTTTAGGAGACGCTATTGGGCCAGATGATAGTGTGTCTCAGATAGCAGAAAAGGCCCCTATTCAAAAAGAAGTCACTGCTAAGGCCCCCAGCATTGTCTCTAGTAAGAGCAGCAAAGCCTCCAGTACATCAGCAGCTTACTTGCAAGCTGAAGCAGAGCGTGCTCTCTGAAGGTAAAAGCAAAAGCTCTTGAACAGAAGAACGCTCTTGACATGGAGGAGGCCTGTTTGAAAGCAAAAAAGGAAAAGCTTGCTTTAAATGTTGAGCTGGCCGCAGCTGATGTAAAGGTGAAAATTCTCAAATCTGCATCAATAACAAAATATCAAAAAAGTGTCTCAAATGTAGATTCTACTGGTTTGTTTGACTCTGAGTCTAACACATCTACTGATTACATTCTTCCTGCTGTTACTCCAGCAAAACATATAGCTCAAGCATTGACAAAATTGTCAGACAAAAGAGTAAGTCCACGTCATCTTACAAAACACCTGATTAAAACAGACGTAGAGTTCACTCAAACAACAAGAAATCAAGATGGAGTTGGCTCTGCTAATCTGGAAAATAATGCTCTTGTAGATGTTATGAGAAAACAAAACGAAATCACTGAAATGTTGGTCAGGCAACAACAATTATCTCTTCTTCCAACGAGGGAGATTCCCGTTTTTGATGGCAACCCACTTTAGTATACAGCATTTATAAAGGCCTTTGAACAAAGCATTGAAAGCAAAACAGTCAATATGCAAGACAGATTTTATTATCTCGAACAATTTACTTCAGGGCAACCTAAACATCTCGTGCGTAGCTGTCTGCACATGGATCCCTGTACAGGTTATGAAGAAGCAAAGAAACAATTGGAATGGATTTTTGGAAATAATGTTAAAATAGCATCTGCATTCACTGATAAAGCTTTTAATTGGCCTGGTATAAGAGCAGAAGATGGGCCTGCTCTGAGATCTTATGCACTTTTCCTAAGAAGCTGCTTCAATATAATGCAGGAGGTCGGTTATGGTGAAGACCTGGAAAACGCAGCAAATATGAAACTTATTGTATCTAAGCTGCCCTTTAAACTGCATGATAAATGGAGAGCCGTTGCCTGCAACATACAAGAAACCGGCAAACAAAAACCAAAGTTTAAAGATCTCCTCGAGTTTATTGAAAGGCAAGCACGAGTCGTACTTGATCCAGTTTTTGGAGAAATTCAAAGTCCAGCAGATAATAAAAGACTTCTTAAACCAAAACCAACAACCTTAAAACCCAACATCAAACCGGTCAGCAGGGGGAGCAGTTTTGCCACAGCAATCACGACAGAATTGGAACAATCAAATAATACAACTAAACTGAACCTCAAAGAAAGACCAAAGAATACCTTCTCAGTTGCTGTAAAAAAATCTTGTATATTTTGTTGTAAAGACCACACACTGGAGGTCTGCAACATGTTCAAAAGGAAATCCAACAAAGAAAAGGTGGAGTTCATGAAAGTCAATGGAATGTGCTTTGGGTGCTTAGGAAAAGGGCACATGAGCAGCAATTGTCAAAGGCGTTTGTCATGTCAGATTTGTAGCAAAAATAATCCAACAGTACTTCATATTGATAGAAAAGAGAATCAAGAGCATTCAAATGAATCTCAAGCTAGCAAGTTTGAATTAAAAGAGTAATCAATGTCAAGTGCTTTAGTCTCCATGGATACTGGGATTCACATTGGGGCCGGCTCTAAAGACTGTGCACTCGCTATAGTCCCAGTAAAAGTAAAGTTGAAAAATGGAAATAAATTTATACAGACTTATGCCTTTCTCTATCCAGGCAGCTCTGCAACATTTTGCACTGAATTACTGATGAGAGAATTGAATGCTACTGTATGAAAG
Source organism: Myxocyprinus asiaticus (assembly GCF_019703515.2). Taxonomy (NCBI): domain Eukaryota; kingdom Metazoa; phylum Chordata; class Actinopteri; order Cypriniformes; family Catostomidae; genus Myxocyprinus; species Myxocyprinus asiaticus. Next base: position 23,035,482 of record NC_059373.1, read on the forward strand.
ATGGAAATACTTTTGAAATAATGGGTCAGGAGAAACCAGTTACTAATTACAAAATCTCTGGACTTGAAGTAGCGGCTTTGCAGGGAAATACTTACCTGGCATTACCAGATGTTTTCACTCAAAGAGGAATCCCAGTCACTAAAGACAACATTTCCAAAATGGAGGACATAAAAATGTGGTCTTACCTGAAGGATGTTGATTTAACCTCAATAGATGCAAGCATTGTGCTGCTTATTGGTGTGAATGCTCCAAAAGCTTTGGAGCCTTGGAGAATAATTAATAGTGAGGGTAATGGACCTTACGCTGTAAAAACACTCCTTGGTTGGTTTATTAATGGCCCACTGAGCCTCGATATAGATGGTGACGGGTGGGATGCTTCAACAGCTCAAGTTAACCAAATATCCATTGGTAGCCTGGAAGAGCTGTTAATCAGACAATATAACCAAGACTTTGCAGAACAGCAATATGAACAAAGGGAAATGTCTGTGGAAGACAAGCAGTTTATAGAAATAGTGTCATCTTCACCCACTCATAAAGATGGTCATTACAGTTTGAAATTGCCATTTCGTAATGCTAAGGTCAACATGCCCAATAACAAGCGCATAGCCCGGCAAAGAGCACAACACCTTTCAAAAAAGGTTTCAGAGAGACCCGTCATTCTACAAAGAATACAAAGATTTTATGAATGATGTGCTTACAAGAGAATATGCAGAAATCATACCTCAGGATGAGTTGGATCCAGTGAGTGTAAAAGTGTGGTACATACCACACCATGGAGTTTATCACCCTCATAAAGGGATGCTATGTGTGGTGTTTGACTGTGCAGCCACATTTGGTGGAACCTCTTTAAACCAAGAACTCTTGCAAGGTCGAGATTTAACAAACACACTTATAGGTGTGTTACTTCGTTTCCGTCAAGGCCCAATTGCATTTATGACCGATATTGAAGGGATGTTCCATCAGGTGAGAGTGGCAAATAGGATGTCAATTTTTTGCGGTTTCTTTGGTGGCCAGATGGGAATATCAATGAAGATCTTGTGGAATACTGAATGCTTGTACACATCTTTGGGGCTGTGTCATCCCCAAGCTGTGCCACATTTGCTCTTTTGAAGACAGCAGAGGATAATCAAAAGGATTATGCAGCCGATGTTATAAACACAATCAAACAAACTTTCTATGTAGATGACTGCTTAAAATCTGTTAACACAGAGGAACAAGCAACATCCCTCTATCGGCAGCTAACAGAGGTGTGTGCCAAAGGGGGCTTTAGACTCAATAAATGGATAAATAATGAACGCTCTATTTTATCTGCTATCCCTAAAGAGAACAGAGCCAAGGGTGTGAAGAAACTGGACCTCAGTGTAGACCAACTGCCCATGGAGATGGCCCTAGGTGTTCAATGGAACATGGAAAGTGACACATTCATCTTCAGCATTGAAATAAAGCCCCATTCTACAACAAGACGTGGCATACTATCCATCGTTAGTTCTCTTTATGATCCCTTGGGTATTGCAGCACCAGTCATTCTTCCTGCTAAGCAAATTCTGCAGGAAATGTGCAAAATAAAGTTAGGTTAGGATGAGAGCGTTCCATTGTACTTGGCTCTAAGGTGGAAGAGATGGTTAGATGACTTGAATCTATTGAATATGTTCAATGTAAACTGGTGCTTCATTCCCAAAAGTTTTGGAGAATTAACATCAGCAGAGTTGCACCATTTTTGCGATGCTAGTGAGGCTAGTATTGGTGCTGTGTCGTACCTGCGAGTATCTAATAGCAACAATGAACATCACACTACATTCCTCATGGGAAAATCCAAGGTAGCACCGCTGAAACAAACAACAATACCTAGGCTGGAACTCGCTGCTGCTGTCTTAGCCGTCCATCTGGACAAAGTGCTGGAAACCAAACTACAGTTTCAGTTGAAGGAATCCACCTTCTGGTCAGACAGCACAACTGTTTTAAGGTATATCAGAAATACTACAAAGAGATTCAAAACATTTGTGGCAAACAGAGTGTCTTTCATTCAGTCCCACTCAATAGTAACATATTGGAAACATATCAGTTCCAAGCTAAATCCTGCAGATGCAGCCTCACGAGGCATGAGGACTGATGTCCTTCTTAAGTCTAAAGCCTGGGTTAATGGCCCTGACTTTCTTTCCCAATCACAGTCTCAGTGGCCAGGAACCGCAGAAGTAAGAGTGATTCAGGATGATGATCCAGAAGTGAGAAATTACATTAATACCAATGCCATTATGGTAAAGCAAGATGAATGTCCCACAAGCAAACTCCTGAACTATTTTTCCAAATGGACAAGCCTCAAAAGAACAGTGGCATGGATATTGAGATTCATAAAAATTCCTCAACAGCAGAAAGAAGAACAAAAAAGGGGTGTAGGACTTTCTTGTTAAGGGCAAAAATGTCTGGCAAAATGAAAGTGTGTGATGTAGTCACCTGCAACATTAGGACTTTCTGTTGAGGATTTGTTTCAAGCAGAGAACGCAATAGTGCACTTTGTGCAGAGACAGTTCTTCAAAGAGGACACTGCAGAGCTGTGCAAAGGTAATGTAAAGAAATCAAGTAATTTGTACAAACTTGACACAGTGATGTAGATGGAGTATTAAGAGTTGGTGGTACGCTTAGTAAGGCAGCCTTACCTACAGAAACAAAAAACCCAGCAATTATGCCCAAAGTCAGTCATGTGTCAAAGCTCATTCTGTGGCATGTGCATGAAAAGGTTGGTCACAGAGGAAGAAATCACATGTTGTCAACTCTGCGCCGACAATATTGGATACCACATGCTAATGCTGCATGCAGAAAAGTAATCAAGGAATGCATAGTCTGCCAGCGACTCTTCCAAAAGACAGGTGAGCAAACAATGTCTGATCTTCCTGTTGACAGGATCTCTGCTGACCTTCCTCCCTTTACACACACTGGAATGGATTACTTAGGGCCAATCGAAGTTAAAAGAGGATGGAATATTGTGAAAAGATATGGTGTCATTTTTACCTGCTTATCATGTCATGCAATACACCTAGAAGTGGCCCATACTCTTGACACTGATTCCTGCATAAATGCAGCTAGAAGGTTCATATGTCGAAGAGGCCAAGTCAAAGACTAAACTTTGTTAGTAATAATCGTGAATTGAAACAAGCTTTGAAAGAACTGAATTGAAGTATAATCCAAAGCTCTCTTACACAGGATGGAATAAAATAGACTTTTAACCCACCTCATGCATCCCATCACAGTGGCATCTGGGAGTGCTTGGTACAGGAGGTCAAGAGGGTGCTTTGTTTGGTGGTAATGCAGCAAGTACTGGATGATGAATCCCTGCTCCCTGTTTTCTGCGAGGTGGAGGCCATTTTGAATAACCATCCAATTACACCATCTTCGGAGGATCCAAACGACCTTGAGGCATTGACCCCAAACCATATCCTTCAACTAAGAGCCAACCCTGTTTTACCTCCAGGATTGTTCAAAAAGGAAGACCTCTACATATGTAGACGCTGAAAGCAGGTGCAGTACATAGTGGACCTATTTTGGAAAAGATGGATAAAAGAGTATCTTGTGTTGATGCAGGAGTGTCAAAAGTGGAATAAAGCATGGTGAAATTTGGTGATAAGGGATTTAGTGCTCATAATGGATGAAACTGTTCCCAGAAGTTCAAGGCACTTGGGGCGTGTAACAAGGACATTTGCAGACTTCAAAGGATTAGTACGACGTGTATGTGAGAAGACACATACAAGTGAGCTGGAGAGGCCAATTAACAAGCACTGTCTTCTACAAGAAGCAGTATAAACTGATTCAGAATTCTTCCCTCTTTTGGAGTCAAGAAGTTTGCTCTTCACATACACTGACAAGCACCTCACTATCTCATAACTTACATTGTCATATCAAAGAATTCGCATTACACCCCACACATCCCCCTCTTTTACCTTAAAAAAAAAAAAAGAAAGAAAGAATACGTGGACGTTGAATGGACTTTTTCCTTTGATCTTACTTTGAATGTAAAAAAAAAAAAAACAAAAAAAAAAAACAATAATGTATTACAAGGAACTTTGAACTCCAAATAATGTATTATCATGTATATCAATGAACGATTTTTTGATCACTTAGGGTTATGAGGGATCACTGATGAAATATTGTTATAATTGGTTGTAAGACAACAATTAGGGGCCAGTATGTTGTAGCCAATTGTAAAGCAATTATAGTTTATTATTTTTGTTTAATTTGATTGTGTTATGTTGTGTGTCACGTGGACGAAAAGTATATATGTCACAGGAGGCGGGAACTTGAAGACTTGGGGTGGTGCAAATACGATTTTTGACCACTTCATATAACTATTTCGTTTGGAAAACCTTTCTTTAAAGTGGATTTTGTTTTGAATTAATTTTACCTTTATTTACACCAATGTATCTGTCATACCTTTTCGCTGGATTTAATAAAAGAAGCACATGTATAACAGCATCTAAGTGGAATTGAAGTGCGTACAACAACCCACAGCCAAGCTTCCACGGCCAAAATTGGATGGCCTGTACAGGTGATCTTACATACTTCTTTAGTGACTCGGGTACTAAATCAATGCAGACAATGGTGCTCATTCATGTAACTCTTGTAAATATATGAGTAAATTCTGAGTAATTTGAGCATAAAATTAATCAGTTCCCGAAAACTTTCCACAAATGCCTGTACACCTGAGATTTTTTAGTTAAATTCGTGCATGATAGTGAATTCAAAATATTTATAAATATGGGCCATGTGCATGTTCATTCACAATTATCATAATCCACACCCACAAAAATGCCTTATAAGGAAGTCCTCAGACATGCCAGTAATTGTGGATAGGGATATGAGGAACAATAATGAAAGGGATTTAAAATGAAGTGCATTCAAATCACAAAATTTTGATTTAACAAAGACGCTGCGTGGTCACAAAGAAAGTGAAGATAACTGCAATTGCATGTTTTTGTTGTCATCTGAGGTTCTTTTGTGAATCAAACAATCCAAGAGGTCAAAACAAATGTGTAAACAATGTTCAGTTCAATTGATGGTAACAGTGATATTTCCCTTGCAACTGGAAGTATCTTTAGAGAAATTAATAAAATGCCTTAAGAAGGTCTTTGACCGAAAATTTTGTAAGCTAATAAATATTTGCAAGTAAAACAGAGTGAGAGTTTTTTCTATTTTTTTTTCCCTGTTGTATTGTGTACTACGCACCTGCCAGAAACATGTTTATTTATAGGTTTAAAGCATTAACATTGACCATACACTAACAACTAAACGCAATTTATCGATGACTACACAGAATTATGAATCCTAAATTATAGAGCTCATATTAAATAAAGAAACTGCCCAACCAGTCACCTTAAAGGGCATTCATTTTTTCAGGAAAATCAGACAAAAACCACATCTTTCCGTGAACTTTTTTTACACAGTTAATTCTTAGTGTATTTCCCCATATACCATAACTAAGTTCCATTAAAAGAAAAGTGGGTGAGAACAACCTGTTTGTGCATTTATTTAGTCACTTAGGCAGAGACACATTTGCATCAGCAAGTTATCATTACACCAGCTGATTCATATAGAAGCAGCACTTACCAACAAGCATCCTTTTCCTGGTTCTAACGCCCACACAATCAGCAGCACAGGATGAGAATTTGGACCAGTTAGTCAGCTGGCAGTCATTCTGGCATGGAAGCTGACAGTATTGAGTGAGTTGAGGCATAGGACCAGCAAACTTGAGACAGGCTGAAACATCTACTGGTCCACCATCCAACTTCTTACAGGAGACAGCTATGAGATAGAAGAGATATCACAAACTGATAGGCATGCATAATACAAGATAACTAACAAAAGAGATAACTATGACACATTACACGATCGACAGCATATGAACACCCAGGCTAATAAAGAAGTTTGCCAAGGCCCTTTAATTTCTGTGAAGACAAATCTTAATGCTAGGGCATAGAATGAAATTCTAGAAATATATATATATATATATTTAAAAGGCAAAGACAAAAGGCAAAACAAAACAGAAAAGCAAAGCACAACAACAAAACAAAACTATACTGAGAGTAAGCCAACTGTAAAGAAAACTCTGCTTGTCTCTGTGCAACACTGATAAAGATCAACCCACTTTCACCTGCAAAGCCACAAATATTGAATAAAGATTAGCATCTTGTAATGGATTACACTAGTAGACGGTTAAATGCCTATTGACTCGGGAACCAGAACGGATCCAAACATATATGGTGAAAGCCATTGTATTGGATTTCTTCTTCTACCATGTCTGTGTATTGCAGGATACTATTACGGGTAATGGTTGCTAATGTAGGCTGTGCTGAGAAGTGTTGTGTATCTTGATATCTAATGAAGCTCTTTACGTTATGGTTCTAATGTGAATCTGGGAATCATCTGCAAACACTCTCTTACTTTGACCAAAGACCAAACTCTTCATGGGATACATGCCCTACAGTCTTACAAGCAAGACATATTATTTCTCTTTTAATATTGTTTTACATTTCCAAACAATATTTTAAAGTTCCCATATAAATTTGCTTTAATGTCAGTTATGAATTTTGTGGAACTTTGTGGAACTTTGTGTCTATTTTAATGGTAAATGTGTCAGAGATATTGCATCCTTGTATAGCACCAGCATCAGCTGTCTTGAGGCATAAAAACCAACAATCTTATCTTTCCTTTTCAAAGATGTTTTTCAATCACACCACAATAATGGGCTTGCGTTTGAACCCAGAAAGAGTTTACTGGTGAGAGTCAGAGCAAAGGGTTTAGCTTCTGACTATTTCAAAGAGGGCCCCAAATCACTTCAACAACATTTATTTTGGATCCAGAAGCATTTACACAGATATTTCTTTTTTTATCCCCTTTTTATTCCCAATTTGGAATGCCCAATTCCCACTACTTAGTAGGTCCCCGTGGTGGCGCAGTTACTCACCTCAATCCAGGTGGCGGAGGACAAGTCTCAGTTGCCTCCGCTTCTGAGACAGTCAATCTGTGCATCTTATCACATGGCTTGCTGTGCATGACACCACGGAGACTCACAGCATGTGGAGGCTCATGCTATTCTCCGCGATCCACGCACAACTTACCACGTGCCCCTTTGAAAGCGAGAACCACTAATTGCCACTAATTGCGACCACGAGGAGGTTACCCCATGTGACTCTACCCCTCCTAGGAACTGGGCCAATTTGGTTGCTTAGGAGATCTGGCTGGAGTCACCCAGCACGCCCTGGATTCAAACTCGTGACTCCAGGGGTGGTAGTCAGTGTCAATCCTCACTGAGCTACCCAGGCCCCCGCATTTACACATATAATAATGTTGTTTATAAAGAGCCAAAAGTAGTGCTATGATGCTAACTCTCAGTCACAGATCAAATGACAACAAATCATATGCATTTGCAGCCTATTTCAAAATCTCCCCAGCTTCAATGTGAACCATAGCTACAAGTATAAACAAAGTTATTTCAACATATACGGCCACTATTGTAAGATGTTGCATCTTTCTTATAGACAGGTTGATGATGAGGGGTCATCTGTACCTCTAGTCTGTAGTCCTGGCCCACAGATCTCCTGAGCTCCAGGAGTGTCCTGCCGAATGGTCCAAGGCACCAACTGACATCTACGCCACTTGTGAGTTTTCCACCTATGGCACAGAGAGACAAAGTATTGTACAGTGGGGTCCCCACTGAAATTCTGAATCCCCATTCCATCAGATTAAAAAAAAAAACAACATCCCCCCTGATCGGACTGCGAAATAACTTTACCTATTGGCCACCCCCACAAAGATCTCAGACAAGTACCAGCCTTGTTTACCTGTAGCCTGGACAAAAAGATGAGGCATCACATTCCTTTTCCTGGAAGAGCACTTCTGGGCAGTCCTGGCCCCCATTGGCCGGAAGCTGAACAATGATGCGTTTCCTGGATTGTTTCTTTATGATGGCACCTCCTTGATTTACACAAGAAGATATATCACGTATAAATGCAGAAAAGCTCATAAAGAAATTGTTATCACTCATAAATCTAATCAGTACATTAGCCTGATTATGTTGCATTTAACAAGGCCTTAAAATGTGCAAAAATGGCAGTACATCCAAGCTACCATATGCTTTGTGTTTTAATGACTTTAATATTAAGTGCTATTCAGAAATGAAATTATGATAATGAGGCTACAATGGTCAGCTTTTTTAAAACTTGATTAAGCGATTCATCCTCTCATTGAACTTCAATACTAGGCAAAGGCATTTATAAATATGTGTCTCGTTGTTGATTATTTATTATCTTTTTATAGCATAGGTAGAGGTACAAATTGAGAGGGTAGTTCCCTTTGTAAAAATAACAGATAGTCCAATCACAAACATACTGTACATTATTTAAATGCAATCAATGCCAACAACAAAGAAGAAAAACAAATAAACAACTGAGAGTGTAGGATAAAAACAAAATTGAAAAAAGGACCTCTCCAGCAGATGTTTATTGAGAGGCATTAAGCCAATATTTCCTACAAAACAACACTCAAGTGTGACATTCACAGGAAAAAAAAAAAAAACAAACAAAAAAAAAAACATTATATTAACCAGAAATAGCAATGCAGCACAAGTATGTCTTATATAACAAATTGCTCAGATATTGGCTGCTTATTATAATATTTGCTCTGGTTTGGACAGATGGGGTTGCCAGGCAACAATACTTCTTTATAGTGTTGATAGAGAGCCACTGTGGGAACAAAGACTGTTTTTAACACTTCTGATGGAATGCTGAGAAAGCAGCAAATAATAATTTATGTGATGCACTTTAACCAAAAATCGTTTATTGATGTTGATTTAAGATAAATTCAGCACACAGATATAAATGTTATACATGTACCTGTGAATTATATACTTTCCCATTTATCTTCAGTTCAAGAGAAACCTAGAGAAAATACCTTATATATATACAGGTGCATCTCAATAAATTAGAATGTCGTGGAAAAGTTCATTTATTTCAGTAATTCAACTCAAATTGTGAAACTCGTGTATTAAATAAATTCAATGCACACAGACTGAAGTAGTTTAAGTCTTTGGTTCTTTTAATTGTGATGATTTTGGCTCACATTTAACAAAAACCCACCAATTCACTATCTCAAAAAATTAGAATATGGTGACATGCCAATCAGCTAATCAACTCAAAACACCTGCAAAGTTTTCCTGAGCCTTCAAAATGGTCTCTCAGTTTGGTTCACTAGGCTACACAATCATGGGGAAGACTGCTGATCTGACAGTTGTCCAGAAGACAATCATTGACACCCTTCACAAGGAGGGTAAGCCACAAACATTCATTGCCAAAGAAGCTGGCTGTTCACAGAGTGCTGTATCCAAGCATGTTAACAGAAAGTTGAGTGGAAGGAAAAAATGTGGAAGAAAAAGATGCACAACCAACCGAGAGAACCGCAGCCTTATGATTGTCAAGCAAAATCGATTCAAGAATTTGGGTGAACTTCACAAGGAATGGACTGAGGCTGGGGTCAAGGCATCAAGAGCCACCACACACAGATGTGTCAAGGAATTTGGCTACAGTTGTCGTATTCCTCTTGTTAAGCCACTCCTGAAACACAGACAACGTCAGAGGTGTCTTACCTGGGCTAAGGAGAAGAACTGGACTGTTGCCCAGTGTTCCAAAGTCCTCTTTTCAGATGAGAGCAAGTTTTGAATTTCATTTGGAAACCAAGGTCCTAGAGTCTGGAGGAAGGGTGGAGAAGCTCATAGCCCAAGTTGCTTGAAGTCCAGTGTTAAGTTTCCACAGTCTGTGATGATTTGAGGTGCAATGTCATCTGCTGGTGTTGGTCCATTGTGTTTTTTGAAAACCAAAGTCACTGCACCCGTTTACCAAGACATTTTAGAGCACTTCAGGCTTCCTTCTGCTGACCAGCTTTTTAAAGATGCTGATTTCATTTTCCAGCAGGATTTGGCACCTGCCCACACTGCCAAAAGCACCAAAAGTTGGTTAAATGACCATGGTGTTGGTGTGCTTGACTGGCCAGCAAACTCACCAGACCTGAACCCCATAGAGAATCTATGGGGTATTGTCAAGAGGAAAATGAGAAACAAGAGACCAAAAAATGCAGATGAGCTGAAGGCCACTGTCAAAGAAACCTGGGCTTCCATACCACCTCAGCAGTGCCACAAACTGATCACCTCCATGCCACGCCAAATTGAGGCAGTAATTAAAGCAAAAGGAGCCCCTATCAAGTACTGAGTACATATACAGTAAATGAACATACTTTCCAGAAGGCCAACAATTCACTAAAAATGTTTTTTTTATTGGTCTTATGATGTATTCTAATTTTTTGAGATAGTGAATTGGTGGGTTTTTGTTAAATGTGAGCCAAAATCATCACAATTAAAAGAACCAAAGACTTAAACTACTTCAGTCTGTGTGCATTGAATTTATTTAATACACGAGTTTCACAATTTGAGTTGAATTACTGAAATAAATGAACTTTTCCACGACATTCTAATTTATTGAGATGCACCTGTATATATATATATATATATTTTTTTTTTAATTTTAATTTTTTTAACTGTGTGTTAAAAAGCAGAACAGCACCTGTCTGGCATGAGGAGGGGCAAGGTGTCCAATCACTGTACGGAGTGATGATGCAGTCTCTCTTACAGGGCAGAAGACATGGTCTCACTGTCTCTGGACGCAGGCTCTCTGGACACCTATATAAACACATTAAACAGGATGGAGATGTTCACACTAACCAGGACTGCATTTCTCAAAAGCATCGTAAGCCTAAGTAGATCATAGGAACCATTAGCGCAAAAAGTTTAAACAATCAACTTAAGCTTGCGATGCTTTTGGGAAACACAGACCTGGACAATGAAATCACCAAACATAGCATGCCATCATTGTGAATATATGTACCGGTAAATGAGTAGTTGGCATGAAATACTTTTGGGAAGTAGACATTTCCACCATTGTGCAATGCTATTTTTTACATTGTTCTTCAATGTAAACGTGCTAGACAGACGTCTTTGGACGTCTTTTCAGTGTTTCGCACAGGGGAAATAAAACATTTTGGATGCCGTGTCAGGTAAAAAAGTATGTCAACTTTTAAAAGCACATCTTGAGACACCTATATTTTGTTATATGCGTAGCTTTTTTTAGGGAAAGAATGAGTTTGGTCTGGACAGTCCCTTAGTATAGCGCAAAATCATCCAAGTTACAATTTCATTGTTCTTGATACACTGTACTCTGAACACATGATAATAAAGCATTGACTTCTTTTAAGACATATACTATAAGTGTAAACTGCATAATGTAAATAAATGAGTTCAGTCTCAACAAACATTTTTGTTATACTTGTGCTTTTGAATATACTGTATGACACTTTCTTCTCCTTTCTGTTCCTATCTCTGTGTCATTCCAATTTTCCTGTTCTTTCACACACAGTCCCAGCACCATTGCGATCAGCATGCAGCTCGCGTGTGCAAATCTGCATCTGTACGTGAATGTGCAGATCAGTGGGTAAAGCCCAGCACATGAATAATCCTGGGAAGAAAGCAATGGCTCATTTCCATTGCCAGCATGGTGTCCCTGAGCTAGACACTCTGTTTCCACAGCCACTAACAGAATAATGCAGCTATTAAACTGAATAAATAAACAGATAATTTATTTTCCCAGTAGACACCTTCAGGGGGAGACCAGACCTAGATACTTAAAACTACCAGCTGAGAGCTCATCTACTTACAGTCGTGATCTGTCAATAAAGATCATGCGCCGGACTGAGGGATGGAGCTTTATAAAACATAATAGATAATATGCTTCAATATCTATTCCAACAAAGGGTAATAAAAGTTTCTGGACTGTCTGTGACCCGCTTGAGGACAACGAAAGCACATGTAAAGGCATTGTTAAGGATGGGCAATGAACAGATGTAATTATTTAAATATGTATGAAGATCTAATTGTACCTTAAAACCATGTTTAATGGTTAGGGAAAATTGAACCAATTAGTAAGCTCATTGTAACATCTTGTGAAGATGAGTGCATATCTAAATATAAAATACAGTTAGACAGAATAAAATATCTTCTTTCAGCAAGCAGCTCAATATACTACATTATGTTGATTTTTATTTTTTATTTGTACAAAAATGCACACACACACACACACACACACACACATGCATGCACACACAAATAATTATCTGCAATGAAATAACATTTTTTATTCACTTTTTGTATGTTGTTTAGTGAATTCCAAAGAAAGAAACACATTAATAGAAACTTACTTTTTAGGTGGCACCTGGCCTACATTGACCCGGACACAGATAACTTTCCGTGTCTGCATCCCTACCGAGCAGAACTCCTCATTAGTGCCGACTCCTGCTCCGCTGCGGCTGAGCGAGCTGTTGGCAGGAGGAACGGAGGTATCCTCTATGCACTGACCCCAGGGTCCCGTTTGCCAGTGGTACACAGTGCAGGGATGATCATTACAGTTACGCACCTCCTGCAAGGCACTGCTGTTTGGGCACTGACCCCCACCTAGGAGATAAAAGAGTTATGAAAGTGTTAGAATTATGGGTAATTTATAAACCCAAACTCAAACCATTGTGGAATAAAAGCTGTTGTCCTGGTATTTGACCATCCTCTACATCATTTAAGGGCTAACCAACCCAACCCAACCCAAACCAAACAAAACTAAACTAAAATGTACTCGAGGATTTGTGTCAAACGTCCACCTTAATCTTAAATATACACTCATTGACCACTTTATTAGGTACACATGTACACCTACTTATTCATGAGATTATCTAATCAACCAGTCATGTGGCAGCAGTGAAATCCATAAAATCATGCAGATATGGGTCAGGAGCTTCAGTTAATGTCCACAACAACCATCAGACAACAGTAGAAGACACCGCCAGGTTCCAATTTTGTCAGCCAAGCACAGAAATCTAAAGCTGCAGTGAGCACAGGCTTACCAAAACTGGACAGTTCAAGACTGGAAAAAATAGCCTGGTCTGATGAATCTCAATTTCTGCTGAAGTATAAACATGGTAGGCCCACTACAGCCTCAGCTTTCTGTTCTTGGACAGAAGTGGAACCCGACATGGCCTTCTGCTGTTGTAGCCCATCCGCCTCAAGGTTCGACAAGTTATGCATTCTGAGATGCTATTCTGCTCTCTACAGTTATACAGAGGAGTTATCTCAGTTACCGTAGCCTTTCTGTCAGCTCGACCCAGTATGGACATTTTCCGTTGACCTCTCTCATCAACAAGGCTTTCCATCCGCAGAACTGCCGCTGTTCAGTAGTTACAGAAATACTCAAACCAGCCCATCTGGCACCAACAATCATGCCATGGTCGAAATCACTAGCTGGGTTTCCATCCAACTATTTTTATGCGCATTTGAAATTGCGCATGAGAAATCCTGAATGGAAACACTTGATATGCAAATAAACTTTCAAAATTCGCATATAATTTAATGCGCTAGGAGGAGGTGGATTTTCTAGAGCTTTACATTAGTTAATATGCACATTAAGGTGATGGGAACAGTTTATTTGCAAAACGATGACGTGTTTTGATCATTCGTGCATGTGTTAGGAGCATGCCATAACTTGATGTTACAGGCCAAATGAAAGATAAAACCTTGGCACACAATTCTTTGAACATAGCCCTTGTCATTTGGAAGTGTTTAGCCCACAGCTGCACATCAAAGTGGGTCCTCACAATCCGCCAGAACAGAGTGAGCACTCCCAAGTATGCGAAGACTGGCGGCGTGTGGGAACAGCAGTGATTTCAGCCCCATTATATCAAATATAACACTTATTCTGCGGTGTCTTGTGGATGCATTTAATAAAATTAGATTCTTGTTCAAATCTTGCAAATAAAACACTCCCCGAAGCAGGGAGGTCATTCAGCTGCTCCATCATGATGAGGCGGCTCCCTCATGATAATGCACATTGCGTAGTGGATGGAAACACGCAATAATTTGTATTTTCTTAAGTCAAATTTTTAGAAATGCACTTAAAAAATGCTAAACATTTAGATGGAAACGCAGCTGCTGAGATCACATTTTTTCCACATTCTGATGGTTGATGTGAACATTTACTGAAGCTCCTGACCCGTATATGCATGATTTTATGCATTGCACTGCTGCCACCGATTGGCTGATTAGATAATCACATAAATAAGTAGGTGTACAGGTGAACCTAATTAAGTGGTCTCTGAGTGTATATAGTCTAGGTAATATAGGGAGTCAGTCTATAATTTACTGAACTGTACTAAACTAAGCTAAACTAAACTAAACTAAACTGTGAAATACTAAAGTAAACTGTACTCAAATATTTGTGCCAAATTCCATCTAAATCTCATTGTAGAATTTTATGAAAACATATAGAGATATTAAACAAAATGATTAATTTCAGACAACACACAGATGACAGTAAATGGTTCAAATTGGGCCTATTCATCATGGCAGTGCTCACACACACACACACACACACACACACACACAATCATGATGTACATTTTATAACTTATGATTCATTCCACAGAGACAGCATATGATCTAATGTCAGACTGTAGTATGGAGGTATGATATTGGACCAACTTTGCTCAGAAAAATTTGGATTATAATATCAACTACAGGGTGATAATCTGGAACATCCCTCCACAAAAATATCCCTCTTTCCTAATAACTATTATTGTTACATTTTGCTTTTGTTGTCTGGTCATCTGTTATTTTTCATATATACTGAAGATAGATATTTACACATACATGCTCTCAATGAGAATAAAAACATGTACAAAAGTGGTATTGTGGCTATTTTTTTATTTAAAAAGCTGACCCTGTGAGCAGCTCACATGGACTTGATGAAATATGAGCAGTGTTAAATGTATGAGGTTACTGTGACCGTGACTGTTAAGATTTGAGCTGTGACACTACAGGAACCCACATTTATTGCTTAGTTTTCATTAGAAACCACAGTGAGACAAAGCAACAGAATCCCTATGGACTAGTCAGATATTATCTCAATAGTGTGCACAGACAACAATACAACAACCAAAGAAAAAATGTTAAACCAGTGAATGAGAAAAACTGATGTTTTCAGCAGCGCTCCTTGTTCAAGAGCATCTGAAACAATGAATAATTGGCGTTTCCTATGTAGCAATGCAGAACAAAGTACTTCAGTACCTCATTTATTAAAAAAAGGTTATCGACTACTACCACACACTTCATTAGACATGTGAGAATTATTAGAAAACACTTACTGCAAGCTGTTAGGCAGAGCCACCATAACGGCCACAAAAGAGAATAAAACAAACTTCACAGTTTCAAAAGGGTAGTTGTTTAACTTCCCAAACTTCTCATACTATTGCATTACAGAGAAGTGCATTAGCACAGCTTCAAAAAGCTGCACCAGAATCACATTGTTTTAAATGGGGATTATCACTCCCTCGGGTTATTTATTGACCTGTGGCTCAGATGAAGACTAATCCTTAGTACAATTACAAAATGAGTCTGTGCATAGCTCTGAGTAATTGCATGCTCTTCACCCAACTCTGCACCATTAAGGGCTGCAGGTCATATTGTACCTCAACCCATCCACAGTCAGTTTTGAATTAATCTTCTCTTGGTGTTGGACGCAATGGTGCCTGCATGACATACTCAAGAAATTGTTGGTTCTGAAATTGTCAAGCTCTCCACTGAAAAAGTGAAAATATTCCAAGTGTTAAAATAAAATTATATATAAAAAATAAATAAATAAATATAGTAATAAGTAATATTTAACATTTTATTCAAATTGTATCCTAATGGTACACACTCGGGTTGGAATAAGTGACATCTAAGGCCTCTTTGGAGAGAAGGGAGGGCCATCCACAGTTCAAGCAATGAGTCTGTGGATACACTGTGGTGATATTTAAAGACCCCATGAAATCGCACGAGGAGTGCAGTTTTCTTATTTCCTTTTGAAACAGTTAGTTTGGATGGGACATATTGTAGGGTTTGCCACTTTTTTTCTTTTTTTAATAGCCAAAAGGCTTTAGTTACCTTTCATCACAGCCAGGAACCATAATTTGCTACTTGCTTGTCAGCTGAAGGTGGTATCAGGAAGGAGGGCCATTCTCATTCTAGAGAGAATTTGATTGGACAAAAATCTGAAGTGCAAGATGAGTCATCAATATTTTGTTATCTGTTTTCCCAAAATATTTTTATTTTTATTTTTTTTAAATGTGTATGTCAGCTAAAGGTTAATTTTGTCAACTTGTAGTAGTACACGAGCATACAGATGACTTCAAAACAAATTTCCTAAAAAAAAAATTGAGTTCTGTCAAAACTGCTGCAAACGTAATTGCTACAAATTTGTAACAAATTCACCACTCATTATTTTCATGTGCAAATGAGCTTTGCAGCAAACTCATTAATGTCTGGGTTTCAATCTACGCATTTTTATGCACATTTTGGGATATTGCATAAAAAACGCTGGATGGAAACACCAAGATGCAAATAAACTCTCCAAAATGCGCATCGAAAATGTATGCGCTTGCTTGAGGTGGATAAATTTTTTTCAGTAAGAAGAAATGCACATAAACTGTGATGGAAACACATTTGCCGAAAAACTCCTATTGACTTTATTAGGTATACAAGATGTGCATCAAAAAAGCCATGTGACTGAATAATTCATTCATAACTGGACTAACTAGCGGACAAATCATTGCATGTGAAATGTTGCTGTGGTCATCCTGAAATGACGTTGTCCTGAAAATCCAAAGCTTGTATACAGTTTATAGAGAAAAATAAGTAGAATACAAACTTGAACTGTGCCAAAGAGAAGGTTTACTGACACTACTGACAATATCCTATAGATCTGCACGACAGAGGTAAGGAAGGAGGAACGCACATGCGTAGTGCACCCAGAGCTGTGTGACCTGCTGTCACTTCCAGACAAAGTTCTTTAAGTGTTTTTGTCTGTGTGCTCTAAACTGCAAGTATTTTATTAATAAAAGAGTCACAGAGGCAACACTTTCTACGGATGTTACGATTTAGTTCTTTTGAACACATGGAATGGAAACGTCATGGTTACTTGTGTAACCTCCATTCCCTGATGGAGGGAACGATACGTTGTGTCGATGTAGTGACACTAGGGGTCTTTGATAAAAAGCCAATGAAAATTGGCGAGTGGTATTTGCATGCCACTCCCCCGGACATATGGGTATAAAAGGAGCTGGTATGCAACCACTCATTCAGGTTTTATGCTGAGGAGCCGAGACAAGGTCCGGCCATTTCAGCGGGTAGTTCAGCATTGTGGCAGGAGGGACACAACATCTCATTCCCTCCATCAGGGAATGGAGGTTACACAAGTAACCATGACGCTCCCCATCTTTCACTCACTCGATGTTGTGTCAATGTAGTGACACTAGGGGTCCCTATACGAAATGCCACAACTGGCTGAACTGTGTTACGTGAACTGGCGGTGTGTGGCGGGCAGACCACTGTGTGCCTTATAGCCAGCACACCAGGTCGACATGTAACCTCCCCCAACATAGTTATGAGTGTCAAACGGCCCTTTGGTGACAAGTCGACTACCCAAAAGATAGAGACAGGCCTCTTTCCCCCTTCTCTTTTTCCACTCCCTAAAAAAGAAGGGGGATTATCTGACTGGGCCACCAGGTCTAGTCGGGGGGTGTCCCTCCCAAGGGGAGGACACCGCAGAGACCACACCTCGCCCAAAGAGAGGGGGGGACATTTAAATGGAAAAATACGTCACATGGTCTTTCCGACCATGTGGAGAGTCTTCAAGGTAGATCCTACCCAACGGGGGAGGAGTTACTACAAACATGGAGACTGGGGCAGAGGGGCTCTGCCCAAGGAAGACGCAGTTTGCCAACAGGGAAACAAATTAGTGGAAGATATACATCGCATGGGGTTATCCTTACAGGGAACCGCCACATGCGGAGCACCTATCCCAGAACAGGACTCTTAGTTAGCACATGTACTGGTCTCTCTGAAAACTCGACTGCCACAGGGCTTGGAGGAAGTCACATCCCGGCAACCTCAATAATACAGCGGATGTGCTGTCACGGCTGGTTACCCTCAGGGGAAAGTGGAGACTCCACCCTCAGGTGGTCCAGCTGATTTGGAGTCGATTCAGACGGGCACAGATGGACCTTTTCGCCTCCCAAGAATCCTCCCACTGGACAGCCTCCCTTCCAACCTCTCCTGCAGGAAGGAAAGCACTGATCCGACTGCGCATCTCTAGGGGTCTTCCCGTCGGGAAGAACACCACTTAGCGAACAGATGCCACTTAAAGGCATACAGGTGCCTTGTAAAGGGGGCCCTAGCCTGAGTGATCGTGTCTACCACCGCGGGTGGTAGACTGCTTAGGTCTTCCGCGTCCCATCCAGGGGCCCCGTCCCATAGAAAGAAGGTCCTTCCTCAGGGGAATTCGTGCGTGCGTGTACCATTGCCATGTTTTCTGTCTGAACTAACACGTGCTTGCCCTGGATCAACGGCTGAAACCTCTGCAGGGCAAGCAGAATTGCCAACAACTCGAGGCAGTTGATGTGCCAATGCAGTCACGGGCCCGTCGCAAATAGCGCCCCAGCCCGTTTTGGAGCCGTTTTGACCATGACGCGCCTGGAGACCAGTTCTAGGGGAACACCTGCCCGTAGAAACGAGAGGTCGGTCCAAGGGCTGAAAAGATGGTGACAGACCGGCGTGATGACCACGCGATGTGTCCCGTGGTGCCATGCCCATCTCGGGACTGGAATCTGAAGCCAGTGCTGAAGCAGTCTCATATGCATCAACCCGAGTGGGGTGGCTACCGCTGAGGATACCATATGCCCCAGGAGCCTCTGAAAAAGTTTCAGTGGAACTGCTGTTTTCTGTTTGAACGCCTTCAAACAGGGCAGCACCGACTGGGCATGCTCGTTCATGAGGCGCGCTGTCAAAGAGACCAGCTCCAAACCGAGGAAAGCGATGCTCTGAACCGGGAGGAGCTTGCTCTTTTCCCAGTTGACCTGAAGCCCTAGTCGGCTGAGGTGTGAGAGCACCAAGTCCCTGTGTGCGCACAACATATCCCTAGAGTGAGCTAGGATTAGCCAGTCATCGAGATTGAGAATGCGAATGCCCACCTCCCTTAACGGGGCAAGGGCTGCCTCTGTGACCTTCGTGAAGATGCGAGGAGACAGGGACAGGCCGAAAGGGAGGACCTTGTACTGATACACCTGACCCTCGAATGCAAACCGCAGGAAGGGTCTGTGTCGAGGAAGGATCGAGACGTGGAAGTACGCGTCCTTCAGGTCTACCGCCGCGAACCAATCTTGATGCCGGACACTCGCCAGAATGAGTTTTTGCGTCAGTATCTTGAACAGGAGTCCTTGTAAGGCCCGATTCAGTACTCGCAGGTCCAAGATTGGCCGCAACCCACCGCCTTTTTTCGGTACGATGAAGTAGGGGCTGTAAAACCCCTTCTTCATCTCGGCCGGAGGGACAGGCCCTTCCATAGGAGGGTAGCGATCTCCGTGTGCAAGGTAGCATCATTTTTGTCCTTGACCAAGGTGAAGTGGATACCGCTGAACCTGGGCGGGCGCTGGTGAACTGAATCGCGTAGCCGAGTCGGACGGTCCGGATCAGCCATCGTGACGGATTGGAAAGCGCAAGCCACGCATCCAAGTTCCGCGCAAGGGGGACCAAGGGGATAACATCGTCTGACGTACCGGCAGGTAGGGCCTCGCGGCGGGGCGGAGCTCGAGGTGCCACACCATGTCGTGGCTGTGCTAAGTCTAGGGACATCGAAGCACTTACCTGGCTCCTTGAGACCACCCCCGAAACAGCCTGGGACGGGGGAGGAAGAGGCCTGTCCTCGTAACCCGTGGAGACTGCCATATCGGGGGCGACTGTGTGCCACAGCTGGGCTCTCAGGGGTGGGAAGACCACCGCTGGAGCGCCAATTCTGCAAGGAAAAACCCTTGGACAGTAGTCGTGATGACGAATGTGCACACCGGTTATGTGACCCAGGGAGGAAGGAAACCGCTCTTTTGCTGAACTGTTGGATACCACAGCCACTTGGGCATGTGGCGAAATCAAACAAAAAGGCAACAAAAGATTTTCCACCCAGCCCTCCACCGGGGGATGGAGTGGTCTTCTTACCAGCTCCAGGTGAGTGGGTTTCATCGTCCCTGGGTTGCCCGTCTCAGGGGCGCTTTGACAACCTCCGTGGGTGCTTAGCGGCCGACTGTGAGACGGGTGACGTCTGCTTCCTGCGGTGGGCTCCACGCCGGGGCCGGGCCGAAGGGGCGGGCTGCGGTGCAGCCGGTGCAGTCACCATAGTGGGACGCCCTTGGCGACGAGCAGACGGTGTGCGGGATCTCAAGCTGCGACGAGGCAGAATATTCCGGATAGCCTCCATCTGCTGCTTCACTGCCGAGAACTGCTGGGCAAAGTCCTCAACGGTGTCGCCGAATGGGCCAGCCTGGGAAATGGGGGCAACAAGGAACCGTGTCTTGTCGGCCTCACCCATCTCGACCAGGTTGAGCCAATGTTGGCGCTCCTGGACCACTAATGTGGCCATCGTCCGCCCGAGAGACCGCGCCATGACCTTCGTCGCTCGGAGAGCGAGGTCGGTCGCCGAGCGCAGTTCCTGTATCCAATCTGGGGCAGAACTACCCTCGTGCAGTTCTTTCAATGCCTTGGCTTGGTGCACCTTCCGGAGAGCCATGGCGTGCAGGGCAGAGGCGGCTTGTCCAGCAGCGCTGTAGGCTTTAGCCGTCAGGGATGACGTGAACCTGGACGGGAGCTCAGGGCGTCCGCGCCAGGTGGCGGCGTTCTGCGGGCATGGGTGCATCGCCGTATAGCCCCTGGCTGCCCCACCATCGAGGGTATTGAGGGCGAGGGAACTGCAGAATCGGGGCCAGGCAGTAAATGCCTCCCATGATTTCGTCAGCTCCTCGTGCGCTTCTGGGAAGAAAGGCAATGGAGTGGGGCGTGGCTGCTTTGAGCAGCGCTGCGAGCCCAGGAACCAATCATCGAGCCGCGAGGGTTCAGGGGAGAGCGGAGGGTTCCACTCTAACCCGACGCCCGTGGCCGCCCGGGAAATCATGTCTGTCATTTCTGCATCAGCCTGTGACTGGGCAATCGTCCCCGAGGGGGGGAGCCCAGCTGAGGTGACCGCAAGGTTGCCATGGTCATGTTCTCGCAGTGAGAACATGAACCATCCACGAACGCTGCCTCCGTGTGGGTCGCGCCCAGACACGAAAGACAGCAATCATGACCATCTGAAGTTGAGAGATAACGACCGCAACCAGGAATAGCACACAATCGGAAAGGCATCTTTAAAAAGACGCGTCTTTAAAAAGACGTTCCGTGTGTGCCGCTCTTTTAGAGAAATATACTCTTTTAGAGAAGTAAACTCTTTCAGAAAATATACTCCATACCATAACAGCTCCTTTTATACCCATATGTCCGGGGGAGTGGCATGCAAATACCACTCGCCAATTTTCATTGACCTTTCATCAAAGACCAGAGGTGTCTCGGGCTGACCCCTAGTGTCACTACATCAACAAAACTTCGAGTGAGTGACAGATAGGGAATGTGGCTTTATCTGCTCATTGTTTTTGCGATAATTTTTTTTTGTTGTTTTTTTTTTTTTTTCATAAATTTAATTTGCAGCTTGGACGGATTCACCACAGTGAAGAGCTGCAAACTTCTGGCAAACATTTGCAGCAAATTTCAAGCTAATTTGCTTGTGAAAATAATGAGTCGGAAAGTTTGTCAGACCACTAGATATTTTGTAAGGGTAGACATAGGCTTAAAATCACAAAACTTTCATTTTGATTTCATAATGTCAAATCTCCACTTAATTTCACACCTAGTTCAGGTCTTAGAGCCTATACTAACGAGGCAATGAGTTGAATTTTCCTACTGCTCCATGCTAATGTAACTCTCTTCATCACCTCACAGATGGCAAGCAGAGCTGTATCTACTGAACTTCATGCTACCGTCAGCACACACCTGCTTTCTCAGACGCTTGTCATCAATTTGGTGCACCGTCTCCTGAATCGTTTGACGGTTAATAATCTGAGCACCACAGCACGTAGCACAATCCGCCACAGGGCAAAACTCATTATTGCACATATGTGGCCACACATTCATGATAAAAAACTAACATAGAAAGCAACATCACTCCATAGAGGTATCAAACACACTACTTACAGGGGAGACTGGGATTAGTTGTCACATTTTTTTCTCAAGGCAGGGTAGGTTTATTTTTGAAAGTCAACATCTGTGCACATAACTTAAAGGGGTCATGACATGAGGAATTACATTTTTCCTTGAACTTTCAACATACAACATACTATAAATAAAACACACTGTAAGTTTCAGAACTTATAACTTCTTCCTCTGTGCAAAAAGAGCATTTACTGAAACCAGGCTGCAAAATGACTCCACTACTTCCTCCACATTGTGATGTCACAGTGGTATTCATTTGCATCTGACCGCCACCACAACAACATCTCAACGGCTACTTTACCTTATCACTTCTGTAGCCTGCTCAGTAGCGGTGAACAGTGAGATGGCATGGAGAGAGCAGGTCAGTCAAGTGCAGAGAGCCAATCATAACAGTGTTTACTGTGGCGTTTACTGTCAAATCTCAAAGGAGAAGCAGCACTAAAAAACAGAGCATTTCTGACAGAGGGTCAATAAGGGTGATCATGTTTTACAAATGTATGACTGTTTTTTGTAGAAAAAACCTATACTAATATTATTGAACCTCAAGGAACATATTAAAATAATTTTTAAAAAGCATGCCATGACCCCTTTAAAGTGTTATCAACAAAAAGCTACAAAAGTGTCCTTGTTATCGCCCAGTAAAAATAACTAACTAAATAAAAATATGCTGTTTGTTTAACACTAAAGCCCAAAGTATACTTTGATTTTGACGCCAACGCTCAGCAACTGCGTACAGTTGTACTTGCCTATCAAAGAATACTCCATTTGACAGTGCACGCATACACAGACTGTTGGCACATGCTTCGACTGCTGTAAGACACTGGACTATTTCTCTTCAGTAGTTTAGACCCATAAAGATGTCTTTATATTCCTTCAGACTTGTGTTATACAAATGCAGGTATCTTCTGACCTCCTCACACACGCACTCTTAACGTGCACATCTACTGTTGTTGTTTTTACCTACATCTCGTGTTATTTTTTA
Organism: Myxocyprinus asiaticus; assembly: GCF_019703515.2. Taxonomy (NCBI): domain Eukaryota; kingdom Metazoa; phylum Chordata; class Actinopteri; order Cypriniformes; family Catostomidae; genus Myxocyprinus; species Myxocyprinus asiaticus. The sequence continues at coordinate 23,058,695 of NC_059373.1, forward strand.
CGTCTTCTAGCATTTCTTCGTGACAGCAACAGTTCAAATGTGAGTATTGCCACACTGTGGATCCACTAATTCATGCAAATAATCCCAAGAGCATGCGCATTCTGCACGTTCAAAAATGTGCGGTTAGAACTCTGCTGATGACGAGATTTGTGTCACACGTTCTGTTTGAGAATGCTCAGCTGAATTAATGCAGTAATTCAGTGAAATTAATTATAAAAAATAAAAACATGTTAAAAATGTAATCATGCTCCCTGACCACACCTATTCCGTAATAAGGATATGGAATGATAAAGAAATAAACTAATCAATATATTCAAAGTATGACTGCCTTGCCCTGAATAACCAAAACTCCACTTTCCATAACAAAATAGTATTATATCTGTATTTCAATCGGGTCAATTCTCTGAGGCCATCAGAGGCCATCAGATGACATACGGCGCTTCAGCTCTGCCTCTGCACTTTTAATATTTCCTTCCATTTGTTTATGAATGAGGCATACTGTATGATCCGGCCCCTAAGAACCGCCTTAAGTGCCTCCCAAGCCATGTCCACAGAGGATACTGAGGACCAGTTTGTCTCCATATAAACATTGATTTCAGTCTTTAACATTTGTTGGAAATCAGGATTTTGCAAAAGGGATACATTAAGGCGCCAACTATATGATTTCTTTTTCTCTATATGTGGCAACACCTCTAAACTCACCAGGGCGTGATCCGAGACTAAAATGTTTCCAATTGAGCAATCAACAACAGATGAAATTAGGGATTTGGATATAAAAAAAAATCTATTCTAAAATAAATCTTATGGACTGATGAAAAAAATGTATAGTCCCTACCAGATGGGTTCAAAAGTCTCCAAATATCTGTAAGACCAAGATTTTTACACATCCTGTGAAGCGTCAATGTTGTTCTAGGGGGCTTACACACTTTTGCTTCACTATGATCAAGGACTAAGTCCATCAAAAGATTAAAGTCTCCTCCCAATATTATATCATGAGGGGTGCCAGAGGTTTGCAACATCCCTTCAATATCTATAAAAAAGCCCTGATCATCAGCGTTAGGTGCGTAAATATTAGCCGAAATCAGATTTTGCCCCTGAATTTCTGCTAAAACAATAATGACTCTCCCTAATTTATCTTTAATCTGTTTGAGACATATGAATTGTAAATGTTTATTTACCAATATAACGACTCCCTTGCTCTTACTTGAGCCCGCACTAAAGAAAACATGTCCACCCCATATCTTCCCAAATTTTTCAGCTTCCTGCGGGGAAAGATGCATTTCTTGAAGAAACACTATATCATATTTCTTACATTTAAGAAAATAAATAACCTTCCTTCTTTTTATGGGGTGCCACAACCCATTCACATTCCATGTGGAGAGAGATAGTACAACTCATATTAACATTTGGCATTTTGATATAATAGAAAAAATAAATTGTGTGCCAAAAACAAAATTATGAAGACCACATTTCAACATTAATGCAACAATAAAACCCCGAACTTCCCCCCGAACAAAACAAACAGAAAAAAGAAAAAGTGCGCATTAACCCCGCACACGAAAGCACCAACTGGCGTCAGTCCCTCTAAACTCAAAGAGTCCATGTACACCTACGAGAGCCCCCGCGACAACTTTGCCATCGGATTGCTCAAGTTTGCCTCACAAATTTGTAAATTACATAACATCAAATATTTTGTAAAACAAACCCCAGCCAATAGGATGAATAAACACAGAGAACATGTAGACTCATTCACAGAACTATCTCGTAGGTGTGTTCCTTCACAAAACAAATTCCAGCTGATATAAAGCCATTCAGTTTCCTCGGTCAGACAAACGAATCTTCAGTGAGCCAGCTGATGAGTGCAGCACATGACGTAATCATTCCAATGTCTCACGAAAATACTCCAAAAATCATACTCCAGCCAACAGGAGGCATAAGCACAAGGAACTGACAGATTCATCCATAACTGTCCCAAAGTAGTGTTATTTAACAAAACAAGCTCCAACCTCTAGGCGGAACCAGCACAAAAGGAAAGGAAACACGCATCCCGGTTCCTCAGATGGTCAAAAGTCAATTCACTCGGAGGCCGCATAAAAGTATATCCCATGACTTACACAGTCTGCCAACTTTATAAAAGACATCCTTTGTGTGGGCATGTAGATATTTTGCAGTCATCCGTAGTGTCTATTCTCAATCTGGCCAGGAACTTCATTGTAAAAGTGATCTTCCATCAATGCAAAAGTTTCTTTAAAGAAAAGTGTTAATCCACAAAACAAACTCCAGCCGCTCGGTGGAGCCAACGCAAAAAGAAATAAAAATGGCGCCCAGCTTCCTCCGAAAGCCAGAGTATGTACAATGAGTCAATCCACTCACAAGAGAAACACCCAATGGTTACTCACCCATTGTTTCTATAAAAGACATTGCCTGATTGTGACATGTAAATACTTTGCAGCCGTCCTTGGAGTTTATTCTCAGTTTGGCAGGGAACATCAGAGCAAAAGTTATCTTCCACTGATGTAAGAGTTTCTTGCATTCCTTGAAACGATCGCGTTTCACTCTTGTCGAGTTCACAAATCCGGAAACAAGAAAATACTGTTAAAATCAAATTTAAAATATTGTTTAAAATAAATATTGTTAATAAATAAAATAAAATAAATAAAATAAAATATTGTTTAAAATAAAATCTTCCAAAAAAGTTTTCCTTTGCTCCTCGCCTGGTGCAACACGAGATCTTTATCGGATGATCTCAAAAATTTGGCCAGGATTGATCGGGGCCTGTCTCCCTCAGCAGATCTGTGAGCCGGGACTCTGTGAGCTTGCTCGATTTCCAGTTTATGGCCTGTTATGTCGAGTAGACTCGGGAAAAGCTCATCTAGGAATTTCACCATATCTCTGCCCTATCTCATGCTCAGGAATTCCCACAATTTGAATGTTATTCCTGCGGCTTCTATTCTCAAAATCTTCAAGCTTTTCAAGAACACATTCCAAATCATCTTTGGTCATGGGCGGATTAGCAGCTAATTCCCTCTCTGATGACTCCAAATAATCGATTCGTCTCTCCACATCTGTCACTCTAGTGACTAACTCAGAGAATTTTTTTTCCATCGCCGTAATCGATCGCCGTATTACAGCGAGATCCTTCAAGTCCGCAAATACCTTCGTCAACATCACCGACATGTTGGACAGTTGACGCTGGATTTCTTCTCCCGCCACGCCATCCAAATCGAGTCCCCGGTCCATAGGCCTGTCTGGGCTTTCATCTTGAACCCATAAGTGTCTTTTAATGTCTCCAGAGCCCGATGATTTTGACTTCTATGCCATGTTTAACTCAAACAGCAAATGTGTAAATGGGTGTATCGAATTTCACCGGATTATATCATCAAAATATTTAAAAACAATTTGCAAAGTGCGCAGAGCTGTCTCACACATCTGCCTTTCGCATGACATCACGTGGCGCTCCACAAATCATTCATTTTTTAGGAAATGCATGAAGACGTGGTGCCGTTATGGTTTAAATGTAATTGCTGTTATTAGTGGTAATGTTACCAACATTAATTTGATTTAAAATGGGATCCTCACAGATTAGCGCTGAGATGAGTGATTGATGATATATTGAGAGCACCTGGAGAGCGTACATGTTTGATTGACACCGTGAGTGAGCATATTGAAGGGAGTGAAGCTGAAAGTGCTCATGATTGCTCAAACAGTCTCTATCGCTCAACTCAATGTCTGATTGTCATGACTCACATTACATCACGTATACTCTGATTTGTATTTGCATGTTTTTTTGTTGTTTAATTCATTTTTATAACCTTTAGCAGCCTCTTTATCATCTTCCAGCTCACTGTGCAGCGAGTCAGAATTACTACCGTAATGACTCTAGAAAATGGGCAACTTAATATTCATACATGTGTAATTCTTACACAATTTTAAAAAGATACCTGCAGATTCATCTGAATAACAGTAAACAATAAGTTTAAATTTGTGAATACTTAGAATTGCCAGCAATTCACCCTCCAGAGGCCACACTGTCATGCATCAAGGGCTGAGAAAAGGCACATTCATTAGAGTAGCAGTGCATGTGTGATTCCCTGCGTACTGCAAAAAAAGATCGGCCCTAGGCGCGATTGGCTGATCACAGATTTAAGACGAAGATCAGCCGATTTACATCAGTGGCCGATCGATCGGTGCACCCCTATGAGCTACCGTAGCCTTTCTGTCAGCTCCAACCAGTCTGGCCATTCTCCGTTGACCTCTCTTATCAACAAGGCATTTTCGCTAACAGAACTGCAGCTCGCTGGATGTTTTTTTGTTTTTCGCACCATTCTCTTTACACTCTAGAGACTGTTGTGCATGAAAATCTCAGGAGATCAGCAATTATAGAAATACTCAAACCAGCCCGTCTGGCACCCACAATCATGCCACTGTCTAAATCACTGAGATCACATTTTCGCCCCATTCTGATGGTTAATGTGAACATTAACTGAAGCCCCTGACCCATATTTGTATGATTTTATACATTGCACTGCTGCCACACGATTGGCTGATTAGATAATCGCAAGAATAAGCAGTTGTACAGGTGTACCTAATAAAGTAGCCGGTGAGTGTAGTTTACTTTTGCCTAAATGTATACCAGTGTGGTTTTATTCACTTGTTTACCTGCCAGATACAGCAAAAATATAATTTTGGAAATTTAGAGGATAAAATTAGAAAACTACACTAACTAAATAAAATAAATAAATAAAAGGGTTTTTAACTACAGTAGATGCTTGAAACCAACATACAACACCACTGATAGAGAAAACGAGCATCTGTGTACACTTCCCCAAGTGACAACTAGCCCCACTCTACCCTATACTAATGCAATCATGACTGTAAAAATTGTGTGATGTTCAAGCGAAACAAGCTGATTTGCTCCCATCTGCAGTGCAAGTGTCTGTTCCCTCAAGCCACATATACAGGATGTGGAAATGAAAATCTGGTCGGTGAGTGGCAGAGGGAAAAAGAAGGTTTTAGCCCAGAAGCAATCACTTTACCATCAGTCTATTATACATCAGACACACACTCTTACATCTTCAGCTCACCTGAGGTTTGAATCACTTAACGCTCAGAGATCCTCATAACTTTCTGATGGGCGGCTTTTTTTACGAGTCTGCTCACATGGAAAATTGCTAAACTAGCACTAAGGAGGTTAATGCATCTAGCTATTCACAACCTGCTAATGTCTACTTAAACATCTGCATGGCTATAAAGCTATATCAGCAACAAAATAACTACATTTTCTTTAGAAATAAAGGTAGTGAATATACCAAAGAGGGCAGGAACCTTTGGAACCATAGAGAGACCTTCGAAAAGACAAAACAAGCTTTTATAGTCTAGCTTTGCATTCAATACAGCTTTCAAAGGTTAATCACAGATAGCACTACTATATAATGTTAACCAGAGTAGTTTTAGCGGTAGACTGCATCTAAAGCATGGCATTTTTCTCACAGTGTAACATATTTCCACTAGTCCTTACCATGCATTATTGTCACCCAAGTAACAATTTTTGCAGTAGCTGTAAAATGCAGAGGACAGAAAAAAGAAATAAAAATAGAGAGCAGTCATCATGGTGGAGGAGAAAATGGAAGAGGACAGGAATTAAAAATGAGAGAAAGAAAGAGAGAGAGTGTGGTTTGGTAAATAGAAAGATTTGCACCTTCCCCAGCATTGTAGGCCATAATGGAGCGTGCTCTGGTCTGCTTGCCCTCTGTGTTTTTCCCTGAGCAGCTGTTGGAGCACAGAGACCAGGTAGTCCAGGGACTGAGCACACAGTCCTTTGGGCAGGGCACCTCACACAGCACAGGCATGGGGAGGATGGCATCCCGACAGAGCTGTCTGTCCACATATTTACCTAAAAACAGCAAATCATAGGACAAGTTATTTTCACACATCAAAAACGTGGACCCCTTGAAGACTAGCAGGGATGGATGGATTAATCTTGAACTATTGATAATTTTGAAACTGATGTCTGACATAAAATGGCGATCCTTACTTTTTAAATAGTGCTTTTAATATTTATTTAGAATGAAAATTAATGTGTATCATAAGCTTTGAATTTATCCAATAGTTGTTTAATAGTTAATTTCTCCTTTTACACAAGTTGTCACAGATAGCACTTGTGTCTCAGTCATTTTGCTCATTCAAACAGATAGAGCAGTGCTTGCCAAGTTAATAACAGAAAAACATTTTCTGGCATTATTTGAGAGGAAAAGCATTTATTTTGTTTTAAAGTTGCTGAAAGATTGACCATATTCTGGAATTAAAACATAATATATGTGTTTAATTAAAATAAAAACAGAAGTCTGATCATTTGCAGTTAGGTCTTATTAAATGTTTTAAAATGATGGCTTTCAAATACAATGATAAATGGCTAAAATGACCAGCTAAATAAATAAATAATAATAATAATAATAATAATAATAATAATAATAATAATAATAATAATAAATAGTGGCAAGGGAGCCTTTTACCCCAAACTTTAGTGTTATAGTTATAAAGTGTAGATATAAGAGGAACAGTTTTAGAGCAACATTTGTCAACTTCTGCAAATACTTTTGAGAAACAAAAATGTTTTTCTCAGTAACAAAATGCTTATATAAAATAAACACTTCAGAAAAGAGTGCACCATATCCTGTTCATTTCAATTAAATGTTGCATTTGTAACATCTCCAGTATCTACAAACAAATTAGCCCCTTTTGCCCCTGCAAAATGATGGCTTTTTGCCTTAAATACTGTTACAAAATCCTATTTTCACTTACTGGACAGTTACTGAAAAAAACAGAAAGAAAAAAAAATGTTTTGATTTAATCACTTTGAACAAAACTGAAAATGACAAATTAGTGTTTTGTCTAAATAGAAATACAATAACTTGCATATATATTTATCATTTATATCATTTATATATAATTATATAGCAAATGTATTTAGCTATATCAATTTGCAACATTTCACAAGTTATTAAATCTTAGTTCAAATGATCTCAAAATCAACCTTTAAACATTTAGCAGTGCATGGTGATAGAAAGTAGTAGTGTAAGTTTTTCTTGCTATTTATCTGGGAGAATTAAACTCAAAAATATCTAGGGATCTTTAGCCCCGTTGCACTCTGCTTAGTAATGGATTGAAAATTAAATGCTGAAATAACCTATCCTTATAGGCTAGCAACCACTTTGTGGAACTTATCGGAATTCAAATGAAGTAATATTCATAGAACTGTGAGTATGATTGTGAAAATGCTAACACATTAAAAACTAAATCCATTCCTGTGCTGCTGCACAAGAAATACACATACAGATTTAAAAACAGGAACATGGGACAAGAAAAGTGTCAACTCATTGATAAAAAAAAAAAAAAAATAAATAAATAAAAAATTGTGTGAGCATTAATAGACTAGTCACTGTGTAAATAAATCTACCCACACAGAGAATTCACACATGCATGAAATCCACAGCCAAGTGTTGTCATTATGTCCAACCGTGCACGGAAACAGCACACACATTCAGTGCCAAGCACCCACATTCACTCATATGTACTCTTAAGGATTTCCCTTCAATAAATGAATTTCCACACTATTGCACTCCATATGCGCTTACACATACGTATATAGCCCTTAATGAAAATCGTAATATTTATGAAATATTAAGCAATATGCAAAAGGGTACACTGCACATATAGAACACCTTTGCACAGTTTTCCTCAACAGTTTAACAGTGACACGGAGGTTCTGTAGACGTTAATGTGCTTCTAGTGCACACAAATTCTAGATTACCTTATACATCAGCTCTTTAAAGTCAAATAGAATGTGACAGCTGTGCTCTCAGAAGAGAGAAGACCCAGAGATATTTGCAAACACATTAAATGCAAGCTGCTCTTAAAAGTGTGCACTTTGTACAGAGTCAAGGCCCACTGTCAGACCTTTCAAGATCAACATTACACATGAATTCATTTTTTTAAATTTTTTTTTTTTTTTTTTTTTGCTTTGAGGTAAAACATAAGAAAACATCATGACCTATTATTATTATTATTATTTTAAATTAATTAAATTAAATGAAAAAATAAATAAATAAATACAAGCAGCTCCAAAAAATAATTACACTGTAAGTACACACAGTTTATTAGTATACCTCATTACTGGTGTAATTACACTGTAAAATGAATATTGTAATTTGAATTGTGACCTTTTCTTTTTTTTTTCTTTTTTTTTTTTTTTTTTGACTGTGTACTGTCAATGTTAAACTGTGATCTTTGCATCTAATACATTACATCAGCATTTCCCAAACAAGGGGTTTGTGAGATTGTGATAAAAATATTGAATGAAATTAAATACAAATATATTTAAAATGTATATATATATATATATATATATATATATATATATGTGTGTGTGTGTGTGTGTGTGTGTGTGTGTGTACGTATTGTTAATTCATTGTCTTATTCATTAAAACATAAGAATAAAAAAAAAACAAAAAAACAAGTAAACATGCAAAGATGCTGTAAAATGTATTTTTTACAGCATCACACTCGTTCCCACAGCTCGGCATCACTTATATGCAGATTGCATAACTGTATTACTTTATTATAGTAACCGTGTTTTTTGGTAGAAACCATAGTTTTAATGCAATTAACCATGGTGTTACTACAGTAATATGGTGGTAATATAGTAACCGTGTTTAATTTTGTGGTTACTGTAAAAACCAAGGTTATTTATTCTAAATTAAGGTTAGGGTTAGGTTTAGAGGTTAATCTGTGGGATTAGGTTTATTTAACCTAAATTATGTTTATTTAGGTGTCTGTGGGACTCTAAATAAACACATTAAACACACAGCAGTGATGCCCATATACAGTATGTTAGTTTTTAACCCTGTAAAGCCTGACATATGAAAGAATTGTCAGAAAATTCAAATTTTTAGTGCCATTAGACAAACTATAAAAAGAAATCGTAGAAACATGCATTAGGCTTTATAGGTCATTATCCTCCGGAGGCCCAGCAATTTATTTTTGTGTAGGACATTTGTTATTTAAGTTTTTCTTAGCCCATACAGTGGTAAATCTTGGGGCATTATCAGATGACTCCCTGGGCTTTTCAGGAATGCCAAATGTTTGAGAGATTGGCCATGACAACTTCCTCTCCTTAGTCTATAAACATGGACTGAAATATTCCGCAGTTAATTCAGCACATCAAATAAAATATGAATAAAATATTCTTTTTTCAATAAACAATTTTTATCACATGGTCAGGATGGGATCCTTTACCGGGTTTATAAGTGCTGCCCAAAATTAACAACAAGACTCTGGAGGCTTATAAGAGGTCTTTGGAAGAAGGGAAGAATGCCAGACAGTTGGAAGAGCACAGAGGGATGCTTCATTCCCAAGGAAGAAGAATCAAGGTAGTTCCCACAATTCCACACCATCTCACTGCTGAATGTAGAGGGAAAGATTTACCTTGCTACTATTGCCTGCAGAATGACACAATATATGTTGGGGAACCACTACATTGACACAGAATTACAAAAAGGTGGAATAACCGGGGTATCAGGATGCCTGGAACACACCGACACTCTCACCCACTTCATTAGGGAGGCAAAGGAGCAAAAAGGATATCTAGCAGTTCTCTGGCTGGATCTGGCAAATGCATATAGCTTGATCCCACATCAGCTGGTTACCACCACCCTGAAGAAGTACCATGTGCCAGGCAGAATCCAAGATCTGCTCAAAGATTACTTTGGCAACTTCAAGATGATGTTCACAGTGGGCAGTTACACAAAAGAGTGGCAGAAGATAGAGGTTGAGATTGTAACAGGTTGCATATTTTCTGTCATCTTGTTCGCTGCAGTGATGCACCTGCTTGTGAAATCTGCAGAGAGGCCAAGCCGTGGACCAATGTTGAGGTCTAAAGTAAGACAACCACCTACATGAGCATTCATGAATGACATGACCATAACAACATGGTCAGTTATTGAGGGAAAGTGGATGCAAGAAGACCTCAAGTGGCTTGTGACATGGGCTAGAATGACCTTCAAACCCAGCAAGCCCAGGTGTCTAGTCCTGGGGAAAGGGAAGGCAGATAACAACATCAGATTCAAGCTTGGGGTAGAGGAGATTTCAATGATGTCATAGAAATCAGTCAAAAGTCTGGGAAAGAGGTTTGACGACACCCTCAAAGACACCACAAGAATGAAGGTGGTGGATCAGGCTGAGGAGTGGATTAAGAGGGTGGACAAGAGCAGCCTGCCAGGGAGTTATGAAGCCTGGTGTTACCAATATGGTGTCCTGTCACAACTTCTCTGGCCTCTACTAGTATACTAATTCCCCATGACCACAGTTGAGGGAATGGAGAATGGAATGGACACCTAAAGAGATGGCTAGGTGTCCCCAAATGCTTTAGTAACATCCACCTGTATAGCTCATGTACCAAATTACAACTCCCATTTAGAGGCCTAGTCAAATAGTTCCAGGTGACCAAGGTCAGGCAAGTGATATTCCTTAGAGATTGAAAAGACATCAGGGTGAGGACAGTGGGAATTGAGGTTTGCACTAGGCGGAAACGGTCGGCCGCAACAACATTCCAGGAGGCAGAGTCCAGATTACATCACTAAGACATTGTCGGTGCAGTAGCAGTTGGACGATTGGGCATTGGGAGAATTCCACAGCCAAGGTTCGGGGAAAACTAAGCCAAGATAGAGGAGGGAGATGATCCAGCTTAAATTATGGCACATAGCAGAGGAAGGAAGGATGGCAAGAGTAGTGGGACAGTTGCAGCAAGGGAGGTGGACACATTGGGATGGAGCCAAAGAAAGGAAGATCACATTGTCAGACATGTGGTCAATTGAAGCAAGCAGGATATGACTCCTGCGGAGTGTCTGCGACATCCTTCCTAGTCCTACAAATCTGGTCACCTGGGGATTGAAGGAAGACCAAAACTGCATACACTGCAGAAAACCAGCAAACCTGGAACATACAGTATTCTGTCCTCATGCAGGAAAGTACTGACAGAGGGAAGATACCACTGGAGGCATGATAAGGTGCTTACAGCACTGGTGAGACTTCTGCAAGAAGCCACACAGAAAAGTAGGAAAACCCAGAAAGGCCCCAAGTATACCCACTTTGTAAGGCGTGGAGAGAAAGCCTCAAACACAAATGAGAGTGCCTTACTTGGACTCGCCTCAGACTGAGAGGTGAAGGCGGACATCCAGCGGTGTCTCATATTCCCTCAGGACATAGTCAACACTTCGTTCAGGCCAGAATTTTTAATCTGGTCAAGAACAGCAAAGACTATCATAATACTGGAGCTGACAGTCTCGTGGGAAGAGCGCATGGAGGAAGCATACGAGAGGAAGCTGCGGAAATATCAACTGCAGGTGGATGAAAGTGTCCAAAAAAGATGGAGATCAAGGTGCCTGCCAGTGGTGGTTGGCGCCAGAGGCTTCCTGGGACAGTCACTTTGGAGAGCATTGAAAACGCTGGGCATCAAAGGGCAGCAGAGCAGGAAAATCATCAGTACAGTCGGCCAAGAGGCAGAAATATCATAGCAGTGGCTGTGGTAATGGAGAGAAGAGCAGTGGGTCAGCCACCTGGTTCAAGTCGGTATGATCAACCTGGCTGGCGCACCCTTCAGAAGATGTTGTGATAGTGAAGGGAATCACCTGAGGATGAACCAGGTTGCAGCTGTACATCCAGCTATATTTCAACAAATTATGCAACAAACACTATATTGACATTTTAAAAAGGGAAATTGTAAAACTTTTTTCGCAGGGTCTCAGGAACCTATGGTAAGATGACATCAGAATAGCTTACAATGTAAAATAATGAAATCTTTATAATGACAGAACAGGCTGCATGTATGAAAATACACAGAATGTTTAGTTCACACTTTAAATATACTTTATATAAAGTATACGTCAGAAATTTAAAAGCTGTTTTTTATAGCGGGCATGCATGTAATGGGGATTGAGAGATATACCTCATAAGCCTGTTGTATCATATTTTATACATGTGGATTTCAACATGCTTTTTCAATAAAATAATATACACAATTTTAACCAAGCATAAGTTGTTTATATTCAGCAAATACTAATTTATTAATTAAATATCAGTAACAAATAACCACTAGGTGGTGCCATAAACATGTGAAACTTACATACCATATGTTTTTTGGCTTTTTAGCTTGAACAGAAAGTGAAACAGGAGCCTTCAAACATTGTGTATCACATTTGATACATACAGCATTATAGGTTTAAATATGGGTGCAAATAGTATCTGACACTATGTGCACCAAGGTTCAATTGTTATCTACCATTATTTGCACCAGGGTTGGGGTGAAAATAATATCTGCCACTATTTGCGCTGTGGTGTAAATAGCATATTTATATCTCATTAAAAGATAGAGAATTTTTCAGTTTTAATATATGACACCAGTAAACCAGAACAAAAAAGCAGTGTTTTGCTCATATAGGTCATCTGAAAGACCTACTTTTGGACACCAACCCCTCTGGACTGTGCACCAGCCCTTGTATCGATCAATGAACCCCACCCCTGAAAAGCCCAAAGTGACTGAAAACCCACTGAGTCAGATGACACCGCGGGACCCCATGGGACACCACAGATCCAATTTCATCAGCACCAGCCAACAGAGATAAAAAATTGAGAGAAGAGGAGAGGCACTGGGGAACAATGAGGAGCGGTTGAGAATGGGGGTGGGAAAGAGTTAGACTTCCACACACCACTAGTGTGGATACACATTCAAGAGGAGGCATTCCATGTCAGGAAAAAAAAATAAAAATATAGTCTTTTACAGACATTCAAGTGCCTTGTTACAGGTTTGATTGGAAATCAAGACAAATTAGGTCTTACAAAATAGATCAATACACCAAAAATCCTATTCAACATTTTCACAACAACATATTTCTATGGCATCAATTGCTATGTGATAATCATAAATTTTTTTTAAAAAAAATAAAATAAAATAAAATAAAAAAAGTTCTGTTTAATTATTATTAGGGCTGACAATCAGTTAAAAGTTTTAATCAAATTATTTAGTACATAACATGCCGATTGATTAATCTAATTAATCATACATATAAATATTTGCTAAGACACTCAAATAACAATAAATCATTATACATTTTTTAATAATTATAATTATATTTTATAAATCTAATTATTCAGATAATTAAAATGCAGTACATTACTGTGGCAGATTATTTGTTTCCATATTACTGAACATGTCTTTCATTGGCCTACAGTGCACAGCAATCCATTTTGCAACTGAATTAGTCAAACTTTCCGAGATAGATCTATTATAAGGGCTTGTCTAAGGACATGTTAATGTACACATGTATCAGACAGACACTTTTGGAGCATCTCACTTTGGATGTGTTGCATCATAAACAGTGTTTTTAGGTCTTTGTGTCATGTTAATCATAGTTTGAAACTTAGAAAAACACATCTCGGGATCCCTGCATTCGAAAAGTGTGCTCCGTCCAACAGTGTTTGAATGCAATAACGTCGTGTGCTGTTGCTACTGTCAAGCAAGCCTGAATTTATTTTGTTCTATGTACTGCTGCGTGTTGCCTATAAAGCTTATGAGTTTTGCTTACTGCCCCCTGCTGAAAACAGGTGGTAGAAATATTCCTTCTTACGGTCAAGGGTCATGATTATTTGTGTTCATTTTTTATCATGCTTTTTTAATTTATATAATTAATCACTGAATTAACGTGTTAAATTTACAGCACTACCAATAATGTATGATATGCCAATTAGTCAAATGTATTATAAATAATGCATATCAAAATTTGCTGAGAAAATCCCCTAAATGAAGATCATTTAAGGACATTATTAAAGCAGATTAGTAAATCATTGAATAGATGTTACAAAAAATACTTGTAGAGCCGAGGAGGGCGGGGCCAGGCTGGAATGATGCACGCCGGTCCCCAATCAGCCTGATGGGGCGCGCGAGGGATAAAGGCGGCCAGGGACAACAGTTCGAGAGAGAGAGAATTACAGGCAGCTGTACTGTGTGTGTTTATGGTGGTGTGTTTTTGTTTAAGTTGTTCATTAAATTATTATTTAAGTTCTCAAGCCGGTTCTCGCCTCCTCCTTTCCCTCGAACCCCCTTACACTGGTGCCGAAACCCGGGAGGGAGGAGGGATTCCTGTCGCAGAGTCCTTGACACTGCCGTCCACCCAGGGGAGCGCCGCTGACATCCGATGGGGGATGGAGTAGCCCGACCACCCGGACGCGGGGAATGGCCGCCGTCCGCGAGGAGAGTTGGGACTGGACTGCCCGACCGCCTGGAGTGAGGGAGCCGCTGCCGGGGGTGGAGGAGTGCCCTGCCGTCCCCCGGGAACGCGGAGGGGTCGAGAGAAGACCGCCGTCCATGGGGGGGAGGAGGGAAGCGACTCCCCGACCGCCTGGAGTGGTAGGGCCACTGCCAGGTGCAGAGGAGTGTCCCCACGGGACGCCAGGAACGCAGAGGGGCGTTCTGTCCACTGGGGGTCGGAGGTCTGACTCCGGTCCGCCCGGGAAGGAGCGGTTGCCGTCCGCCTGAGAGGGTGGAAGAGTGAACGAGGACCACACGACGGCGCATCAGAGAACCGGTGAGTTTCTTTTTCTCTCTCTCCTCTCTCTCTCTCTCTCTCTGTCGCTCTGGGTTGGCATTTCCCTCGCCTATTTTGTTTTTGTTGTTGTTTTTCCCCTCCTGTCTCCTCCCAGGTCGAGGAAGGCGGAGATGACCCGCCAGCAGTCGGGGCGCAAGGCACGGCCCCCGGAGAGGAAGGGGGGATGTACGTCATGCCGGGGACTCCCCGGCCTGAGGCAATGCCGGGGGGAGTGTAGAGCCGAGGAGGGCGGGGCCAGGCTGGAATGACGCACGCCCGGTCCCCAATCAGCCTGATGGGGCGTGCGAGGGATAAAGGCGGTTGGGGACGACAGTTCAAGAGAGAGAGAATTACAGGCAGCTGTACTGTGTGTGTTTATGGTGGTGTGTTTTTGTTTAAGTTGTTCATTAAATTATTATTTAAGTTCTCAAGCCAGTTCTCACCTCCTCCATTCCCTCGAACCCCCTTACAATACTTTAGGAGTCAATATATTGTTTGTTTTATTTTCATTTAATTGAAATCTATCACCAGGCTACAGTACACCATCTGTAGGGCAAATTCAATTTTGCATCAAGTTTTTCAAACTTGCATCATATGTGCCACATTTTTAAGACACCATAGCAAGTTAAAAGTAGTTTCACTTAAAAAAAAAAATAAATAAATAAAAAAAAAATTAAAAAAAACTTTGGAGTGTTTCCTGTAGCAGTTGATGGAGCTAGGCTGACTGTAAAACCTACAGAAACGTGCTTGAATTGCTCCAATGGTATAAAATTCCTTGTTATTGGGCAATGGGCATGATTGAATGCATTAATCATGATTTGTACTGTGTATATATATCTATCTATACTGTATATCTATAAATACTACAAATGCTACAAAATCCTTAAAACTTTGCTGAGGAAAATGAGCATTAAATTCCAAATGTCTTCTAAAATCACCTAGCGAGTAAATGCTGGGAGAAATGTAACATCAGCTGTACATCTACCCTTTATGCATCTCAGATGTGTTAAATCTCACCTGTTCCCTGATGGAAAAGTACCAGACAGCACCTGACATTTCCTCTATCGAGTGCTGTCACATCCTGATGAGGCTGCACACTACACTTCTCAAAGTTAATGAGGGAGAGAGGGAGTTCAGATAAATGCAAATTGACTCAGAGGAACATGCAGAGTTAATTTTATTTATACGGGCGGCTCTACACCAGTGCCAGAACAGCATTTCACCATCTTAACTGTGAGGCAGAAAATAATAATAATAATAATAATATGAATAAATGATATTATTCCTCTGTGGATATATACATATAGACCATATACAATACACTGATCAGCCACAACATTAAAATCACTGACAGGTGAAGTGAATAACATTTATTATCTCAGTACAATGGCAAATGTCAAGGGATGGGATATAAACTCAGCAAAAAAAAAAAGAAAAGAAACATCCTCTCACTTTTAACTGTTTTTATTTTCAGCAAACTTAACGTGTGTAAATATTTGTATGAACATAAAAAGATTCAGCAACTAAGACATAAACTGAACAAGTTTCACAGACATGTGACTAACAGAAATGGAATAATATGTCCCTGAACAAAGGGAGGGTCAAAAACAAAAGTAACAGTCAGTATCTGGTGTGGCCACCAGCTGCATTAAGTACTGCAGTGCATCTCCTCCTCATGGACTGCACCAGATTTGCCAGTTCTTGCTGTGAGATGTTACCTCAATTTTCCACCTAGGCACTTGCAAGTTCCCAGACATTTCTGGGGGGAATGGCTCTAGCCCTCACCCTCCGATCCAACAGGTCCCAGACGTGCTCAATGGGATTGAGATCCAGGCTCTTTGCTGGCCATGTGCAGAACACTGACATTTCTGTCTTGCAGGAAATTATGCACAGAATGAGCAATATGGCTGGTGGCATTGTCATGCTGGAGGGTTATGTCAGGATGAACCTGCAGGAAGGGTACCACATGAGGGAGGAGGATGTCTTCCCTGTAATGCACAGCAGTGAGATTGCTTGCAATGACAACAAGCTCAGTCCGATGATGCTGTTACACACCGCCCCAGACCATGATGGACCCTCCACCTCCAAATCGATCCCGCTCCAGAGTACAGGCCTCGGTGTAATGCTCATTCCTTCGACGATAAACGCGAGTCCGACCATCACCCCTGGTGAGACAAATCCGCAACTTATCAGTGAAGAGCACTTTTTGCCAGTGCTGTCTGGTCCAGCGAAGGTGGGTTTGTGCCCATAGGTGACGTTGATGTCTGGTAAGGACCTGCCTTACAACAGGCCTACAAGCCCTCAGTCCATCCTTTCTCAACCTATTGTGGACAGTCTGAGCACTGATGGAGGGATTATGCATTCCTGGTGTAACTCGGGCAGTTGTTGTTGCCATCCTGTACATGTCCTGCTGGTGTGATATTCGGATGTACCGATCCTGTGCAGGTGTTGTTACACATGGTCTGCCACTGCGAGGACGATCAGCTGTCCTTCCTTTCTCCCTGTAGCGCTGTCTTAGGCGTCTCACAGTATAGACATTGCAATTTATTGCCCTGGCCACATCTGCAGTCCTCATGCCTCCATGCAGTATGCCTAAGGCACGTTCATGCAGATGAGCAGGAACCCTGGGAATCTTTCTTTTGGTGTTTTTCAGAGTCAGTTGAAAGGTCTCTTTAGTGTCCTAAGTTTTTATAACTGTGACCTTAATTGCCTACTGTCTGTAAGCTGTTAGTGTCTTAATGACTGTTCCACAGGTGCATGTTCATTAATTGTTTATGGTTCATTGAACAAGCATGGAAAACTTTGTTTAAGCCCTTTATAATAAAAATCTGTAAAGTTATTTGGATTTTTACAAAATTATCTTTAAAATACAGTGTCCTGAAAAAGGGACATTTCTTTTTTGCTGAGTTTATTAGGCAGCAAGTGAACAGTCAGTTCGTGAATTTTGTGTGTTGGAAGCAGGAAAAATGGGCGAGCGTAAGGATCTGAGTGACTTTGACAAGGGCCATATTGTGATGGCTAGACGACTGGGTCAGATCATCTCCAAAACAGCAGGTCTTGTGGGGTGTTCCTGGTATGCAGTAGTTAGTACCTAAAAGTGGTCCAAGGAAGGACAACCGATGAACAGGCAACAGGGTCAGGGGCTCCCAAGGCTCATTGACACGTGTGGAAGGCGAAGGCTAGCCCGTCTGGTCCGATCCCACAGAAGAGCTACTGTAGCACAAATTGCTTAAAACTTAATGCTGGCCATGATAAAAAGGTGTCAGAACACACAGTGCATTGCAGCTTGCTGCGTATGGGGCTGCGTAGCCACAGACCGGTCAGAATGCCCATGCTGACCATTGTCCACCAATGAAAGCACCTACAATGGATAGGTGAGTATCAGAACTGGACCATGGAGCAATGAAAGAAGCTGGCCTGATCTGATGAATCACGTTTCTTTTTGATTATGTGGACGGTCGGGTGCGTGTGCGTAGTTTACCTGGGGAAGACGGCAGCAGGATGCACCATGGGAAGAAGGCAGGCCGGCAGAGGCAGTATGATGCTCTGGGCAATGTTCTGCTGGGAAACCTTGGGTCCTGGCATTCATGTGGATTTTACTTTGACACGTACCACCTACCTAAAGATTGTTGCAGACCACGTACACCCCATCATGGCCACTGTGTTCCCTGATGGCAGTGGCCTCTTTCAGTAGGATAATGTGCCCTGCCACACTGAAAAAATTGTTCAGTAATGGTTTGAGGAACATGACAAAGAGTTCAAGGTGTTGACTTGGCCTCCATATTCCCCAGATCTCAATTCAATTGAGCATCAACGGGATGTGCTGGACCAAAAAGTCTGATCCATGGAGGCCCCACCTAGCAACTTACAGGACTTAAAGGATCTGCTGCTAATGTCTTGGTACCAGATACCACATGTTGTGGCTGACTGGTGTAGAAATTTCTTTAAAAACTAAAAAAGAAAATATTCATTTAAAACCTCATATGAGACTCCAGTAAATGTAGTGTGCTACATTTAGGATCAAGTTTGGTTATTAGCAATAATTAGTAATTATCAAAGATAATTATTAATTATTAAAATCAATAGAACATTGATGAGAATCTGTAACATTTGCTGGCACTGGCAATGACGAAGACGTGAAGATGAAGAACCCAAGTGCAGTTTATTTACAAAAGTGAATCCAAAACCCTAACTATAAACGTGATTTAACAAAAACATGAACTTGACTTGACTTGACTTGACTTGACTTGACTTGACTTGACAACATTCACATCCAATACTTGACCACTACACAATGGAAAACATGAGGCTTAAATACAAGACATGGGAGAACATAAACCAATGAACAAACAGAACTGATAACAAGATAATTAAACAATAAACCAATGAAAACATGACACATGAACATGGAGGGAAAACAAGACATCACATGACTAGGGAACAGGAAATAAACTTTTCAAAATAAAAGACATGAATCAACAAAATACACCTGACAGAATCAATGTTAGCTTTTCTTAATCCTTTAAAAAAAAACAATTATCAAAGATAATCGTTAATTGTTAACATCGATGAAACATTAATTAAAATTAACACTAGCTTATTGATCATTCAAATTCAACAACCATAAAAGATAATTATCAATTATCAAAAATCAATAGAATATTAATAAGGATTAACATTGACGGGGCACCACCCTGAAATCAGGGACTAATAACCGAATATTAAAACAGTCTCAATATTAGATTGTTTTCTTAGGAAAATCGACATCCGAAGAATATCGATTTTCGGGAAAAAAACAATGAATGTAGGTTTGAATCCGAGCACTGACATCCTGTCAGCATGACACAGGCGTATGCAAAACAAACCAAAACACTTCTCTTTGTAATATAACAAAGTTTATTTATGCAGTAATATCAATTAATAATTAATACAATGCAGTCAATAAACTTCTGACTTACAACTACAAACAAAACAGTGATATGTTTAGATATGGAAATAAAAATAATCCTATAACACATAAGGTGTGTGTGTGACAGTGTGTGTGTGTGTGTGTGTGTCAGTGTGGTTAGTGAGAGTGAGAGAGAGAGAGATTATTAAGTGACAGCCCGAAAGCTGATTTCGCGATAGCTGGAGAGAAAGCAGCCATGTTCATCACTTACGAGCGGGGCTCGTAAAAGTCCTGCGTTATTTGACTCTAATGGATGAACTCAGTTTCTGTCTCACCCGCGATGGCGAAAATGCACAACAATCCAATTTGGTTGGACCACAATACAGCAAAACAAATTTGTGATAATTAATACCATGAGTATTAATAATGAGCGGACATGGCGGTCCGTAAACTGTACAAGCAAAAACCTTGAAATACAAGAATAACACACTATAATATTCTATCTCTGCCCAGACGTAACCTCTTACTTGAATCGCATGAGGACACAGGTAGAATGTATTTTCCTCCGTCCTTTAACTTTGACCCAGTTCCTTGAGGCTCGGGTGATGACGGGGGGCCGTTTTCTCGCTCTGTCGGTGGGCGGTACAGCTGTTGATTCTCGGCGGGCTGGCGGAGAACTCAGAAATGTTGACTTGATTGAAGATGGAAGGGAAATCTTTAATCTCTTCACTTCTGTAGGCAAACGGATGAAGTTGCGAATTGCTCGGCGGTCTCCTTCAGATCCGTTAGAGTGTTTGGTTGAACACAGAGTAATCTCA
This sequence comes from Myxocyprinus asiaticus, assembly GCF_019703515.2. NCBI lineage: Eukaryota > Metazoa > Chordata > Actinopteri > Cypriniformes > Catostomidae > Myxocyprinus > Myxocyprinus asiaticus. The sequence continues at coordinate 23,079,037 of NC_059373.1, forward strand.
ACTCGTCCAGCGAGATGGAGATTGTATGGCTACAGTTTCAAGTCGGACATTACTTCCTTGTGCCACGAGGTTGCACCGGAGAGCAGCAAAAGCTACGTCTTTATTCGGTGAACGAAGTCACTGGAAGCGAATTCTGGAAGCATTTTCCGAATGATTTGAACTCCTGATGATGTCATGTTTGAGGGGCGTTCTGTTGTGTGCCTCATCCAATAGGAGTTGAGAGCTCGAACCTTTAGAGGGCAAGACTTCATGGATCTGTAGTCTGTTTTGGACTCCCTTTGTTTGATTTTGGTCTGATTTTTATCAGTAAAATGTATGACTTAGAAGGTGGGGGCTTGAGTTATGTTTTTACGACTGTGTTAGGCCTGCCTTTGTCTTCTATCTAAATACATGAGGCCCAACAAATGTATATGCTGAAATTAACATTAATTGAGATTAATAAATGCTATAACAGTATTGCTCATTGTTATAAAAGTATTGCTCATTGTTAGATCATATTACTGTAAATTACTAATGTTAATGAATATAACCTTATTCTAATGTTACCAGATATCCTATATGTTTCTACATGTTCTACACATGCTATAGTTCTTAATGTGGCCAATTAGTTTTATAACTTGTATCTATTTTCAAAAGAAATGTCTTATATGATCTTTGGTTGACTCATTTGCTTCTATGGAGAGTAGTATTTTTAAATGTTATTAATAAATGTTCATTTACAGTGTTACTGAGAAACACTTTCAATTAAGGTGTGTATGGGTTGGCTGAAAGTCTTTGTGGGATGGTTCCAAAATATATTTTTGTATTTACATAAAGCTTGAAAGAATAGTTAGTACAAGATGATCTGTTTGTTAGTTTAGCTGTGTGTTTATCAGTGTGAAAATCACTGATCTTTGAAATGTTCAGTATACATTCTACAGGCCACTACAGGCTATAGAATTCCACATACAGATTAGTTACTGTATGTGGCATGTTAGGGAAGGTGTCTCTGGGTAACTGTCTAGGAAAAGAGCTTCATTCTGGGGTGGGGGGTTGGGGATGGAGGTGGTTGTCGTCTCTGTGGTGACAGCTGAGGCACCGGCAGTATTACACCTTCAGCTGGTGTGAATGGGATGCTTTATTATAAGCCTTGCAAATCTGATTGAGATGCACACACACTAGTGTCTTTCTCTGCCTTTCTCTCTTTCTTTCTCCCATGAGTCTTCATTAGCCATGTGAATGCTGAGGTTCTGGAATGTCACAGTAATTGCCACGACCATACACTGAAATTTACATTTACAAGGAGCGAAATGTGAGGATGTAAAATACAATTACGGTGTGCGCTCATAATCGATTCATTAATGCAAGCCGAGTTGTTGCCGAACCTCAAGACATTAACGATACAGAAAGCAAAGATAAAGAAGTCGCAGAGCTGGTGGTTCTATTTTAAACATTGAAAATTCTACTTGTCCCTCACATCCACAATGATTTAAGGTTAATTATTTTTGATGAGCTGCACTGAATAAACTAATTTCATTTCCAGATGTTGGCAGCATACTTTCCGTCTCTTTCACTAAGAATTAATTTAATCCTTTATTAAAATATTTGCTCAACTTTGCTCTAGTCTCTATTAGATTAATTAATTAGACTGGAAGAATTAGAATTACAGTTTTGCCGCACTGAATTTTGCTCCCTCATCAAACTCACCACGATGTCCACAAAATCTCATTAAAATGTTTTTTACTACAACAAAGCTGGGCTATTTGACTCCTAAAAGATCTGTGCTTACAGTAGCTGTACAAAGAATATACATCAAAATCAAAGCATGCAAGAGATTTTTTAGCCCCACACCACCAGATAGAAGCTGCTGTTGACAAAAGCTTTTTTATACAGCAAGAGCAAACAACCTAATAATTCCCAAACCACCAAGAGCTTACGCCATATTAAGTAATTGAAGCTTTGTGTTATTTACTCTCCAGTACGCATTTGTTTGTGTGAGTCTATACATATTTTATTATCAGTGTAGTATAGTCCAGTGATTCTCAACTGGTGGGTCGCAACCCCAAATGGTCTAATAGGTTCTGAAAGAAATTGCTAAATGCAAACAATACGACTTTCCATATAATTGTACACAGGGGCGTAGCAGTCATTTTAAAGTGTGTGTGGGGTGGGGGGTGGGGGGGGGGTGGGGGGGCACAGCTGTCAGTAGGTGGCTCGCACAGACCCAACACTTACAGTGCAGTATTAATATTTTACAGTGTAGCACGGAGGAGGGTGGGGCAATTACCTCACAAACATAACGTAAAAAGCATATATTAATGAAGACTCATGCGCTGATATAAACTCCACTTACAATGTGTGCTTAAAAGAAGTATTGTCTTTTGTTTATTTTTCTGCAGTGCATTTCACGTAATGCTGCCAATCAAGAAGGATATGCCGATAAATAACTATTGTTTGTGTGTTCCTCATCTCTAGATTATTCATTTAGACCAACATCAATGCCGATAAAAGACGGATAAATGAGCATTGTTGAAAGCAACTTTGTAGAAATGAACTGAGCCGCGTTGATTATACTGTCTGACTGACGGCCTATTACATAAGAGCCGTTTCGGCTCATGAAACTCACCTGTGATTGGCTGGATGGTTGCTCAATCAGCCCAAAGAAACAAAACACAAAGAATACTGTATACAAATCCACCATTTGGACTCGGTATGGGTTTAGCTTGGGAAAGTGCGGGGGACACAAATCACCTTTTTAAAGAGTGCGGGGGACATGTCCCCCACGTCCCCCATGGCTGCTATGCCCTTGATTGTACACATTCAGGATTTATAAGCTTATGAACATTTAATAAAAAGGTGAAAACATTTCCCCTAAAACTTGTTGCTGATTTCAAAGGCAGTGTCCTTTACAAAAATTGAGTTCTGGCAAACTTCCTGCAAACTTACTGCAAACTTGCTTCAAATTTGCCGCAATTCGCCACTCATTATTTTCACATACAAATGAGCTTTGCGTCAAACACTTCATTGTCACCAAAGGTTTGCTGCTGGTTCACCACTGCAAATGTCCGGCAAAAATTTTCAACGAATCGCAAGTTAATTGGCATGTGAAAATTATGAGTGGGATATTTGCAGCATGTTTGCGGTTTGTCAGAACTTTCGATTTTTTGTAAGGGGTGTCAAATCAAACTATACGATATGTTGGTGCAATTGATCTATCATTCTGTAATAGCTAAATAAAATTAGACAGATGCCAAAATGGACAGGTTGAGTGACATGCCCTCATTCTTGAAAACCATAAACAAAACTATACAATATGGTTTTGTATAATACGGTCCCCTACTGGACAATTACAGCGCATGCTTGTTTATATAGAGCAGGCACTACAGAATTGCTGAAATGCATTCTTGTAGGAACTTTATAAAGGGGCTCAAGCACGTTAAGCAGATGCTTAAATCCTGTGTTCTCGATGACTGTGTGTGGTCGCATATCTACAGCAATAAATTCTCCTATGGCGTTTGTTATCACTTTAGCTCTGTCTGAGCTTGCAACGTGAGGCTGCTTGAACACCATGGCGAGACTAACTTGCAAAGGCTGTAAGCTCAAGAGACACATGTGGATGATGTTTCCGCAAATGAGTCATCATGTTAGATGTGCTTCCTGACACATACCCAACTTTGGAGAAACAGAGCCGACACACAGCCTTCATCCTGTACACTACTCATTGCCTAGTATTACAGTAGTTTACTGTGAAATCATAATGCTCCCAAACAACAGATTTTAGAGACAGTGGTGGGTCTTCAATCTCTAGCTTATTTAAGTCCGACTTATTTATATTTTGTTTACTTCCATCACAGTTGGTAAAAATAGCGAGCTAACTGGTATAAACGTCCCATGCATTTATCTGATCTGCATTTTCTAGTGTAAAACTAGAACCACTGGTTTAGTCTTTTCAACTTGGGCATTAGTGTAAGCTGTTGGTCACAGTTCCAGGCATGTGCTTGTCCAAAGGTAAACTGTATTTTTCTCTGATCTCAAAGATGGTGCAGATGGTGCTGGTGTTGGTATACTTAGTCAACCCAATAACATTCAAATGCTATTGGATAGTTGCAGGACTTTGGGCTAGTAAGACGGTAGACCACTTTAACACATGTGGCTTTGTGTTTAGAAGACTATAAGGCAGCAGTGCCACTTCTTACTGCTCTGAATTCCCCCTCTGGCTACTCTAACAATAGAGAACTACTACCAGCCACCCATGCAAAAACAGCAATTACCGCATTGGGCATGAGTCCAGAACATAAGCCCTTTGGACAGAGTCCAAGAGTGGACCCAGCTGTACAAGAACAAAACAATCTGGGATTGTTCCTGCATTCGACACACAACACACCTGGACATGACCCTGAAACAAAAAAGTCTTTTCAAGCAAAGATTTTTAATTAGCCTAAATGATTAAAAAAGAGAGAATTAGTGGGTTATCTCAGATAATACAAATGGTTGGTGTATGTACTATTTCACTTACCGTCACTGTTGACACATTGTACTTGTGGATTTTGGGTTCCTGGTCCACATACTTTGTCATTGTCAGGCACACACTCTTCCAGCTTCACCAGCAGCCAATCATAGCAATTGGGCTCCTCACAGGGAATTGCTTCAGTCAGGTGGGGGCAATTTCCTGTCCCACCTGTGGGCTCATTCATTATTTTCCTTTTCCTAAGTTTGAAACCTGTAGATGAGCACAAATCAGAATATTCAGTATCATGATTAATTTTACTTCTTTCTGCGCTGAAAAATAAATAAATAAATAAATAATAATAGTAAATATAAAAGTTAATATGAATTTTTGTGTTGTTTTCCAGTAAGATATCTAATTAGTTAATAATAATAATAAAATGTTTACTTTTCTTATACCACTGACAATTTTCTTTTCTTTTTTGTTATAAGCATAAATCTAACAAAATGTAAAAATTGTGAGGTTTGCTCTTAAAAATAGAAAAACAACTTAACCAATGAGGAAAGAAAAATAAACTTATTCGAGATAAAAAAGAAAATCAAGTCTTGTTATCTTATGCAATTTTGCTTCTCAAGTAAATGTATTTTGTTTAAAGGATGTTTAAATATTTTTCAGAAAATAAGCCAAAGACACTTGTTAAGAAGATTATTATTATAATCATCATTATTATTACTTTATTTTATTTTATTTTTTTGCAGTGTGGATGACACATTCAGCAGTCTTTGCTGTTTCTACCAAGTCCAACACTGTGTTAACTGTGCATGAAGGAAACATAAGCGTGCATATCGCCATTGCCAGATTAATGTAATTTGCACTGTCATAAACTATGCAAAAAAAAAAAAAAAAAAAAAATGACCATTACATCTGGTTATTATACAAAGATAATGCATGTAGCTAATGCATGTAGCTACACTGGGATGCAGTTTGTGGGCTCCTGAGGTCATATCATACACAAGTAATCTACTAGTCAACTGGTTGGTTGCAGCCGCTAGTGTTAAGCCCTATCAGATGTCACAGTGTGTCATTGCGCAATAATCGTAATATTACATTTAAAATATCAGTCCATTAAGCGTGGGAGATGACAGAAATTACTGGAGCTGCTCATCATAATGAATATTATTATTTCTTCCCTCATTACACTTGCTTTGCACTGAAGGGACTAATGCAATCAGCAATCCATTAATACTGAAGAGGCTTTGGCTCCAGGGGTATTCCCATTCAAGTACAGAAAAAAAAAAATAAAAAAGTAGAAGAAGGGAACTGGACTCAGGAGTGGCACAAGGTCACCTACATGTCTCCTGCCATCACCCTCCCCTTTCTGTCGCTAGTCTCTGGCCTCTACTTTAATCCACATTGCTGTTTGGGGCCGATAAGGTAATATGGGATGGGGGGCCTTTAGGAGTTAGTTGGAGATGGCAGCGTTGTCTCTTTCTCTGATTACTTCTGTCCCTCTGTCTCTTTCTGGCTTTATTTAATCAGAAGGTCAGCATAAAGCACATTGTGGTTGGGCGAGGTGGGGAAGGGGGTGTAAGGGGATTGTATCACGTACTGTCAGTCAGCCCTTAGGTGTCTGATGGTGTGTGTGTGTGTGTGTGTGTATTTATCAGACAAAGCAGGATACTGGATTTCTTATGACCCCCTGTTAATAATAAAAAAAAAAAAAAAAAAAAGCAACAGCCTTAGAGAAATCTCATCCAAATCTTGTGGTTTATCAAATCCAAGGTGCACACTGATATATTTTATGTTGCTTTATGTTGAGATGTCACTGGTAATTTGTACCTTATCACACATTCAAGTTTATTTAAGCACCTTGTAGGGCTATACAGATTACTGATATATTACAGTAGAACAGCCTTGCTGTCATAGTAATATAGTTTAGGGGCCATTCAGAACAGACGTGTTTTCACCTTTTAGTGCTGCATCGCCTCTTTCTGTTTTTTTTTTTTTTTCAGTATCTAACACAAGAGCCGCATGTTTTTAAAAATAACGGCAACTTTTAAAAATGTATTACTGATATAATACAGAAGAACAGCCTCGCTGATATTGTAACATAGTTTAGAGGCCATTCACACAAATGTGTTTTTGCATATGCATTGCTTTTCTATGTAAGCATGCACTAGATGGAAATTTTTTGATCACTGTCAAAAATAGCGTCTTGCTATTTTTTCAGTGTCTCTCATTGGAGTGCTGCGTTTTTTAGATGTCTCGTCAAGTTTAAATGAACGGCAACTTTTAAAAACACATCTTGATATTTTTTTCAGTGTCTCTCGTTGGTTGGAGTGCTGCATTTTTTTTAGATGTCTTGTCAAGTTTAAAGGAACGACAACTTTTAAAAACGGGTCTTTGAGACACCTTTGTTTTTTATATGTTTGCATTTTATAGGCTATAATAAAGATTACTGATATAATACAGAAGAACAGCCTTGCTGATATTGTAATATAGTTTAGAGGCTTTTCACACAAATGTGTTTTTGCGTATGCATTTTTTTTCTATGTAAACATACGCTAGATGGCATTTTTGAATGCTGTTTCATGTCTTGCTATTTTTTCCAGTGTTTCACATTTGACTGCTGCATTTTTCAGATGTCACCTCAGGTTTAATAGAATGACAAATTGTAAAAACACATCTTTGAGACACCTGCGTTCTTTTCAATTCATTGCGCTGTGTCTAGCTGTTTTTAGGGCAGTAACACTGAATAGCCTGAACGGCCCCTTAACAATGCCATACCAAAGTATGGACACACCTACTCATTCTTTATTATTACTATTTTCCACATTTTAGAATAATAGTAAAGTCATCAAAACTATGAATCTAAGAAAAGGAAGTTTGAGAATTTTTACGTGATCAAAAATATTAAACAAATCAACTGACTCATCTATTTCAAAATCTATTTTTTTTAAACTTAAATTTTTGTTTTGTAAAGAAATTCATATATATATATAAACAACTGATACTTGCTACCAACTAAATCCAAACATTTCAGCACAAGGCTTAAGATTGAAAGCTTTTTAAGATCATGAGAAACACATTTAGTCTAGTGCATCCACAATTTTGACAGGATACATCTAACCTTTATCACTAATAAAGGGTAAGACATCAATTGAGTTTGGTTTCCGTGGACGAGTCATGCGTCATCACACAGATTTTGCATTCCCTGATCCACAAGCAAACAATCACTTACAGGTGCATCTCAATAAATTAGAATGTCGTGGAAAAGTTCATTTATTTCAGTAATTCAACTCAAATTGTGAAACTCGTGTATTAAATAAATTCAATGCACACAGACTGAAGTAGTTTAAGTCTTTGGTTCTTTTAACTGTGATGATTTTGGCTCACATTTAACAAAAACCCACCAATTCACTCTCTCAAAAAATTAGAATACATCATAAGACCAATAAAAAAAAAAAAAAAAAAAAAAAAACATTTAGTGAATTGTTGGCCTTCTGGAAAGTATGTTCATTTACTGTATATGTACTCAATACTTGGTAGGGGCTCCTTTTGCTTTAATTACTGCCTCAATTCGGCGTGGCATGGAGGTGATCAGTTTGTGGCACTGCTGAGGTGGTATGGAAGCCCAGGTTTCTTTGACAGTGGCCTTCAGCTCATCTGCATTTTTTGGTCTCTTGTTTCTCATTTTCCTCTTGACAATACCCCATAGATTCTCTATGGGGTTCAGGTCTGGTGAGTTTGCTGGCCAGTCAAGCACACCAACACCATGGTCATTTAACCAACTTTTGGTGCTTTTGGCAGTGTGGGCAGGTGCCAAATCCTGCTGGAAAATGAAATCAGCATCTTTAAAAAGCTGGTCAGCAGAAGGAAGCATGAAGTGCTCCAAAATGTCTTGGTAAACGGGTGCAGTGACTTTGGTTTTCAAAAAACACAATGGACCAACACCAGCAGATGACATTGCACCCCAAATCATCACAGACTGTGGAAACTTAACACTGGACTTCAAGCAACTTGGGCTATGAGCTTCTCCACCCTTCCTCCAGACTCTAGGACCTTGGTTTCCAAATTAAATACAAAACTTGCTCTCATATGAAAAGAGGACTTTGGAACACTGGGCAACAGTCCAGTTCTTCTTCTCCTTAGCCCAGGTAAGACGCCTCTGACGTTGTCTGTGGTTCAGGAGTGGCTTAACAAGAGGAATACGACAACTGTAGCCAAATTCCTTGACATGTCTGTGTGTGGTGGCTCTTGATGCCTTGACCCCAGCCTCAGTCCATTCCTTGTGAAGTTCACCCAAATTCTTGAATCGATTTTGCTTGACAATCCTCATAAGGTTGCGGTTCTCTCGGTTGGTTGTGCATCTTTTTCTTCCACACTTTTTCCTTCCACTCAACTTTCTGTTAACATGCTTGGTTACAGCACTCTGTGAACAGCCAGCTTCTTTGGCAATGAATGTTTGTGGCTTACCCTCCTTGTGAAGGGTGTCAATGATTGTCTTCTGGACAACTGTCAGATCAGCAGTCTTCCCCATGATTGTGTAGCCTAGTGAACCAAACTGAGAGACCATTTTGAAGGCTCAGGAAACCTTTGCAGGTGTTTTGAGTTGATTAGCTGATTGGCATGTCACCATATTCTAATTTGTTGAGATAGTGAATTGGTGGGTTTTTGTTAAATGTGAGCCAAAGTCATCACAATTAAAAGAACCAAAGACTTAAACTACTTCAGTCTGTGTTCATTGAATTTATTTAATACACGAGTTTCACAATTTGAGTTGAATTACTGAAATAAATGAACTTTTCCACGACATTCTAATTTATTGAGATGCACCTGTATGTGTTTTGTTAACAAGCACAGTAGTGCCATGTTGTTCCACCCCCTAAAACTTCTCTCTTTTAGCCCACTTCACCCTGAATAATGAGCAACACTCTCAGATAAACAGTGTATATATACACACATGTGCTAGATTTAGATATCTATTAGATATCTGCCATTAGAGATATGTGACATAAAGTATGAAGCATGGGCATTGGAAAAGAAAGAGCATGGAAGACATGTTCAGAGAATATCCATCATTAAGATGCATGGTAGAGAATTTCCTCCATCCCATCCTTTTGAGTCGCTTCATTAGGGATGAGTCAATATGCATTAGTCATGGCATGGGTCGCTATCCCAGGCATAATTAACGAGAAAAGCAGCCAGCATACCAGCACCTTTGATACACTAGTAGCACCTTTCAACATTTACAGGGAATAGAAATTGGTAAACCTGTGCTAACTCCCAGACTAACAGGTTCTTTGTTACTTCTATATAGAATTTGATGTTTGTGTATTGACATTTACATTAATGCATTTAGGAGATGCTTTTCTTCAAAGCGACTTTCTCCAAAATTCATGTTAAACATTTTATCAATATACTGTACGTTTCTTGGGAATTGGCATTGCTGCCACATGCTCTACCAATTAAGCTACAGTTCTCAGACCGTCTAATAGAGGCTGTTCACATGGAATGTTTTTTTGCACATGCACTCGATGGACATCTTTTACCGCTGTTGTCTTTTTAGACATTGCGTCAAGTGAAAAATAATTTATATTTTAAAAAATGTGTCTGGAGACACCTGTGTTCTGTTATATGCACTGCATAAAATTTTTCTGGTGAAAGAACTTGGCCTGTCTGAATGGCCCCTAACCCACAATTTCTCTATTTCTATGTAACTTTTTTTTTTTTTTTTTTTCTTGTTTTGGGGTTCAGTTTGGTTGTTTTTCCTCCATATACAAAAGCACCTAGCCCACAAACCTATGAGAAAAAAATCTTCTGCTCCAGTAGGCAGTGATAACTTTATGGCACAGATGGTGATGGTGCAGACAGAAGTGAGAGGTGGGGCGGTGTGAGTTATGTGTTGAAAAGGATTCTGTACACAATTCATGAGATTCACAATGATAGACGGCAGTTTATTGATCCGCTCTGTTTCAAATGAGCAAGATGGGTGAAACTATGTCTCTTCGAACAAAACTGTAAAAGATGAAGAAGACCTATAATTCAAACTAAGATTGCTCTCACCTTTCTTGGTGGACTGATCTTGGCAGTTTTCAAAGGTGCAGAGCCCCCATGCGCTCCAAGAAGACACCTCACATTCCATAGGGCAGGGTATATGGCACAGCTGAGTGGTGTTAGGAGGAACTCCCAAACATAGGTCACTGTCCACTGGACGAGAGGCTGAGGAGACATATGCAATCACAATGTTACAAAGTTTCTAGACAAATAGAACATCTGTAATGTGCAATAACAATATACAATGCAATACATACAGGGGAAACCGGGGCTAGTTATCATGTTTTCACAAAGGTTTTGGTGGTTTTAAGCACATGGTTCAAAAATATACTGTATATATATATATATATATATATATATATATATATATATATATATATATATATATATATATATATATATATATAAAACCAGCTTTTGGGGAACGTTGTCACAGAAGCTCAACCTGTGTTTAATGAACTGTGTCTTTTTTCCTAGGCAGTGAAAACATTAAAAGCTTTTTTTGTTGCCAAGACCTCAAGGGATGTGACTATGTAGAAAATAACTTTTAAAAATACACCTACCCTGAGAAATAGTCACTGTGACAACTAGCCTTGGTCTCCCCCGCATCATGCAGAATAATGTACCATGCAATATACATTATATACACATGAACATGACTCATGAAAATATTACAACACTATTAATGCTTGATCATTTTGATAACATTTTTGAGTTCTGCAAAATTTCTTATTTTTCATTATTTTATTTTAATTATTACATTTACGTGTAATTAAAAAGTTTTCTTTCACTTTGTTTGATAGAAACAGTATAGGGAAGACAGGAAATGTGGAACAACACGCAAGGATGCAAGCCAGACTCAATCTTGTCTGCCTGCATGAGCACCACTGGTCAACAAGTGAGAGTGCATGCACTAACCCATAAGCCGTAGCTTAGACTTAAAAAGGCATTTCTGAGTAATTATTCTGTAAACAAATTTGTTTTTCTAAAGTATTTATGTATCAGTGAAATTCAGAGCATGAAAAGACAAAACAACAATGCAATTTGAAAACATCCTTCTCATATGGACAAATGTTCACACGTTTACCCAGACATCTTCCAAGATCCTCTTTTGTCTTTGTTTTCCTTTTATCTATAATTAGCACTCAATACGTATGTGTGTATACAGCTCCAAGCCATATAGGTGACTTTTGGCAAGGTCAGTGCATGAATGGATCTGCCACTGACATCCTGTGATAGATCTTCACTTAATTCACATGCAAATTGCCCCGCATCCAAAAGGTGTACTTTGATTGAGCTGTCTCTAAAAATGATTTGTGTTATAACTGTGTGTTGATATACAGAGTGATCTGAGTGATTGATTTCATGGTTTCATGCTGGAATAGTTATGTTGAGTTAATGATTCACATGAGCTTATTTAAAATAGATATTAAAAAGGTATTTGTGAAGTGCTCTGCTGGGACAAACATCCGCCACAACACTCAATTTAGTGAGCTAAAATTACTCTCCATTCTAAAAGTGACGTGTCAAAAAAAAAAAAAAAAAAAAATAGCTGTCAAATTGTCAAACTGATGAAACTGACTTGCAAATGCAGATCCCTTATTCCCAAGAATAGACTTTTCTCCATTCACTCTGTATTTGTTATTAAAGGGAATTAAAAAATTTAATTCTGTCATGTACTCACCTTAATGTTGATCCAAACTTTTGACCTTTTTTTTTTTTTTTTTTTTAAACTGACTTTGTTTCTTCCATGAAACAAAATTTTATGCAGAATTTTAGCATGAGTCCCCATTCACTTACATTGTAATGGAAAAACATACAATAAAGTGAACGGTGACTGAGGCCAACATTCTCCCTTACATCTCTTTTTGTGTTCCAAGGAAGAAAGAAAGATATTGTTTGGTACCACATAAGGGTGCATAAATAATGACAGAATTTTCATTTCTGGGTGAACTATCCGTTTAAGACATGATTGTGGTTTTGAGGCATTGAGGTGGACAAAAGCCTGTGTGACTTCCTGTTTCAGTGGCTCCCCTATTCACCACCCTGTTAACCCACTCTGATTAATGACCCTCTCCTTGCACGTTGACCTTGTTCAGGTGGCAAAGTGCTCGCTTGGATGTCAGATGCAGTTTGCCCACTCAGGGTTTCCCCGGCCTATTTATAGCACCAGAATCCCATCAGTCTCTCTGTCCGTCTGACAGCCGGCAACACATTCACCTGTTTGCGCCACATTCATCATCATCATCATCATCAATAACTTTCTCTACCTGCAGGGTGGTGCTGCATGGATGCTCTGTAACAAAGCCATGCTGTTGAACATCTCATAAAGATCCACAACAGGGTGCTACATTGATTATATTCTGGAGAGCGACACAGCCAAGCTGAACCAAATGAACATTGGCCGCACTGTTGTTATGTTCTGTCTCCCTGTGACTGAGATGTGTTAATGGATAAAGACTGAGACAGCAGCTGCTTTCCCCCTGTTGTCTAAATGTCAGAAGCCACCCGCAGGGAGAGGAAATCAAGCACAGCTTCCCCAGGCCTATAAAGCAGAGCAGGAAGCCGGATGGGATGCGGCATTGGCAGAGAGGAAGACAACAAGCTGCCTTTGATATGTAAAATGCATGCTTTGTGTTCACTGCCACTCTGGAATTCATAATACAGGTTTAGGAAGCTATAATCTCAGAATGATTGAAACACATTCATATTCCTATAGAAATAAAACATTTATATGGGCATATACTGTATATTGAGCTTGTTGCATGTAGTAGACAATACCAAAGCAATGTATCTTGATAAAACCCATTGACAGCCACTTTCTATTAAAGGAATATTCCGGGTTCAATACAAGTTCAAACTCAATCAATAGCATTTATGGCATAATGTTGATTAACCCCAAAAAAATGACAACGAAGTTGTAAAATCAGATATAGCTTTACACAGAAAAGGTCAGTAAGTGATTTTAATCACACTAAATGTTATCACATAATGTTTACCTTTTGTTGCTATACTTTTGAAACAGTGAGTTTTTTTTTTCTTTTTTTTTTTTTTTACATTTATGGATTGGCCCCATTCAAATCCCTGTAAATGTGCCTCACTGTAACCCACTTTTTTTGCTTTCTTTGTGACTAGCTCTGACCTGTAGATGGTAATATGCACGAAGAATGTGAATCACTAAAAACAAAAGAATGTGGAAGTGAAAGTGGAGATGAATAGTCTTCTCAACAACTATTATGTTGCTTCTAAACACATGGATTTAGCCAGTGGAGTTCTTTGGATTACTTTTATGCTTCCTTTGTGTAATTTTTGGAGATTCAGAGTTCTGGCCACCATTCACTTCCATTGTATGGACCTACAGAACTGAGATATATTACAAATATTTGTTTGAGTTCTGCAGAAGAAAGAAAGTCATACACTAATGACAATTTCCTGAAGGTAAGTGAATTATGATTATTGATATTCCTTTAAGCATTAGAGTTTGTCCCATTCATTTTTGTCTGAGTCTGGCATTGCACAGGAATAGCCAGGGTGCAGGAAAACATGGTTGTCCAACAAACTATTTCTACACTGGATTTATCTATGATCCCTGGAACTGAATGACCAGACTGAATCTGCTTAAAACACACAATGTCTGTCTTTGAGTACCTGTGAATAATTCCAAATAGCTAGTGGCAAATCACTTGGAAATGTCCAATCATGTGGAGCTTGAAATTAAATCCTCTCAAATCTGTCTGAAATTCCCTTTGGGGAAAAGTGCCTGATTTTCTTTTTTTTATTGATTAAAATGAACCAGCCAAATGAGAAAAAGTTTAAAGCTGCAGTTTGTCATTTCTGCACTACTAGCGTCACCAAACCGAACTGCAAAATCAAGTATTGTTTTCAAAAAGGTTTCTGGATAACTCCCCCATCCTCCATTGGCTGGACAAACATATAGTCCTGGTAGAGCCAGTGTTGCTCTGTAGGGTTGGTTGGGTGTCAGCATATTAAGTTGGTATAGGAGAAAGTATTTTAACATCAAACCAATTACACTTCAGCTTTACTCAGAGAAGGACAATAGAGTAGAAAAGAGCTAAACAGGTTTTGATCAGCTGATAAAGACATAAACTGAGTGAGATAAACAATATGTAAAAAGAGAATAATGACTGTATTCATCACATGAGGCAGAGCTAGACAAGGTGTGGAAAAGCTTGAGGTGTGTGTATGTGTGTTCATGAGTGTAAAAGAGAAAGTGTATGTGAGAGACTGGGCAGATGTTCTAGCAGTGTTCCTTTTCTTTATCTTACACAGTTCTTCCATCTGTCACTGTGTCTCTTCAGCACACCAGGCCTGTAACCTCACCAGCAGGAGGCTGCTGTCAGTACCATGTGCCTCCCTTAAGGTCACATTACGAATGGGATTCTGGCACTGGCTGGCAAAACATCCTCACAGGCAGGAGGGATGGACAATTAGGCCCTGGCTCACTAAGATCCAACATGAAGGGTACAAATTTGTGTGAAATTGTGTATGAATTATGGGTGTATTGCAATTAATTTACTAAGAATAATTGAGCAAATAGCCACACATACAAACAGGATGGACACATCCATATTTAAAGGAGGCTTTTGCATGTGGCAAAATTTTAGCCTAAATATTTAGGTTACCAATAGATATTTTAAGGTGAAAATGTATGTGATTTCTCTAATGTACAGTATATGTGAAATAACTGATCAGAAACAATATTGAAAAGACTGAAATACAATAGGAGGACATTAATATTTTTTTTTAAAGAGATAGGGGCCATTCATATGCATTCTTATGCGTTATATGCAGTACAAAGAATAGAACAGAACGCAGGTATTTCGAGGCATGTTTTTAAAATCTGATGTTCTTTTAACCCGATATGCCGTCTAAAGAAAGCGATACTCCAGCACAATACACTGAAAACACAGTGGGACGTGGTGCACGGTCAAACACATCCATTAAGCACAGGTTTACATAGTAAGACATTTGAAAAACAGTGCAGAAAGATGCAAAAACATTCAGTGTTTGGTGTGAATGGCCCATTATGCTGTTTATTTTAAAGGGATAGTTCACCAAAAAATTAAAAGTCTCACATCATTTACTCACCCTCATGCCATCTCCAATGTGTATGACTTTCTTTTTTCTGCTGAACACAAATTAAGATTTTTTAGAAGAATACAGTGCATCCGGAAAGTATTCACAGCACTTCACATTTTCCACATTTTGTTATGTTACAGCCTTGTTCCAAAATGGATTAAATTCATTATTTTCCTCAAAATTCTATAAACAATACCCAATAATGACAATGTGAAAGAAGTTTGTTTGAAATCTTTGCAAATTTCTTAAAAATAAAAAACGAAAAAAAATCACATGTACATAAGTATTCACAGCCTTTGCCATGACACTCAAAACTGAGCTCAGGTGCATCCTGTTTCCACTGATCATCCTTGAGATGTTTCTACAACTTGATTGGAGTCCACCTGTGGTAAATTCAGTTGATTGGACATGATTTGGAAAGGCACACAACTGTCTATATAAGGTCCCACAGTTAACAGTGCATGTCAGAGCACAAACCAAGCCATGAAGTCCAAGGAATTGTCTGTAGACCTCTGAGACAGGATTGTATTGAGGCACAGATCTGGGGAAGGTTACAGAAAAATGTCTGCAGCATTGAAGGTCCCAATGAGCACAGTGGCCTCCAACATCCGTAAATGGAAGAACTTTGGAACCACCAGGACTCTTCCTACAGCTCGCCACCCGGCCAAACTGAGCGATCGGGGGAGAAGGGCCTTAGTTAGGGAGGTGACCAAGAACCCGATGGTCACTCTAACAGAGCTCCAGCGTTTCTCTGTGGAGAGAGGAGAACCTTCCAGAAGAACAACCATCTCTGCAGCACTCCACCAATCAGGCCTGTATAGTAGAGTGGCCAGACGGAAGCCACTCCTCAGTAAAAGGCACATGACAGCCTGCCTGGAGTTTGCCAAAAGGCACCTGAAGGACTCTCAGACCATGAGAAACAAAATTCTCTGGTCTGATGAAACAAAGATTGAACTCTTTGGCCTGAATGGCAAGCGTCATGTCTGGAGGAAACCAGGCACCGCTCATCACCTGGCCAATACCATCTCTACAGTGAAGCATGGTGGTGGCAGCATCATGCTGTGGGGATGTTTTTCAGTGGCAGGAACTGGGAGACTAGTCAGGATCCAGGGAAAGATGAATGCAGCAATGTACAGAGATATCCTTGATGAAAACCTGCTCCAGAGCGCTCTGGACCTCAGACTAGGGCGAAGGTTCATCTTCCAACAGATCAACGACCCTAAGCACACAGCCAAGATAACAAAGGAGTGGCTACGGTACAACTCTGTGAATGTTCTTGAGTGGCCCAGCCAGAGCCCAGACTTGAACCCGATTGAACATCTCTGGAGAGATCTGAAAATGGCTGTGCACTGACGCTCCCCATCCAACCTGATGGAGCTTGAGATGTCCCGCAAAGAAGAATGGGAGAAACTGCCCAAAAATAGGTGTGCCAAGCTTGTAGCATCATACTCAAAAAAACTTGAGGCTGTAATTGGTGCCAAAGGTGCTTCAACAAAGTATTGAGCAAAGGCTGTGAATACATACACTATATTGCTAAAAGTATTCGCTCACCCATCCAAATAATTGAATTCAGGTGTTCCAATCTCTTCCATGGCCACAGGTGTATAAAATGAAGCACCTAGGCATGCAGACTTCTTCTACAAACATTTGTGAAAGAATGGGCCGCTCTCAGGAGCTCAGTGAATTCCAATGTGGTACTGTGATAGGATGCCACCTGTGCAACAAGTCCAGTTGTGAAATTTCCTCGCTTCTAAATATTCCACAGTCAACTGTCAGTGGTATTATAACAAAGTGGAAGCGATTGGGAATGACAGCAACTCAGCCACGAAGTGGTAGGCCACGTAAAATGACAGAGCGGGGTCAGCGGATGCTGAGGCGCATAGTGCGCAGAGGTCGCCAACTTTCTGCAGAGTCAATCTCTACAGATCTCCAAAGTTCATGTGGCCTTCAGATTAGCTCAAGAACAGTGCGTAGAGAGCTTCATGGAATGGGTTTCCATGGCCGAGCAGCTGCATCCAAGCCATACATCACCAAGTGCAATGCAAAGCGTCGGATGCAGTGGTGTAAAGCAAGCCGCCACTGGACTCTAGAGCAGTGGAGACGCGTTCTCTGGAGTGACGAATCAAGCTTCTCCATCTGGCAATCTGATGGACGAGTCTGGGTTTGGCAGTTGCCAGGAGAACGGTACTTGTCTGACTGCATTGTGCCAACTGTGAAGATTAGTGGAGGGGGGATTATGGTGTGGGGTTGTTTTTCAGGAGCTGGGCTTGGCCCCTTAGTTCCAGTGAAAGGAACACTGAATGCTTCAGCACACCAAGAGATTTTGGACAATTCCATGCTCCCAACTTTGTGGGAACAGTTTGGGGATGGCCCCTTCCTGTTCCAACATGACTGCACACCAGTGCACAAAGCAAGGTCCATAAAGACATGGATGAGCGAGTTTGGTGTGGAAGAACTTGACTGGCCTGCACAGAGTCCTGACCTCAACCCGATAGAGCACCTTTGGGATGAATTAGAGCGAAGACTGCGAGCCAGGCCTTCTCGTCCAACATCAGTGTCTGACCTCACAAATGCACTTCTGGAAGAATGGTCAAAAATTCTCATAAACACACTCCTAAACCTTGTGGAAAGCCTTCCCAGAAGAGTTGAAGCTGTTATAGCTGCAAAGGGTGGGCCGATGTCATATTAAACCCTATGGATTAAGAATGGGATGTCACTTAAGTTCATATGCGTCTAAAGGCAGGTGAGCGAATACTTTTGGCAATATAGTGTATGTACATGTGATTTGTTTTTGTTTTTTTTCCCGTTTTTTATTTTTAATACATTTGCAAAGATTTCAAACAAACTTCTTTCACATTGTCATTATGGGGTATTGTTTGTAGAATTTTGAGGAAAATAATGAATTTGATCAATTTTGGAATAAGGCTGTAACATAACAAAATGTGGAAAAAGTGAAGCGCTGTGAATACTTTCCGGATGCACTGTATCTCAGTTCTGTAGGTCCATTCAATTCAAGTGAATGGTGATCATAGCTTTGAATCTCCAAAAAGCACATACAGGCAGCATAAAAGTAATTATTATGACTACAGTGGTTAAATCCATGTCTTCAGTAGCGATATGTTAGTTGTGGGTGAAAAACAGATCAATATGTAAGTCTTTTTTTTTTTTTTAATTTCAAACAGACCTCCTAGGTTTTTTGCTGATTTGCATTCTTCGTTCATATTGCCACCTACTGGGCTGTTGTGCAAATGTGATTTATTTATTATTTTCTTTTGCTTTATCCCGCCCTTTCTTTTCATTGTCCTTCCAATATGCACGAAGAATGCAAATCAGCAAAAAATAGAAGAAGAAGAACTCAGTCCTCTCATGCACATGCATAGGAGGGCTGATGAAAGTGTAGATTTATAGTAAAAAAGGACTTAAATATTGATCTGCTTCTCACCCACAACTATCATATGGCTTCTGAAGACATTGATTAAACCACTGGAGTCTTAAAGATTGCTTTATGCTGCCTTTATGTGCTTTTTGGAGATTTTTCACTTGCATTGTATGGACCTACAGAGCTGAGATATTTTTCTAAAAATCTTTGTGTTCAGCAGAAAAACGAAAGTCATACACATCTGGGATGACATGAGGGTCAGTAAATGAAGAGAGAATTTTCATTTTTGGGTGAACTATTCCTTTAAGTTTGAATATGACAACAAAGTATCAAGCTTATTTATGATTATGTGATTTGAATGTTGAATTTCTTCCCAAAACCTCATGAGAAATAATTTCATATAGTACATTAATGCATGTGAGCAAGCCCGAAGCATTGGTTAAATGTACTGTATGTATTCTCCATTCCCAAAGTCTCTGTTTTTCCACAAACTGTTAAATAAACCACTGTTTGGTTTCAATGTGGCTTATTTCTAAAGGAAAGCTTTTGGCTTTGTCTTCTTTTTTATGGTGTGACCAAGCCAGACAGGCCAATGACTGCCTGAGGACATTTGAAATTGAATAAGTTCCCTGAGAGGTTGGTGGTTCATCTCTCCGAGCAGATGGCAGGGGAGTTTCTGTGTCAGTCTGAGATTGAGAGCGGCACCAGCCTCGGTGCACGGCATGAGACATTGGCATCTCCCTGTTTCTGTCATATTGCTTAGAAAATATGTGTTTGGGTGTATCTGCACCTGTGTGTATGTCTGTGATGGCATTAGCACTTAAACTGCCAAGTAGCTGCCTAGCTAATTAGTACTGTACTGCCTTCTTTATTCCTTAATTCCCATCTAGTGGTCTGTAATGATGGAGCAGGAGTGGTATTAGGATCCATGTGCAGATTTATTGTAAATATTTATTGAGGTAATATATATTAATAACAGTCCAGTGTAATAATCCAAAAGAGTAGAAACATGCAGAGGTCGGTACACAGGGAAATCAGTCCAAAGGGGTAAATAATCCAATATCGGAAGACAGGCGGGAGATCAAAGCACAGAGAGATCAGTCCAATCAATACATCAAATCCAAATCACAAGGCCAAATAAACAGTATCCAAAACACAGCAGAGTCAAACACAGAAGATATAAGTCATATAATAAACGCTCAGAATGCTTGCCAGGGCAAAGCAGTACTTCACACTGATCCTATACCATTCAGTGCTTAAATAGTCCACAGGTGATTAAACTAAGGAGAAACAGGTGTGACAGTTTTAGAATTCGGGTGAATGAACCCCCTGGTGACATTCAGGAGAAGTGACTCGTTCCAAGGGTGTAACATGGTCTCATTTCAGCCCTTAAAAAGTAACCCAATTACAGTATATGTTGGCTTGAGTTGTGCCACAGTGCAGACATAAAACTGAGCTTTGACTACTGCTTAGCTAACAGTGAGCTTTTAATTCTGTGCATGGACAGAGGTTACCTGATCAAAAGAAAGGTGGTAAGAAAGTTGATTTTACCACCTGTAACTTGGCATCAAGAAATTTAGTCATCTTAATTCACTTATGTAATGACATTAGTAGGAAATGCAAATCAGGCATCATCTGGGTTTACAGTGATTATGTTTTTGGAGACACATGTCTGCTGCACATTTGTACTTTCAATCTGTTGGATTTTAGGTTTATTTTATTATTATTATTATTATTATTATTATTATTCTTTATTCAGCTGTTTAAGAAAAGAGTGACATGAAATGATTTGTAAGAGAGAGGTGAATGGGTCCAGGACATGTCACTGACCAGACTCGAACCAACATCCCCCATGTGAGCACCAAGGCTCTGTGTCTGAAGCATGTGTTAACCACTATACCACAGTACCAAAAAAGAGGAAGGTTAAGCCAATGACACCAATCATTTGAAAATGCTAAATCAAAACGTTCTACAGTCAAGTTTTTTTACCGTCTTTGTTCTTGAGGGAGCTAAGGTTAGATGAGGTTTCCGAGGGGACTTGAATGCAGTAGACCTCCCTGGTTTGAACCCCTCCTCCACAGAGCCCAGTCTGGTTGCTCCGGCGACGGTCCTGTTGGCTGAGGAGCACGTCTACTCTGCAATCGCTCCACTCTGTGGTTCTCCAATTATACCTGCAGTGAGAGAGATGGTGGAAAATAGAAGGAGGGAGAAAGGAAAATTCAGTACAAAGAAAACTGATGATGAGCATTCAAAGTCCTCTTAACCCACTACTGTTCTCTTAATTTATCCTCTGTAGGCCTAACACCTCTAGACAGTGTTTTTTTTTTTTTCCACAAAAATAAACTACACTGATATCTCTTTTGGAATTATAAATATAGTTTATTTTCAAATAGACTAATCAGAAGCAATGCAAGAGTAAAGATTTGCACTAAGAACATTTTATTTAACATTTATACTCAGTTTTATTAAGCATTACTGAGTTTGATAGCTGGACTGCTACGTTTTAATTTATTGTGTAAGGATAGGACACTAGCAAAACAGCATCAAAAGGAGACATATGGATGGAAATGTTGAAGCATTGCAGAACAACCATTAAAAAGAAGACTGCCACACTTAATTCTAAATTTCACATACACACTTTGATTTTTTAAATATTTATTTTTTTATACCTTTGTCTTTTAAAAAGGCATACTTTTTTTTTTTTAGAAATATAATCATTTGTCATTCATTATCATTACTATAGTGCTTATATACTGACAGTAGATTATCACAGAGCATATTAGAATGATACATTACATCTATAAACTGTGATATTGAATGTACCTTCTACAGTAAATTATTTTGAAAGAATAACATTTTGAATTAATGAATCATAGGATTTAATGAATCATAGGATTTCATTATGACTTTATGACTTTTCCTAATGTCTCAAACACGTTTTTTATTGAACAGCTCACATTTTGTTAAAATTGAGCTATGAACAAAATGTTGTCTTTTAAGACAATACGATCTGTGACAGACTAGTTTGGCTCAGCTTTGCTCAGATTCATGTACATACCAGTATATTACCATGTGTGTATGTACACCACATTTGGCTGTACAGTCAATAAGCATTGGAGCCATATTCCTTTTCAGTTTCAGTGTTAGTGTAGTTACTGCATTTGGACTTTGTAGGGTAGAGCTAGAGACAAACCAAATGTTATGTATTGTTTTGTGTTATCAATGAGCCCTAGCTAAATAGGGAATAACTTCTGCTCTATGGTTGGCCTTTGATCACCTTTTCTTTTCCAGACATGCCTCACTGATCAAAGCCTGAGGGCACGCTCCAGAGGATGTGTGTGTATGTGTGTGTGCCTGAGTGTTGAAATGTCCAGTGACCTTCAAGTATAACAAATCTTGCTTCCAGAATTAAGAAGAGTTCAAAACAGCAAAGGAAGAGAGCATTGTTAACACATTTCTTGACCATGAACATGCACTCTACTGTCTAACATCTAACATGAACTAACAAGGAAATATCTCCTTGCTTTTCTTCTGTAGTAGTGTAAATGGAAGAATATGAATTTTCCCCCTTTTTCCACAATAATTTTGAAATCCAGGTGAGAATTCCTGCAGGCTTTTCACTGTAATGGCTCTCAATCTCAACCTGGCTGTTGATGATTCTCAAATTAAGTTCATTTGACCTCATAAATGTAGCGCTTCCATATTCATGAGCTCTGAGTTAGTGTGTGTATACGCGAGCGTATCCATGTGTGAGTGTGTGCTGAAAAGCTTTGATCTGGGCAATTGTAGGTTATTCATAACATTACTGAAAGGTCCACACCTTGCAACTGCCTGACCACATCCTTTGTGCATGGTCTCTATTAAGGTTACTTAACATATAAATAAGTAACATACAAGTTATTTAACATAACATATATATATATATATATATATATATATATATATATATATATATATATATATATATATATATATATATATACACTATATTGCCAAAAGTATTCGCTCGCCTGCCTTTAGATGCATATGAACTTAAATGACATCCCATTCTTAATCCATAGGGTTTAATATGACGTCAGCCCACCCTTTGCAGCTATAACAGCTTCAACTATTCTGGGAAGGCTTTCCACAAGGTTTAGGAGTGTGTTTATGGGAATTTTTGACCATTCTTCCAGAAGCACATTTGTGAGGTCAGACACTGATGTTGGACGAGAAGGCCTGGCTCGCAGTCTTCGCTCTAATTCATCCCAAAGGTGCTCTATCGGGTTGAGGTCAGGACTTTGTGCAGGCCAGTCAAGTTCTTCCACACCAAACTCGCTCATCCATGTCTTTATGGACCTTGCTTTGTGCATTGGTGTGCAGTCATGTTGGAACAGGAAGGGGCCATCCCCAAACTGTTCCCACAAAGTTGGGAGCATGGAATTGTCCAAAATCTCTTGGTATGCTGAAGCATTCAGAGTTCCTTTCACTGGAACTAAGGGGCCAAGCCCAGCTCCTGAAAAACAACCCCACACCATAATCCCTCCTCCACCAAACTTCACAGTTGGCACAATGCAGTCAGACAAGTACCGTTCTCCTGGCAACCGCCAAACCCAGACTCGTCCATCAGATTGCCAGATGGAGAAGCGTGATTCGTCACTCCAGAGAACGCGTCTCCACTGCTCTAGAGTCCAGTGGCGGCTTGCTTTACACCACTGCATCCGACGCTTTGCATTGCACTTGGTGATGTATGGCTTGGATGCAGCTGCTCGGCCATGGAAACCCATTCCATGAAGCTCTCTACGCACTGTTCTTGAGCTAATCTGAAGGCCACATGAACTTTGGAGGTCTATAGCGATTGACTCTGCAGAAAGTTGGCGACCTCTGCGCACTATGCGCCTCAGCATCCGCTGACCCCACTCTGTCATTTTACGTGGCCTACCACTTCGTGGCTGAGTTGCTGTCATTCCCAATCGCTTCCACTTTGTTATAATACCACTGACAGTTGACTGTGGAATATTTAGTAGCGAGGAAATTTCACGACTGGACTTGTTGCACAGGTGGCATCCTATCACAGTACCACGCTGGAATTCACTGAGCTCCTGAGAGCGGCCCATTCTTTCACAAATGTTTGTAGAAGTAGTCTGCATGCCTAGGTGCTTCATTTTATACACCTGTGGCCATGGAAGTGATTGGAACACCTGAATTCAATTATTTGGATGGGTGAGCAAATACTTTTGGCAATATAGTGTATATAACAGTTAGTTCCGGTCCTTGAATCTGATTGGACGGGAGACATTCCATGAGCACTGATGGTCTGACACCATCAGCACTCTGATGCTTCATTGTGTGTAACACTCCGCTTGTGTTCGTGCCGTTCTAAACTAAAGTGTAAGAGCAGTGCAGATGTGTTAAGAGCTACTGTTTGTCTTTTTTTACATGTATTTTTTTTGACATTATATATGTTAGCCAGCAGGTGGTGGCAAAAGATCACTTTTATGTGTAATATGAGCCTGTTAGGTGACGTGAAGTGAATCTGCATCAGCCAGTGTTTACATACAGCACAACGTGATCGCTCGTATTACTACACTACTAAAGCTAGGAAATAGCTTTAAACGGCTTTAAACGAACAACTTGGGTGTGGCAACAAGTGATCGCACACTCCGTCTCTCTCTCTCTCTCTCTCTCACACACACACACACAGGCAGGCAGATGGACTCAAGATGGCGCCGAGTATGGCTGCTGCGTTGCGAGCTCCGACACAACATAGTAATGTTTTGTTTGTTTTGTTCACAATTCTTATGTTTTTTTGTCTCGGATGTTGTCTGCCTTATTGTCTATGACAGACAAACACTTTTGGACATTGGTTCAGCAATTTCACACCGTAAACCGGACTTCACATTCCTCAATGCCGACCCGCTGTTTACAAACACGCAAGCGGAGCCCTTTGTCTGGGCAGCACGGCCGCGGAAACGCAAAAGGAAAAGGGGAAACAGAGCCGGCTTTCTCATCAGAGTAAGACGCCGCGCAAATCGACCCCCGCTACCCACTATTCTTCTGGCAAATGTTCATTCTCTGGATAACAAGCTCTGCGAGCTGAAAGCGCGGATCTCTTTCCAACGAGATACAAGGGACTGCTGCATTATCTGCCTTATGGAAACTTGGATGTCTGTGGAGATTCCAGACTCAGCCATTGAACCCATGGGGTTCTCCGTGCACCGAGCGGACAGAGCGAAATACCTCTCAAGTAAAACTAGAGGAGGTGGTGTATGTTTTATGATCAACAAATCCTGGTGTGATCAGAGGAACGTACATTCTATCAAGTCTTTCTGCTCTCCTGATCTGGAATTTCTTATGCTTCTGTGTCAACCATTCTGGCTACCGAGGGAATTCACAGCGGTCATTATCACAGCTGTGTACATCCCACCACAAGCCGACACAGACCGTGCACTCAAGGAACTGTATGGGAGTATAAGTGAGCAGGAAACCGCGCACCCTGAGGCCGCGTTCATTGTGACCGGGGACTTTAATAAAGCCAGTTTAAAATCAGTCGCACCAAAATATCACCAGTGTAACGTCTGTGTAAGATCAGTGATGGCTAATTACACTTTGTTTGAAAAAAACTTTGTTTGAAAAAAACCTTTTAGCCTTTTGACATTTGCATATAAATTACTGACCTGGTCTCCACGTTTACATTTATATGGGTGCTAAATTGCAGATGGTCTTTATCACTATCAAAAGGATGCTAAAACAGGTCTCCTCTGAAGTGTCTCCATCAAGCTTCAAACACATTCCACAGAGAGGAGGGTGACCCCCCCCCCGTGCCAGGCACCAGAGCAGTTGTCTGTCTCCAGTAATTCCAATACACGTCACACACACACCTAAAGACATTCTCTATTTTAGGCCATAGTAAGCAGTTATAAATGTATCTGCTATATGCATGTGTTGTATGTATATTCCCCAATCATATTAACTTAGTTAAAACCCTTTACTTGTATTAGTTAGACGTTAAATGCCTATATTCAAGTGTATGAGTGTATCTCTGCTTTAATATCGTCTGGAGGTTACCTTCTTGGTATCAAAATGATCTTCCCTTTATTTCTCACACAATAATGTACACCATGTGATCGTGAAATGCATCGAACAATTCTTACTATGTTTTGAATTAAAAGCTGCACTAGCGGTCCAGATCAGCAATAAAATGCGAATGGGCCATAAACGGAGACAAAGGATGTTTCTCCCGCTCAAAATGCATGCCTCTGATTGGCCACTCCACCCAAAAAATGGGTGCGGCAATGAACTATCAAAACTCCAGAGCGCAGACTAATCATCGCTCAAAACTCTTCTTCTTGAGACCAACCCACTCCAAAACTCTCTCTTGAGTTTAACCTTCTGGCAGTGTTTACCTTCAAGTAACTTTGTGGATTTCCTGTGGACTTCTTCAACTCACTCCTAAAGAAATCATCGAGAACCTCGTCTACCGCATCAAGACTCTTATTCAGCAACAAACCAATGCAAGTAACCATTTACAACTGATTAGATGCGCGTTTAAGTTTGAACCCCTTTTAAGGTGTATTGTGCCTCTGATGATTCTCATTTAGGTTGTGGTTAACTGAGAGTTTTAAAACCCTTGAAATACTGCCATTCTTTCTCTCTCTCTCTCTTTTCCTTACTTTCCTTCATTCTATATATGTATGTTTTGCTTAATTTGTTTGTATGTTAGTTATAGTTTCATTTATTAAATCCTTTATATTCACAATTGATTGTCTCTGTGTTCCGCTCACAATTCAAAGTCACTGAATGTTGCTCCTTGCTACATGCTAAACTACTGCTAGCACTGTATAAGTAGGAAGGCTATTGTTCCTTGGCCAGGAAAGTAATTTTCCTAGAATTGATAAATAATTATATTGTCTGCTCGCTGGACAGACAGATCAAGTAATTGTAATATCGATTCTGCTACAGTTAATTCTAAGATCTAATCTAAATATTTATTATTAATTATAACCAGTTATAATTAATTATAAATAATTCCCTTTTAAGCTAATTTGCTACACCAGCACATTAGTTTCAACACACGAGGGGACCGGGTTTTGGACCATTGCTACTGTCCCTTCCGGGATGGCTGCAAATCCCTCCCCCGGCACTTAATGTGCGGACCTCCGCTTTTAATTCCGGGAACGCGGAGGAACATAAACAAGCCAGTTATGCCCTCCGCAAAACTATCAGAACCGCAAAACGCCAGTACAGGAGCAAGATTGAAGGACAGTTTAACACCACCAACTCTAGAAGCATGTGGCAGGGAATTACCATCATCAAGGACTTTAAAGGGAATAAAAACTCCACCATGAACACCGCTGCCTCTCTCCCGGATGAGCTAAATACTTTTTATGCTCGTTTTGAGGGAAATAACACCGCCCTCGTGGAGAGAGCTCTCGCGGCTGAAGCTACAGAGGTTAGTTCACTCTCTGTCTCTGTAGCGGATGTAACCCGATCCTTCCAACGGGTGAATATCCGCAAAGCCGCGGGCCCAGATGGCATTCCGGGCCGCGTCATCAGAGCGTGCGCGAACCAGCTGGCTGGTGTTTTTACGGACATTTTCAACCTTTCCCTCTCTTTGTTTGTAGTCCCCACATGCTTCAAAACATCCACCATTGTGCCTGTTCCAAAACAATCAAAAATAACTTTTTTAAATGACTGGCGTCCTGTTGCTCTGACCCCCATCATCAGCAAATGCTTTGAGAGACTAATCAGAGACTATATCTGCTCTGTGCTGCCTCCATCACTGGACCCATTGCAGTTTGCGTACCGTAACAACTGCTCCACTGATGATGCCATTGCATCTACAATACACACTGCTCTCTCCCACCTGGAAAAAAAGAACACTTATGTGAGAATGATGTTTGTAGACTACAGCTCAGCATTCAACACCATAGTGCCCTCCAAGCTAGATGAGAAACTCTGGGCTCTGGGCTTAAACAGCTCGCTGTGCAGCTGGATCCTGGACTTCCTGTCAAGCAGACGCCAGGTGGTTAGAATAGGCAGCAACATCTCCTCATCACTGACCCTCAACACTGGAGCCCCGCAGGGCTGTGTTCTCAGCCCACTCTTGTATTCTCTGTACACACACGACTGTGTGGCAACACATAGCTCCAATGCCATCAAGTTTGCTGATGACACGACGGTGGTAGGTCTGATCATTGACAATGATGAAACAGCCTACTGAGAGGAGGTGCACACTCTGACACACTGGTGTCAGGAGCACAACCTCTCCCTCAACGTCAGTAAGACAAAGGAGCTTGTGGTGGACTTCAGGAGAAAAGACAGAGAACACAGTCCCATCACCATCAATGGAGCACCAGTGGAGAGAGTCAGCAGCTTCAAGTTCCTGGGTGTCCACATCACTGAGGAACTCACATGGTCCATCCACACTGAAGTTGTTGTGAAGAAGGCTCATCAGTGCCTCTTCTTCCTGAGATGGCTGAGGAAGTTTGGAATGAACCGCCACATCCTCACACGGTTCTACACCTGCACTGTAGAGAGCATCCTGACTGGCTGCATCTCTGCCTGGTACGGCAATAGCACCGCCCACAACCGCAAAGCACTGCAAAGGGTGGTGCGAACTGCCAGACACATCATCGGAGGTGAGCTTCCCTCCCTCCAGGACATATATACAAGGCGGTGTGTGAAAAAAGCTCGGAGGATCATCAGAGACTCCAGCCACCCGAGCCATGGGCTGTTCTCACTGCTACCATCAGGTAGGCAGTATCGCAGCATCAGGACCCGCACCAGCCGACTTCATGATAGCTTCTTCCTCCAAGCAATCAGACTTCTGAACTCTTGATCTCCCACGATCAAATACATCAGCACTGCACTTTATTACCCTTACTCTTATATCTCACACCGGACTGTCATAAATTATATTATTATTATATTATATTCTCTCTTAATAACTGACTATCAACCGACAGCTGAATGTCAATACAGTACAATACTGTACAATCTATATATACTATATATACTTTTTTATATATTTTATTTTTTATTTTTATTGAATAATGTGTATCTATATAGTGCGTATTGTATACTGTACAGTGTATGTTATTATTTGTATATTGTTGAGTGTAATTATGTGTATATCAGATGTTTAAATTGTGTTGTGTTAATTTGATGTTATTGTAAATTGGTACTGTCTCATCACTGTCACGACTGCTATGTTGATCGGAACTGCACCCAAGAATTTCACATACCATTGCACTTGTGTATATGGCTGTGTGACAATAAAGTGATTTGATTTGATTTGATTTGATTGACACACATACACATCTATCCATCCATCCTTGTTTATCCAATAACTTGTTAGAAACAGCACAAACTATATCTGAAGTGACATTTTTGAATTACTAACAGAGGCTTGGTCGCATCATTTGTTTTGAACCAGCAACGACAGATTCTGATCCGCTGCGTAATAAAGTAGTTCCATACACAAATGCGTTTTTGTTCATTGAACTGTTGTATATAAGAAATATCACACTCGCAATCGTGCTATATGGCCCTAAATCAGCACTGCTGTGATTACCTATGGCACTCAGTGCTGATGTAGGGCCATATCACACTTTTGCTCATGTGATATTGCTTTAATATATATATATATATATATATATATATATATATATAATTGACGACGGACCGAGGTGGTAATGCTGCGTCGTGACCGTTGCACCTCGGTTGTGCATTATTTTTAAACAATTTAATCGGAGGCGGGTCATGTGACGCCATGCAAGAAGCAGACGTGTGAGCGACGAGCTCTGCGCACTTTGCTAAATTTTTTATTATTTTCATATTATAATCTGGTGAAATTTGATACACCCAGTTACACATTTGCTCTTTGAGGCAAAACATGGCAAAGAAGTAAAAATCCTTGGGCTCTGGAGACATTAAAAGACACTTACGTGTTCAGGATGAAAGCCCCGAAAGGCCTACAGACTGGGGACTCGATTTGGTTGGCGTGGAGGGAGAGGAGATCCAGCATCATTTGTCCAACATGTCGGTGATGCTGACGAAGGTTCTTGCTGACTTGGAGGATCTCGCTGTAATACGTTGATCGATTACGGCGATGGAAATAAAATTATCTGAGTTAGTTACAAGAGTGACTGATGTTGAGAGACGAATCGATTGTCTGGAGTCTTCGGAGAGGGAATTAACCGCTAATCCGCCCGCGACCAAAGTTGATTTGGAACATCTCCTTGAAAAGCTTGAAGATCTTGAGAATAGAAGCCGCAGGAATAACGTTTGAATTGTTGGAATTCCTGAGCATGAGGAGGGCAGAGATAAGGTGAAATTCCTAGATGAGCTTTTCCCGAGTGTGCTCGACATAACAGGCCATAAACTGGAAATCGAGCAAGCTCACAGAATCCCAGATCCCAGATTTGCTGAGGGAGAAAGGCCCGATCAATCCTGGCCAAATTTCTGAGATCATCCGATAAAGATCTTGTGTTGAGCCAGGCGAGGAGCAAAGGGAAGCTTTCTTGGAAGAACCATAATATTTTCTTGTTCCCGGACTTTGCGAGTTCGACAAGAGAGAAACGCGATCAGTTCAAGGAATGTAAGAAACTCTTACATCAGCGAAAGATCACTTTTGCTCTGATGTTTCTGGCCAAACTGAGAATAGAAACGAAGGACGGTCGCAAAGTATTTACATGTCCCAATCAGGCAATGTTTTTATAGAATCAATGGGTGAGTAAACCATTGGGTGTTTCTCATGTGAGTGGGTCAACTTGCTGTATTACTCTGGCTTTTGAGGAAGCTGGGCGTCATTTTGGTTTCTTTTTTCTTTTTGCGTTGGCTCTGCCGAGCGGCTGGAGTTTGTTTTGTGAATAACACTTTTCCTTAAAGAAACTTTTGCTTTGACGGAAGATTACTTTTGCATTGAAGTTCACGGACAGTTTGAGAGTGGACACTACGGATGACTGCAAAATATCTACATGCTCACACAAAGGATGTCTTTTATAAAGTTGACGGATTGAGTAAGTCATGGTATATACATTTATGCGGCCTCCGAGTGAATTGACTCGACCATCCGGGGAACCGGGATGCCAGTTTTGTTTCTTTTTGTATTTGTTCTGCCTAGCAGCTGGAGCTTGTTCTATTGAATAACACTCCTTTGGAACAGCTGTGGATTAATCTGTTCGTTCTTTGTGCTTATTCCTCCTGCTGGCTGGAGTTTGTTTTGTTGAGTATATTTACGGGACATTGGAATGATTACGTCATCCGCTGAACTCATAACAGCTGGCTCACTGAACATTCGTTTGTCTGTCCGAGGAATCTGAATGGTTTTATATCAGCTGGAATTTGCTTTGTGGAAGATCACACCTTTGAGACAGTTCTGTGAATGAATCTACATGTTCTTTGTGTTCATTCTTCTTATTGGCTGGGGTTTATTTTACAAAGTATTCTCTGTTATGTAATTTTGCCTCACAAATTTGTGAGGCAAAATTGAGCAATCTTATGGCAAAGTTGTCGTGGGGGCTCGTGGGCATTCATGGACCTTTTGAGTTTAGAGGAATTATCGCCGGTTGGCGCTTTCGTGCGTTAATGCACACGTTTTTCTTTTTCTGTTTGTTTTGTTCGAGGGGAAGTTCGGGGTTTGATTGTTTCACTAATGGGGAATGTGGTCTGTATAATTTTGTTTTTGACACACAATTTATTTTTTCTACTATAAAAAAAATGTCAAATGTTAATATGAGTGGATTGTCTCTCTTCACATGGAATATAAATGGGTTTGGGCACCCCATAAAAAGATGGAAGGTTATTACTTTTCTTAAACGTAAGAAATATGATATAGTGTTTCTTCAAGAAACAAATCTCTCCCTGCAGGAAGCTGAAAAATTTGGGAAGATATGGGGTGGACATGTTTTCTTTAGTGCTGGCTCAAGTAAAAGCAAGGGAGTCATTATATTGATTAATAAACATCTACAATCCAAATGTCTCAAACAGACTAAAGATAAATTAGGGAGAGCCATTATTGTTTTAGCTGAAATGCAGGGGCAAAGGTTGATTTTGGCTAATATTTACGCACCTAACGCTGATGGTCAGGGCTTTTTTATAGATCTTGAAGGGATGCTGAAAACCGCTGGCACCCCTCATGATATAATATTGGGAGGAGACTTTAATCTTTTGATGGACTCAGTCATTGATCACAGTGAAGCAAAAGTGTGTAAGCCCCTTTTGTGTCCCTTTTGCAAAATCCTGATTTCCAACAAATGTTAAAGACTGAAATCAATGTTTATATAGAGACCAACTGGTCCTCAGTATCCTCTGTGGGCGTGGCTTGGGAGGCACTTAAGGCAGTTCTTAGGGGCTGGATCTTTCAGTATGCCTCATTCATCAAAAAATCCAAGGCACGAGAACTCATGGAGTTGGAAGGAAATATTAAAAGTGCAGAGGCAGAGCTGAAGCATCGTATGTCATCTGATAGCCTCAGAGAATTGACTCGATTGAAATACAGTGTAACGTCTGTGTAAGATCAGTGATGGCTAATTACACTTTGTTTGAAAAAAACTTTGTTTGAAAAAAAAACCTTTTAGCTTTTTGACATTTGCATATAAATTACTGACCTGGTCTCCACGTTTACATTTATATGGGTGCTAAATTGCAGATGGTCTTTATCACTATCAAAAGGATGCTAAAACAGGTCTCCTCTGAAGTGTCTCCATCAAGCTTCAAACACATTCCACAGAAAGGGAGGTGACTCCCCCCCCGTGCCAGGCACCAGAGCAGTTGTCTGTCTGCAGTAATTCCAATACACATCACACACACACCTAAAGACATTTTCTCTATTTAGGCCATAGTAAGCAGTTATAAATGTATCTGCTATGTGCATGTGTTGTATGTATATTCCCCTATTATATTAACTTGGTTAAAACCCTTTACTTGTATTAGTTAGACGTTAAATGCCTATATTCAAGTGTATGAGTGTATCTCTGCTTTAATATCGTCTGGAGGTTACCTTCTTGGTATCAAAATGATCTTCCCTTTATTTCTCACACAATAATGTACACCATGTGATCGTGAAATGCATCGAACAATTCTTACTATGTTTTGAATTAAAAGCTGCACTAGCGGTCCAGATCAGCAATAAAATGCGAATGGGCCATAAACGGAGACAAAGGATGTTTCTCCCGCTCAAAATGCATGCCTCTGATTGGCCACTCCACCCAAAAAATGGGTGCGGCAATGAACTATCAAAACTCCAGAGCGCAGACTAATCATCGCTCAAAACTCTTCTTCTTGAGACCAACCCACTCCAAAACTCTCTCTTGAGTTTAACCTTCTGGCAGTGTTTACCTTCAAGTAACTTTGTGGATTTCCTGTGGACTTCTTCAACTCACTCCTAAAGAAATCATCGAGAACCTCGTCTACCGCATCAAGACTCTTATTCAGCAACAAACCAATGCAAGTAACCATTTACAACTGATTAGATGCGCGTTTAAGTTTGAACCCCTTTTAAGGTGAATTGTGCCTCTGATGATTCTCATTTAGGTTGTGGTTAACTGACGTGAAATATTGCCATTCTGTGCTCTTCTCTCTCTCTGTTCCTTAATTTCCTTCATTCTATATATGTATGTTTGCTTAGTTTGTTTGTATGTTAGTTATAGTTTCATTTATTAAATCCCTTATATTCACAATTGATTGTCTCTGTGTTCCGCTCACAATTCAAAGTCACTGAATGTTGCTCCTTGCTACGTGCTAAACTACTGCTAGCACTGTATAAGTAGGAAGGCTATCGTTCCTTGGCCAGGAAAGTAATCTTCCTAGAATTGATAAATAATTATATTGTCTGCTCGGTGGACGGACAGATCAAGTAATTGTAATATCGATTCTGCTACAGTTAATTCTAAGATCTAATATAAATATTTATTATTAATTATAACCAGTTATAATTAATTATAAATAATTCCCTTTTAAGCTAATTTGCTACAACAGATATAATACTATTTTGTCGCGGAAAGTGGAGTGTTGGTTATTCAGCGTAAGACAGTCATACTTTGAGTCGGGGGACAAAGCAGGGAAGCTTTTGGCTGGATATATAAAGCAGAGAGTTTCTTTCTACCATTCCCTCAGTGAAATTTGCTGATGGTGAAATTTTTACCTCAGCCATTGATATTAATAATGCCTTTAAAGAGTTCTACCTTGATATTTATAGTTCCACGTCTACTGATGAAGATATTAGAAACTTTGTGGAACCATTAGATCTTCCAAAACTGACAACTGAGCAAAAAAACTCTCTTGATTCTGAGATAACCTTGGAGGAGCTTGACGAGGTAATTAAGTCCCTACCTACTGGCAAGGCTCCGGGTCCAGATGGTTTTGCTGCAGAATTTTTTAGATCCTATGCTACTGTTGGGCTTTAATGGTTGTTTAGATCAGTGCTACTATCAGAAATAATTGGTAATTATTTCTTTAGTTATTAATTAATATTTAAATTAATTAATTGAATCTAACTCATTAAAACCTCATATGGGGCTCCAGTAAATGTAGTGCGCTACGTTTAGGAGCGGGTTTGGTTATTAGCAATAATTAATCATTAAAGATAATTATTAATTATTAAAATCAATAGAACATTGATAAGAATCAATGTTAGCTTTTTTAATCCTTTAAATCAACAATTATCAAAGGTAATCACCAATCATTAACATCTATGATACATTAATTAAAATTAACACTAGCTTAGTGATCCTTCAAAATCAACAATCGTCAAAGATAATCAATTATCAAAAATCAATAGAATATTAATAAGGATTAACATTGATGGGGCACCACCCTGGGATCAGGGACTAATAACCAGATAGTATAACAGTCTCAATATTAGACTGTTTTCTTAGGAAAATCGACATCCGAAAAATATTGATTTTCGGGAAAAAAACAAAGAATGAAGGCTTGAATCCGAGCACTGACATCCCGTAAGCATGACACAGGTGTATGCAAAACAAACCAAAACACTTCTCTTTGTAATATAACAAAGTTTATTTATGCAGTAATATCAATTAATAATTAATACAATGCAGTCAATAAACTTCCGACTTACAACTATAAACTAAACAGTGATATGATTAGATATGGAAATCAAAATAATCCTATAACACATGAGGGTGTGTGTGTGTGAGTGTGTGTGTGTGTGTGTGTGTGTGTTGGTATGAGAGAGAGAGAGAGAATTAAGTGACAGCCCCAAAGCCGATTTCACGATCGTGGGAGAGAAAGCATCTGTTAGTTTATCACTCAGAGATGCGGTGGACGGCTCGTAAACCGTCCCGCGGTCTTTGATTCTTTAATGGATAAACTCAGTGTGCCGGTCTCACCTGCGATGGCGGAAATGCACAACAGTCCAATGTGGTTGGACTACAATACAGCAAATCAAATTTGTGATAATTAATACCCTGAGTATTAATAATGAGCGGACATGGCGGTCCGTAAACTGTACAAGCAATAACATTGATACACAAGAATAACACACTATAATATTCTATCTCTGCCCAGACGTAAACCTCTTACTTGAATCGCATGAGGATGCAGAATGTGTGTTCATCCGTCCTTTAACTCAGACTCGGTTCCTCGAGGCTCGGGTGATGACGGGAGGCCGTTTCCTCACTCTGTCGGCGGGCAGTACGGCTGCTGATTCTCGGCAGGCTGGCGGAGAAATCAGCAACATCGACTTGATTGAAGATGGAAGAGAAATCTTTTCTCTCTTCACTTCTGCAGGCAAACGGATGAAGATGCGGATTGCTCAGCAGTCTCCTTCGGATCCGTTAGTGTTCGGTGGAACACAGAATAATCTCAACTCGTCCAGTGAGATGGAGATTGTATGGCCACAGTTTCAAGTCAGACATTACTTCCTTGTGCCACGAGGCTGCACCTGAGAGCAGCGATGAGCTGCGTCTACACACGGCGAGCAAAGTTGCTGGAAGCAAATCCCGGAAGCATTTCAGAGGTATTTCTACTCCTGATGATGTCATGGTTGAGGTGCGTTCTGTCATGTGCCTCATCCAATAGGAGTTGAGAGTTCGATCCTTTAGTGAGCAAGGCTTCATGGGATTTGTAGTCTGTTTTGGACTCCCTTTGTTTGATTTTGGCGCAGTTTTTATCAGTAAGATTTATGAACTGGTATGTGGGGGCCTGAGTTAGGTTTTACGAATGTGTTAGGCCTGCCTTTGTCTTCTATCTGAATACATGAGGCCCAACACTACAGAACTGGCACCACTTTTGTTAGAAGTTTATACTGAATCATTAAAGAATGGAAAGCTTCCTCCAAACATGACACAAGCCAGGATCAGTCTGATTATTAAAAAGGACAAAGATCCAAGTGAGTGTAAAAGTTACCGTCCAATCTCCCTAATTCAACTAGATGTAAAAATTGTGTCAAAAATTTTGGCTAACCGATTAAGTAAGGTTATGACATCTCTTATACATATAGATCAGGTGGGGTTTATTTGGGGCCGCAGCTCTTCTGATAACATCAGGCGTCTCATCAATATCATGTGGTCAGTAGCGAATGATCAGTCTCCGGTCGCTGACATCTCACTTGATGCCAAAAAGGCATTTGATATGGTAGAATGGGATTATCTTTTTAAGATTTTGGAAATGTATGGATTCGGGATTACATTTATTGGTTGGATTAAGTTACTTTATAGACACCCTGTAGCAGCGGTACAAACAAATTGATTAATTTCAGATTACTTTACTCTGAATAGGGGCCCTCGGCAGGGTTGCCCTCTTTCCCCATTATTGTTCTGTCTTGCCCTGGAACCATTAGCAGCCGCTATAAGAAAGGAGGATGATTTTCCAGGGGTGGTGGCGGGAGGTGTGGCGCATAAGCTTCTGCTTTACGCAGATGACATTTTATTATTCATCTCCGACCCCACTAGATCTATGCCTTGCCTCCACAGAATTATTAATTCCTTTTTCAAGTTCTCAGGATACAATGTCAATTGGTCTAAATCCGAAGCTTTGGCTTTGACAGCATATTGTCCAGTAACAGCCTTCCAGCCGGGCACCTTCCAGTGGCCCAAACAGGGCATTAAGTAGTTGGGAATTTTATTCCCAGCAAATTTGTCTGATTTAGTCAGAGTTAATTTTGATCCCTTAATAAAAAGGTTTTCGAATGATGTGGACAGGTGGGCTTCATTACACTTATCGATGATTGGGAAAGTTAATGTAATTAAAATGAATTGTATTCCAAAATTCAACTACCTGTTACAATCTCTGCCTATAGATGCCATCCTCTCTTATTTCAACCAATTTGATAGCATAGCAAAGGCCTTAATTTGGAATGGTAAGCGTGCCAGGTTAAATTTAATTAAATTACATAGGCCGATTGACAAAGGTGGGTTAGGCCTACCCAAGATTTTGTTTTATTATTATGCATTTGTTCTCAGACATTTGGCTCATTGGTCACTTCCACCTGAGAGAGCCCCTCCCTGGTTTTGTATTGAAAAGTAAGCTCTTGCCCCTATCTTGCCTCTGCAAAGCCTTTCAATCAAATTAATCGGAGAAGTTAAGTCACACCCCGCTAATTCAAAAACTTCATGTTAGAACTAGCAACGGAGGATTGCGCTGCTTTACTCGAGGATGAACTGGAGTAATAAGGTGCGTTCATATGTGTGTGTGCGTGTGTGTTTGTGTGCGTGAGAGCATATGTGTGTGAGTGCGAGCGTGTGTGTGTGTGTGCGAGCGTGTGTATGCGTGTGTGTGCGAGCGTGTGTGTGTGTGTGTGCGAGCGTGTGTATGCGTGTGTGTGCGAGTGTGTGTGTGTGTTTGTGTGCGAGTGCGAGCGTATGTATGTGTGTGAGTGCAAGCGTGTGTGTGTGTGCGCGTGTGTGTGTGTGCTGAAGTGCGGGGGAGACGAGGGAGCATTTTAGACATTGTTTTGACTTTCTTAACTGATTTACTTTAACCAATGCCTTTGTTTTAATTGGTTATTTTGTTGTGGTAGCCTGTATGCTCTTTGAAATAACTGAAATAATTTGGCGAAGTGATATGGAACTGTTATGCGTCAAGACCTGGAACTACTTTATAGCCATGCGTTTCCTTGAAAAATAATTGCACACTTTAGAACGTCCATCAACCAATCAGAATCAAGCATTCAACAGACCCGTGGTATAAATATAAATATACAACAGTTAGTTTCGGTCCTCGAATCTGATTGGACGAGAGACGTGAGTACTGATGGTCTCACACCATCATCACGGATGCTTCACTGTGTGTATCACTCTGCTTGTGTTCCTGCGGTTCTAAACTAAAGTGTAAGAGCAGTACAGATGTGTTAAGCGCTACTGTATATGTGTCTCTTTACATGTAATTTTTTGACATTACATATGTTAGCCAGCAGGTGGTGGCAAAAGATAATTTTTGTGTGTAATATGAGCCAGTTAGGTGAAGTGAAGTCAGCGTCAATCAGTGTTTACATACAACAGCACTATGTGATCGCTTGTATTACTACTACTCTACTAAAGCTAGGAAATGGCTTTAATTAGCTATGAACGAACAACTTCAGAATTAAGGCTCATCACAGCTGAGAGACACAACAGACTGATTAATTACACAAACTGAAGGCGTTTACCTCTTACAGGACATTCCACATTGGAGAGGACATACTGTTTAAAATGGCGGAGAAGATTGTGGTTTCTATAGTGAATGACTTTTGCGCACCGGCTACCGTGAAATACCCCTGCTTGGATGGCTATTTTTCCACTGAGAAAGCTGATCTTCAGAAAGCTGACAGCATCTCTGCTTGGGAGTGGCAACAGGT
The DNA here is from genome assembly GCF_019703515.2 of Myxocyprinus asiaticus. Classification (NCBI taxonomy): domain Eukaryota; kingdom Metazoa; phylum Chordata; class Actinopteri; order Cypriniformes; family Catostomidae; genus Myxocyprinus; species Myxocyprinus asiaticus. Next base: position 23,117,779 of record NC_059373.1, read on the forward strand.
GATGGCACATGCTCTCTCTCTCTCTCTCTCTCTCTCTCTCTCTCTCTCTCTCTCTCTCTCTCTCTCTCTCTCTCTCTCAATCTCTCTCTCTCTCCCTCGCTCTCTCTCTCACACACACAGACACATATCCATCCTTGTTTATCCAATAACTTGGCAGAAACAGCAGATATATCAACAAACAATTTTTTATGACCGTACTCAGTTTTTCCTGTTTTTTTCAAATTTACTTATTCATTGAACTGTTGTATATAAGCAATATCACATTTGAAATCATGCTTTATGGCCCTAAATCAGCACTGCTGTGATTACCTGCGGCCAAATCACAGCAGTACTGATGTAGGGCCATATAGCACGATTGCGAGTCTGATATTGCTTAAATATACCATGGACTGTTCGAATACTCAGCTGGAATGTGTGCGGTTCAAACTGTTGAATGCACAGGTAGTTCTGGTCAGTTTTAATCACTGTTCAATATTAATGCGCTGTTTGTAACCATATCAACATAACTTTAAAGAGCAAGCAGAGTGAGCAATAGCAATTGAAAACATTTCTTAACCACTTTCATCAGCATAGCTAATATAAAAGAAATCAGCTTGTTTTGCACGGAGGGTGAGATAAGGAAATAATTATTAAATGCATCTTTCGCTTTCCGGCAAGGCGATGCAAGACAATTTAAACTGTAATGTGTTGTGTATATTATGTTTCCGTTCTGAAGTGCTGCCTATAGCCCCTTATCATACAGTAAGTGCTACTTTTGCTGTCAGTGCCATGTTTGAAACATCATTAAATAAAACATTTCCTCTGGAGTGTCAACCCCTCTACATTCTGTGGATATTATTAATTCTGGATTGTGCATTTAAATTCACATTGTTGATCATGTGTGTGTTCACATACATTTTTCTCTGTGTCTAGTTTAGAACAGGCGGAGCTGCAGATCTAACGGCCCTTAGGTAAAATTAACCGTTATTTTTTATTCTTCCAGTTATAAGTTGCGCTGCAAAAAAATCTATGACAGCTGTAACTAATCAGTTCTCCGTTTCGCGTCGGGTGGTTCTTCACCTCCACGTCGTGCATTGAAAATCGTTTAACTCACACCAAGCCGTGGATTATCCCTTACATATCTACTGTATATATATATATATAAAAAACATTATGTTGCAATTAACATAATTTTTTTTTTTTTTTTTTTTAAATGCTGTAAAAGTATTGTTCATTGTTAGTTCATGTCAACTACTTCAGTTAACTAATGTTGCCCAATCAGCGGGAGAGAGATAAAAGGAGGAATCGGGGATGCCAGAGAGAGAGACGCGCACAGCAGTTTTGTGTGTGGGCTTTTGTTTCAGTTCAGTGTTTTATGTTGAATTAAAGTCTTTTTGATTGTTAATCCGGTTCCTGCTTCCTCCTTTCCCGGTGAAAGAGAGGCTTGTCTGCCACAGCCATTTTCCCTATTTTTGATTATTTCTTGTGTCAATTAAAGCAAGCCATTTTAAATAAAGAGATTTTGGATGTTAAAAATCTGGCATGCCATGTCCTGACATGCCATTTTTGGATGTATGTACACACACACAAATGAGATTTAAGAGCTACAGCAGAGAGGCAGAGATCTTCAGTGAATAATTACTTAAATGTCAGCCTGTACCTCAAATGAAGCAGTTGTATAGATTTACAGAAGTTGTGTGGACCATTTTTATGATATTTCCATTGTGCTTTTCTGTCAGTTTTGGAGCTTGACAGTCCCTGTCCCCTTTCACTTTCATTGTATGGAAAAGTTCAGACAGAATATTATAAAGCAACTCCTTTTGTGTTCTAAGGAAGAAAAATTTGGAGAGTGAGTAAATGATGACAGAATTTTTACTTCTGGGTGAACTATCCCTTTAAGTGATTTAACAGTAGGTGAGTATTAAACTTTAATGGTTACAAGCCATTGCTGACCACCTACAGTATATCTCACAATGGAGGGACATTTGGTCACAAACCCCTGCTGTAAAGGATTCTTAGTGACAGCAGTGAAAGCACACGTGGGGTTTGATGAGGGAGCACAGCCTGGCACACACTGGGTCAGCTCCACAAGAGTGGCATTCACCTCCATCTAATACAAGGGGACACACACTCTGCTCTCATGTGTGTAGCAAGGTGATGAGTGATGGGGCCCGGACCGGCACATCTGTGAGGAAGATCAGATTAGACAGCGTGTCGTCTGTTCTCGCAGACATTCCCTATTCATAAGCTCAACCCCTCCAGAGTGGCGCTGTGCCAAACTACCAACCCGCTGTCATCTCTCCATCTTTCACATCAGGTCATTCACCCCCCACACCCGATCACCAACACATGACATCCATAAAGAGAGATGAACTATTATTCGTACTTCTGTTAACATCCGGCCAATTCAACAGCTGCCACCCTTGTAAATAATAATTTTTAGACGTTTTGTACAAAACAAATTACAGTATACTTTTTACTTGGAGCAAGCAATGGTTATAGGACTAGCTCACCCAAAAATGTAAATGCCATATCTTCTGAAGCTATAGAAAAGCTTTATGAGAAGAACAGACCAAATTTAAGTCGTTATTCAGTGATAATCTTCCCCTCTTCCGGAACTCACAAATATCAGTTGCACTTGTTTTTAATTAAAAAATGGCACCTTTAGAAGTGTCATGGTAGGTTTGATGCCACTGATGGCAAATGTCATTGGTTCTTGCGTCATGTGACTATTTGCGACATAGCAAGGTTTTACACTATATGTGACCACAAATAAATTTGAGACCTACAGCAAAGGGGAAGATTATCAGTGACAAATGACTTAAAGGGTCATCATTTACACACCCTCATGTTATTACAAACAAGTAATGATTGTTTTTTCCTCCATGGAACACACAAAGGGATGTTAGGCAGAACGACAGCCTTAGTCACCATTAACTTTCACTGTATAGAAAAATTATGCAATGACAGTGTATGGTGACTGAGATTAACATTCTGCCTAACATTTCCCTTTGTGTTCCACGGACGAAAGAAAGTCTTGTGGCTTTGGAACAACATGTGGGTGAGTAATAATGACAGACTTTTCATTTTTTGGTGAACTATCGCTTTAATTTAAGGTCTGCTACTCACACAAAGCTATCATGTGGCTTCAGAAGCACACAAATCATGTGGAATACATGATAATGTTATGGTGATTTCAATCTTGGCAGTATAAATCACTATGCACTTTTGGATGGGAAATGTATGGGAAAGAGCAGCTCAGAAATTATCTAACTGTAAAAATGAAACAGGTTTGGATTGACATGTGGGTGAGTAAATGATGGAAATTTTGTTTATTTTTCTTTAAAAGGGAAATCATTTAGTGACTTTCTTAAGGGCAAAATAGTGGGAACTCATGGAACACCCTCTGCAGGATTCGAACCTACAACCTTTTGGTTGCCAGCCCAAATCTTTAGCCATATCGCCACAATACTATAGTTGAAGTGTTCATCAGCAGTTGTACCGACACAACAGTATATTCATGAAATGATGTAACCTTCAAAATAAACTTTTATAATGGTTGCTTAGTTAGTCATTTTGAAGGACAGAATTAGATTGAATACTAAGTAATGAATCAGAACTGATGTTGCACTTACACTGCACATGGAGGGATTCCTTCTCCATGCGGTAAACATGGCTCGCTCTCCTCCAGCTCAGGGCACACTGCTCCTCCACCCACAGGGAACTGCTGCACCTGACGTGTGCGTGTGTACCGTCCCTTGCGTCCATTTAGATCATAGCATTCCTTTGAACAGTCCGACCAGTCCGACCAATCCGACAACTCACAGTCCTTGGGGATGACACAGGCTTGGTATGTCACCGGGAGAGTCTGCTGGTTACAAAGGCTGCAGAGAACAACAGAAAAGTCTGTTACTGATACATACATTTATTAAAAATCCTCAAATGAATTTAAGCTGAAGTGTATACTTTCTGTGCCACTAGCTTAACCAAATGGAATTATGAAAATAAACATTATTTTTAAACAGCTTTCAGAATGCACCCTCTGTCTTCCATTGGTTGAACAAACAGATAGTCCCACCCTAAACTCACACCATTGGTTGAGCCAGTGTTGCAGTGTCGGGCTGGCCGTGCCGCTCAAACTAACAGAGGAATGTTAAAAGTGCCATAGAACTGCAGTGTTTAAACATTTTGGGGAAATCAACCTATGAAAGACTTACTTATAGTTGTCTCAACATATTAAGATGGGATAAAAGTAGGGATGCTCCGATCGATCGGCCAACGATCGGTATCGGCCGATATTCATGTCCTATGACTTGATCGGTGATTGGTAATTTGGCCGATCGCATAAACCGATTGCTCATGTCGCAAAAGACGCGTGGTTCCTTTAAGAATTCAGCAGCACTGTCATGGCTTCATGGAGTGTGGGGAATACTGGCATAGTGTTATAAGCCACAAGCTTTATTCAGTAGGTAAGAACGATGCAGTGGGAGAGGTATGGCGAATATGAAAAGTTTGTGTACTGTACTGTTAATGTGACATTTCACAAGTGACAAGGCAAATGGAAAACAGCGCTAGCTGTGAAACAGTCTTTACTATCTTTCATGGCAGCAGCTTCTCGGTCTCCGCTGGGCATAAGCATCTCAGTAATAAAGCGAGTTACAAGATGTGGTGTAATTCAAATTCCTTATTAAATATAGCTGCAAGCAGCGATGACGGGCCCAAGCACCATGGGTCAATTTCCAACTGGTGGCTTTCGGAAAACAATGCATGATGGGCGCATGCATTTGGTCGAGTAAACAAGTAAGACACCATGTCTTACCTTCTGCTCAGACATAATGGTTAACAACTTTGATGTGTGTGGCAAATTAAATAAATGTGTAATTATGGCAAGTTTTGGAATACCCTTGAACATCTATTGTTGCCAGCTGGAGGCTCTATGACCATAGCCCACCATAGCCTACCTTCATGTCTTAAGCGTTATTAATCATATGGCTGAGTTTGTCAAAAATGCCTGAATACAATCCAGCATCATGTAATTTGATCCATTGCCATGACAACACTTTTCAAGATATCAAGAATCCCTTCACAATTTTACATCAACGGTGTCTTGACATTATTGTTAACAATTTTGAAGCGATTTGGGTAAATGTAAAAGGACTATTTTAAAGTCTGTTGTAAGTGCCACACTTCTTGCTGCCAGGTGGTGGTGCTATGACCGTGACCCACAAAAGTCATATCCATGTGATCAGCCCCCAAGAATGAACATACAACTACATTTTTATCTAAATTACACAATGTACGCAGAAGATATGAGACACTTCCTGTTTCCCATTTTTTGCCATTAATTTATTGCGTCGCCATGGCAACACCATTCGATATATCATTTTTTATCAACATTTTTTTTTTTTTTTTAAGCATGCCAAGTGCCACAAAAACTCCCAAATATAGGAAGAAAGGAATAATAAATACTAATGTGTTGCCATGGCAACACTATTTAAGATATCAGATATCCCTTTACAATTTTACATCAGCAATATCTTGATATTATTCTAAAGAATTTTGAAACAATTCATGTAAACATAAGAGGGCTATTTCAAAGTCTGTTAAAAGTGCCATACTTCCTCCTGCCAGTTGGTGGCCATATGACCATGACCCATAATTACTGCATCCATGTGATCAGCCCCCATTATCAAACATACAGCTGAATTTTCATCAAAATCACACAATGCACGCAGAAGATATAATGTACTTCCTGTTTCCCATTTTTCACCATAAATGTACTGCTTCACCATGGTGACAATATGTTCACAATTTAGTATCTACAATGTCCTGGCATGATGTTGCCTAATGCTAACCCTAACCTAACCCTAACCAGAACCTCCCTGCAACTTTGCTCAGCCCTAATTGCCAAAGACTCTGATGTGTGTCCAAAATTTCATGAATGTTAAGTACCCCAAAAGTACAGAAAACCTTGACAAGAGTGACAATAATAATACACATAGCCACAAGTGGCTATTGTCAGGGCCAAGCACATATGACGAGAAGTCCAAAATAATCAAATTTGACCGAAAAGATCCCGTGGATGCTGTGGACACACATGGTGTGACATTTCAATTGCTGTGAGCACAGTTGCAAAATGAGGATTTTCTTAAGTTATAGCGCCCCCAGCATCAAAAATGAATGAAACTCAGCATCTTAACTCAGAGTGTTCTCTTCTCCATGTGTACAAAGTTTTGTTAAGTTTGAAAATTGCACATTCAAGATAGAGGCTAATTAGTCATTTTTGGCCACACCCTAAAATGTATTTGTTTATATCTTCGGAACAATCTGACATATATCAAAATTCTTTTAACAGCTTTTTGTCAGGTGGGTCTGTAAATGACGTATACCAAGTTTCGTGCGAATCGGACAAACAACCTAGGACGAGTTTGAAAAATTATGTTAGAAAGTCGTAGAAAACCTTTGTTGCGGAAATGGAAATTCATGTGACCGTATGACTTGAGGGCACTGATGGATTCAGAAAAGCTTTAGAATTTTATTCTAGCTTATACGGTTCTAGAGATATTAGCAAAAATGTGAATTAGCTAATTATAGTGCCGCGTGTGGCCGATTGCCATGAAATTTGATATACCACTTTATGTAGACACCCTGCTTGTGTATAGTAAGTTTCATAACCATCGGTTAATCCTAATATGAGTTATTAGGTGCTGAAAATTGATTGGCCGCTGGCAGCCATATTTGTTGATTTGTCGAATCGTTTAAAAAAATATATGTTAGCACTTGAACGAAAGATGCATATTTAATTTGAATTTTTTTTTAGCGCCCCCTAGTGGCAGAATTGTACGGAACTTTGCGTACATCTTCAAAATGTCCTGCTGCCGACGCATACCGTGTTTGGTTAAGTTTGGAGTTTGCATTGAGTAGATATTGATCGATTACTCAAATCACATTAAACCGAAGGAATTGTATCGTTAATATCTTTGGAACAATTTGATGTATAGAAATTCTTTGAAAAACAGGAGGGTCTGTAGATGATGTATACCAAATTCCATGCCAATTGGACAAACGGTCTAGGAAGAGTTCTAAAAAGTATATCTTTCAAAAAATGTAAAATGGGAGAAACAAATTATAGATGGAAATTAAATCGAGATTAGCATTTTGTAGGGCCTGTCCCAAGGAATCAGAAGAAAAATCATTTAGATTTTAGCCCTCACAGTTGTGGAGATATGAACCAAAAGGTAAAAGGGCTTATTATAGCACCACCTAGAGTCGGATGGGTGTGCATGTATGCGCCTGAGTAGCAGTTGGGATTTGGGACCATCCTGCCAAGTTTGGTGTCTCTAGGACTTACGGTCTTTGCTGCCCATTCGCTTTTAGGGCAGAAAAATAATAATAAATATAGCTGCAAGTAGTGATACCAGGGTCAAGCCAATTATCGGCACCATGAGCAGCAAAAGAAGCTTTGTGACATGTTTTTGGTTAGAGTCCGATGAACAGTGTATGAGGAGTTAGAGAAAGTAAACTTTCAATCATAATTTTTTTTTTTTTTTTTAAATAGCTACTTCTTAGAATTTTTGTCCAGTATGTGGCGCTGTTCTGAAACTGCTCAGGTAGTATCTGGGCATGATGTCATGCAGGAAAGCGTTCAAGAGTTAAAAGCCAAAATAACCATTTTTCTATCTCCTGATCAGTAGGGGCAGTGCGCCAAAACACTGCAGGTAACCTCAGGGCCTAATCTTGATGACACGTACCAAGTTTCGTCCCTATCTCTCAAAGCATTGCGGAGATACAGCCTCAAGTTGAATTTTGCGCGTTCTTCATCAAATTCGTTGAAGCGCCATTTGAAAACGGTATGGTTTATCAAAATTCTGTGAATAAATTTTTGTCGTGAGTGCCTCTAGATGATGCAGGCCAATTTTCGTGCAGATCGGACAAACAGTCTAGGAGGAGTTCAAAAAAGTAGGTTTTCAAAACATTTAAAAATGGCGGACATGAAGTTTGTTCGATCATGACATAATTGGTATCATTGTTCTCGGCATGGAATCTATCAAGACCAGTCTCATGACAGTAGGCAAAAGGAGTCAATAGCTATTAGCATTTTTAGAAATAACATTATAATTTGTAACCACAAGGTGGCGCTGTCTCGAAACTTTTTGAGTCCCTTCAGAGCATGGTGCCAAAGACACATACAGAGTTTTGTAAGGATACGCCAAGTCATTCTTGACCACTAGGTGGCACTGTTCCGAAACAGAGCAGGCACCCTTGAGTCATGGTGCCTATGACAAATAAGTTTGGTATGCTAAATACCAACGCTAAAGCGTTACGGAAATATACCCTCACGTCCATTTTGCCGTGCTCTTCATCGAATTCGTTGAAGCGCCATTCGAAAACGGTATGGTTTATCAAAATGCTGTGAATAATTTTTTGTTGTGAGTGCCTCTAGATGATGCAGGCCAGTATTTGTGCAAATCAGACAAACGGCCTAGGACAAGTTTGAAAAAGTAGGTTTTTCAGAAAATTCAAAATGGCGGAAAATTTTTCATGACGGAAAATGACATCATAGGGTGCAGTCAAATCATCTTGAGCCAAGGAATCAGTAAAAATAAAAATAATTTTGTTTATAGGACTCACGGTTCAAAAGTTATTAACATAAACGTGAGTGCAAATTTGGGCAGTTGGTGGCGCTAGAGGGTTTGAGGTAGAGATGCCAAATTTGCCGTGATAACAGATCAGACTGTCCTCTATCTGTGTGCCAAATTTTACTTTCCCGCAAGCAGATCTATGGGCTGCCATAGACTCAAAAGCGGAAGATGAAGAATAATAAGAAAACTAACGAAAACAATAGGGGTCTTTGCCCCTTCGGGACTTGACCCCTAATAAGAAGAAGAAAATCCTAATGGATACAATAGGGTTCCAGCACCTTTGGTGCTTGGTCCCCTTATAATAAAATCCTAACAGATACAAAAGGGCTCCAACACCTTCGGTGCTTGGCCCCCTAATAATAATAATACAAATCCTTAGAAAAACAATAGGGCCTCCGCACTTTTAGTGCTTGGAAGAGGTGTTAGTGAGGCCCACAGGGGGTACTCACCCTGAGGTCTGTGTGGGTCCTTACGCCCCACTATATTGATGGGGACACTATACTGTAAAAAGGCACTGTCCTTCGGATGAGACATTAAACCGAGATCCTGACTCTCTGTGAGTTTTTAAAATCCCAGGACACTTCTCATAAAGAGTTGGGGTATAACCCCGGCATCCAGGCCAAATTCTCCCCATTGGTCTAATCAATGATGGCCTGTTAATAATCCCCCTCCATTAATTGGCTGTATCACTCTACTCTCTCCTCTCCACTGGTGTGTGGTGAGTGTACTGGCAGACTATGGCTGCCGTCACATCATTCAGGTGGATGATGCACACTGGTGGTGGCTGAGGAGAGTCCCCAAGAAAAGTGCTATTCAAGTGTAACATTCATTCATTCATTCATTTATAAAAAGAGATGGTCTTAATGGAAATAATCTTGCTTCTTTGCTTCATCAGAGAAATCTTGTCCTTTACATTTCAGTACAGTTCCAAGGTCCCTAAAAAAATAAGTGCAACCTTATCTGTTTGTGTGGCATTTCACATGATTAAATTAAGAATTTTTTTGGTGCAGAAATTGACTTACATTATTAGTGGTCCTCAAGTAAAACCTACACTCAAAACTACGAGACTGGCTTTGCTCAAGCAGCCTTAAGGGGGGGCTGTCTTAATCTTTTTACATCCTTGAAATAAAGACAAATACTATCATAATTTTTTACATTTAGTTCTCACTGCAGTCAATATTGATTGCAATTCAATTTATATATTTATTACATTTTGATTTCCATGAATTTGAATTAAAAAGCATTAAAAGGATGCTTCCTGCGACATATGGGGGAAGGACATAATTGAGACTGTGGCCCTCATAGACATGCAAGGATGAACTGCATTTGTCTTAAAGGAACAGTTCTCCTAAAAATGAAAAATCTGTCATAATTTACTCACCCTCATTTCGTTCCCAACCTGTATTAATTTCTTTCTTATGAAGAATCATGAATATGCAGTGCTCATTAATGTGCAATTTACATCAATATTTTCTTTAATATTATTTGTTTCTCACCAAAAACCTATTGTATGCTTTCAGAAGACTCGGAATATGATGCACAAGTGGCATGGACTATTTTATGACAATTTTGGGTCCCTTTTTAAGCTTTGAAGTGCACTATCAACTGCCATTGCACTAAAAAAATGGATCGGGATAATGATTATTATTATTATTTTTTCTGAAAGAAAGTCATACAGGTTTGGAACAATATGAGGGTGAGTAAATGACAACCAGAATTTTCATTTTTGAATAAACTAATCCTTTAAGCATCTATTAGATATGAGACATTCTATAATACTGGCATTATCACATTTTCAGACACGTACACAAATTAAGTGAATTAATGGCTGTTTACACTGTCACAAAAAAATCTGATTTTTTTACTCGCATCTGACACAGGTCGGATATTGTTGCACACGTGTAAATGCAAAAATCCACACATCTAGACATCTGACCTACGTCTAGACATGCATATCCGATTCCCCTTGGCTTTTCTTAACTGCGTGTCATTATGAAGCGGACGTGCCTGTAGGCACTCACACAAAATATCAAAGCTTCTCTTGTTGAGGGGTAAGTTTTGTACCCTCTCTCTGTCGTCAAACGTGTGGACGTGGTCCCACTACTGCTGACTAGCCCAATTCAAACGGAATAAGTTTTATATGTGGACGTGGGGTAATGTAATAATTATCAGAGCTTCTCAGTAATTTTAATCCTGTGCGAATAGGTCATGTCAGTAATTTTTAGACTTTTTCCGGACTGTGCATTCCGGCGCCGGTAAAAATTACAGCGTGATTACTCTACTATGAGGCGGTCTGTAAAAATAACCTCTGGTAATATTAATCCAGTGCAAATTAATAAAAAGCCAGTAAATCTGCACTTTCCAACCCTTGAGCCCTTTAAATATTAAATATGTACCCATGTAAAAGAGAAACGAGCAGTTTTTGATTATGATTTGGCACAGTGAGTGCAGGAAATTGTGTTGAGCCCAGCGTTTCGGAACATAAAATTACAAAATATGAAGGGATTGTCCATATTTTTAATTCAAGAATGTAATACAAGATTACAGGCTTGTTAATGTCACCAGTTTTAACCAGATAATCCAATCAATTTCTTCTTATAATCACAGATACAGTATATGATCATGCTTAATATGTCCTGCATAATTAATAAGCACATTATACATTTTCTAATAGGTCAGTTATGCGTGACAGCAGTGTGTAAATGCTGTATACACACCCATCTTTGTGATTTTTAAAGACACTGCTTATCCTGTACATGTGAACTGATGGTAAATATTACAGATGTCTGCAGTAATAATTACTATATGGACATATGTCAGGAAAACTAATCCCGTCCGAATAGGTCTTTAGCCACACTCGTCTAACCAATGTTGAAATCATTAAAGCCATGCTTACCATGGCAGTAGTGAAAAGTTGCTTTTGCCTTTTTTTTTTTTTTTTTTTTTTAATTGCATGCAATTTTGCCTACTTTTGAAAATATTAAATATCACATGGCCATTCAAAACCTTAGGGTGAACCATGGCCCTCATAAGTGAAAGCGTTCAGCAATGGGACCATTCGAGTTTGGGTGGGAGATTAATGTAAACATAGATATCAGATACGAGTCGTGTCTTCAGTGAATGTAAACAGGCCGGGCAAAAACAAATTGGATACGGTCAAAAGATCGGATCTGTGCATTAAGCCTTGCAGTGTAAACGCAGCCAATAAGTTTGACTTGTGGGCATTTAAGACAATGCAAGGTCTGGTTTTACATTCAATCATGGTTTTCTTGTCCCTGACCTTGCCATTCCATACATTTGATCCGGGGCAGGACGCAGCATAAATGCAGTCATCAGAATCAGTTAAGCCTCTTTGGGGATTTCAGCCATCTGTGAAGTCAATAAGTAGCTCTAATGTACCGATCTGCCTGGGACAGTTCACATCTATCTCCCATCTTCCATCACTAATCCCATATAACAACACATACAGCCAGATATTACAAGTCCCCATTCTAACTCTAGAGAAGGAACACATGGCGAGTATGAAAGACATTTTGGTTTCTGAATAACACGACAATATCTCTTTTTACAAAAGTAGAGAAAAAAATTCTGTTGTGGCCATTCATCATGTGAGACAGAATGAGGACAAACATGTATTGGAGGATGTGCTCATAACATGCTTTAACATGCTCTTCAGTGACTTCAATACAACTTGCACTCAACATCAGGCTGAGCAAACATGTAATGGAAAACCACTTGGCACAGAAGAGTCACTAATAATCCCAGGCCATATTCATAGACTGTGTAAAACTGGTTACTTGTACTGTTGAGAATTATGGGTGACATTTCTGAAGGAAAATGACCATTGAATCTGTTTTGAATAGTTTTGGTTTTGAACAATGCAATTACATTAGGGGCAGGATGTGGCAGTTTCAAATAGGGCAATAGATTTATGGGTAGTAAATAAGACATAAGGCATGATATTTCAAGTCTTTTGAAGACAGGTAGGTTTTAGTGAGAAACACTCAGAAACTTAAAGGAATATTCCAGGTTCAATAAGTTAATAAGTTAAGCTCAATCAACAGCGTTTTTGGCATAATATTGATTACCACAAAAAAAAAAAAAAAAAAAAAAAACTTTTTTTACTTGCCCCTTCTTTTCTTAAAAGAAGAAGAAAAAAAAAAAAAAAGTCTGGGTTTCAGTGAGGAACTTACAATGGAAGTGAATGGGGACCAATTTTTGAACATTAAAATACTAACTTTTTCAAAAGTATGGCCAAAAGACACTAAACAATATGTGTTAACACAATTTTAGTGTGATAAAATCACTTACTAACCTTTTCTGTGTAAAGTTTTAGCCAATTTTACAAATTCATTGCCATGACAATGTAATGTTGACAAACCCTAAAACCCTAAATTGACTGTAAAAATTAGAATTTAAACAACTTTACAGCTCAGCTAATACATTGGTTTTAACAGAAGAATTAATGTAAGGGCTTTTATAAAATTATAAGCTTCATATATTTGCATTTCAACCCTCCGAAAAATTGTCCCCTTTCACTTCCATTGAAAGTGCCTCACTGTAACATATATTTTTGCTTCTTTTTTTTTTTAAAAGAGGGACAAGTCAAATATTTTTTTTTTTTTTTTTTTTTTTTCGGTAATCAACATTATGCCACAAATGCTGTAGACTGAGGAATATTCCTTTAAGTATATTTTTCAGTGAAAGTCTTGATGTCACTTGCGCATTCATGAGTGCTTTGAGGGAAGCTTGTTCAGGGTCGCTTGCACCGTTATGCGATAAATTGTATTGTTTAGACCTAAAATCAAAGCAACTTCTTGCTTTTCTCATGTAATCATGGATGCACAACGCAACTTTAATAAAACAAATGGGTTGTTTTTTTTAAGCTTTAAAGTGAGGCACTTTCCACCTGCCATTGCATTAAAAAGACAGATAAGTATTCATTATTTTATTTTTTTTCCTTTTGTGTTCCAAATAAGAAAGAAAGTCAAATAAGTTATGAACGACAGAGGTTGAGTTAAATATGACAGAATTTTCACTTTTGGGTGAACTATTTCTCTTAATATGCAAGTTATGTGTGACAAATCCCCAGCAGAGAACAAGAAATCAAATGAACTGAATGAAATCATTACCACATTTCGGACTAGAGCGTTAGCATGGAGTGTCTGTACATTCTGCATTGTAGTCTGTGAAGTTAAGAATGAACGTACATAAATATATAATAAATAGGAATACATTGGGAAATAAGGGACAATATTAATATTAATAGCCCACAGGAAAGCTACCACATGTCTATCTGTGAACCATCTTGTTAACTCTGCTAAAGCTGGAATGTGGAGAATAATACATCTTTGTATTATTTTTTTGAATAAGGTCTGATTGTGCTTGTGGCTTGTGTGTGTTTGTGTGGGAATTTGTAAAAGAGCATGTTGCACTGCAGGAAAACCAACCTTGGCTCTGTAAATCAACTCATGTCACGGAATGTGTGCTGTTGAAAGCAGGCTTGTTTTTACTTTCTCAAACACACACACTCACAGGGACAGAAGCCTGGTTGGCTATCACACTATGATGCAGAAAGGTAGAGAGAGGAATGGAAAACACTTGAGATGGGACGGAGGCAAAGTTGAATATGCTCAACTTGACTTAACAAGTCCAGAGTATTATTATTGAGTTGATAAAGTCAGCGAGTCAATACTTGTTTTATCTTATTACTGTTAAAGTAATAGTTTACCCACTGTAATATGTTAAATTGTCAGAATTTACCCCTCTTCATGCTGTTCCAAACCAGTGTGACTTTATTTAGTGCTAAAAGCAACGCAAGTTTCTTGCGTGATGCCGCAATGAATGAGCTTCTCTCATGAATGCACAACAGATGTCAAGATTTTCTATTCAAAACTAATTTCAATTTTTAGGTTGCTTTTCATCAAAACCTGTTGTATACCATCAGAATACATTTAATATGACAGAAGCCACATGGACTATTTTTATGACACTTTTGGCCCTTTTTTTAAGCTTTAAAGTGAGGCACCATCAACTGCCATTGTACAGATGGAGTGCTATCTTCATTAGAACATCTCCTTTTGTATTCCACTTAAGAAAGATAGTCATACAGGTTTGGAACATGACGGCAAGTACATTATAAGATCATTTTCATTTTGAGGTTTACTATTCCTTTTAACATCTCATGAAATTGTAAGATGAGCACAGTTCTCTTTCCTGTGCTGACAAGTTTGAGTGGGCATATCGAAGGGCTTGCCCCTGTTTTTAATTGGCCAATAGGCTTTAGTTACATCATAGCCATGGACCATGACTTGTAATTTGCTAGTTGTTTGCAGATTATATTAAGGAGGATGGAGTTTCTCATTTTAGAAAATTAATGATTTGATTTGACAAAAATCTGTGTAGTGCAACGAGTTATCAATCATTTATTTTTTTTTTTTTTTGGTCCATTTTCTAAGAAGAGAAAGATTTTTAATGTGTTTATCAGCTAAAAGTGAATTTTGCCAAGGTTTAGGGGCACAGTAGCATATAGATGGCTTCAAAGTCTAAAAGCCACACATTTCTAATTTTGATTACTTCAATAACTAACTGCCTTTAAAGGACTAGTTCGCCCAAAAATGAAAATTATTTTTTCGTTACTATAATAGATTTTTAGTACTCTAAATCTTGTGTTCTGTAGAAGAAAGAAAGTCATACACATCTTGGATGGCATGAGGGTGAGTAAATTATGAGAGAATTTTCATTTTTTGGTGAACTATCCCTCAATATTTACTGCAAAAATGCCTGATAAAATGTCTTTATTAACTGCAAAAGCTTCTACTATGTTGAAATTGTATTTTACCAAGTCTATGTTAGAATGAAGCCTCTAAAATAACAACAATTCATAACCAAGTCATGCATGAACACATGAGGCGAAGAAGATGAGGCTGACCTGAGCGCTGCCGGGCTTCCGCTTCGGTGCACACACGTCACCTCCCGGGTCTGGAAGCCCACCTGCAGGTCCCAAAACTTCAATCCTTGCCGGTTCTGACGATTCCTCGTCCTCTTCTTTTTGATGAGCTCTCGTGTCTCTGGGTCCCTCACCTTCCCTTTCTCCTTCACCCTTTCCCTCACACGTTCTCCTTTGTTTTCCTTCAACTCTTTTTTCTTTTTGTTCTTGCGACGTTTGCCCTGGCGGTCTTGCCTTGACTGCCTGTCCTGTTTTGCTTTCCGTTCTGCTTTTAGCTCTCGGGCTTCTCGGATCTGCCGCACAGGTGAAATGGTGCAGGGGCCCCAAGGGCCCACCCTCAGACTGTAGAAGCTCTCCTGGCCCTTGCAAGGTCCGGGCTGGCAGGTGCGGAACTCTGTGAGGTTCAGGCAAGCTGATCCGCCAAAAAGGGGTGGGGCCAGAACAGACCGTATGCGGTTCTGTAGGCCCATCCCACAACTCTTGGAGCAGGACGTCCATGGAGAGAACTCGGAAACAACGCAGTCACGTGGGCAGGGGATAAGACAGGCCTGCTCTAATCGTGGCTTGGGCTCAAAGTACTCACAGATGGCATCTTCTGCAGACACACCATCCGCCTTATGCACGCAGCCCACCTCTCGGGTCTGGATGCCCTCCTCGCCCCGCGAGCACACCATTGGCCTTGGCATGCCCACGTTGCGCATGGAAACAGGCATACACTGGTTCCATGCCCCTAGCTGCCAGTCATACAGCTCTTTGTGCCAATCGCACACACGGAAGCAGCTCTGCTGGTTGCTGGGCCGTTCTGACTGAAGGCAGTTGGTGTGTAATGTAGTCCAGCCCTCGGAGTGGGCACACCATACTGCCCGGCTTTGACTTCCTCCTGGACCACACTCGCTGCCCATACACCTTCCCCATGGCCCTAAAAGGGAAATGCACACAAACGAGAAAACTTTAGCAAGAAAACTTAATAACCATGGGCATCATTTTGCTTTAAAAAGTGGTGGGGACAATTAAAAAAAAATTCTGGTGTGTGTGTGTGGGGAGTCTGGGAGGGTGGGGGGCATGTCACGAAGTAGTGCAACTCATGAATATTAATTAGGTTAGGTGCAGATAATGTCAAATATTTTTTTACTGTTTAAAAAATTGTCATTGTTGATTACTAATTCAAGAGCTCCAATAAATATTTCACATAATTAATTTGATAGCTTGATCCATACACTATCAGTACTGGGATTGTATTAGTCAGTGGATAAATATATGGAGCAGTAAGACTTTAACCAGAATGGCTGATTGGTCTCATGGTAAAGTTATTGCTTCTCGTACAAAGAGATCCGGGTTCTAATTTGGCCTAATAACATTTTTAATTTAATAAATGAAGATTGAAGATGAAAATCTGTACATCAGTATATGTACAGTATATCATGAGCGTGGACACATGTAATTGGAAAAGAGTGTGAGTTTTACCTTTCAACCCGACACAAAATAAGTGTCCTTTAAAAGTTTGGAATCTGGACTTCACAATCTGTTCAACTCTTAAAAGGAATGTTCCGGGTTCAGTAAAAGATAAGCTCAACCGACAGCATTTGTGGCATAATGTTGATTACCACAAAAATTAATTTTGACTCATCCCTCCTTTTCTGTAAAAAAAAAAAAAGAAAAAAAACGAGGTTACAGTGAGGCACTTGTGAATGGGGGCCTATTTTTGGACTTTAAAATACTCACTGTTTCAAAAGTATATCCACAAGACATAAAGAATATGCGTGTAAACATGATTTAAATGTGGAAAAAATTTCCAATTTTACAAATTCTTTACCATGACGATGTAATGTCAAAAAACCCTAAAACCCTAAGATGACTGTAAAAATTACAATTTAAACAACCTTACAGCTCAAATAACACACAAGTTTTAACAGAAGAATGAATGTAAATGCTTTTATAAAAATTATAAGCTTCACATTTCTGTTTAAACCCTCCAAATATTGGCCCCCATTCACAAGTGCCTCACTGTAACCTCGATTTTTGCTTCTTCTTTTTTTTAAAGAAAAGGAGGAACGAGTCATAATTTATCTTTGAGGTAATCAGCATTATGCTACAAATGCTGTCGGTTGAATTTAACTTGTATTGAACCCAGAACATTCCTTTAACTGCTGCAGCCGATCATATGTATTCTTAACATATGCGTTTCCATTGGTTTTGCGAATGACACTTGGCTTAACTCGAAGGTCTTGCCAATCTTTAAGGACAGGTTTGCAGAGAGTGACGAAACACTGTACAGGAGTGGCTCTGCCGAAAGCCCTTATATGGAGAGTGTTTAAAAACAAATAAATAACTGCAGGGATTTGCTTCTTCATTTAGAATATTCCGGATTCATCAGCATTGCATATGAATACACAACGTGTTATACTTATGTTTTTATTAGTGAATGAGATCCATAGTGTCGACTTTAGCTTGACATAGACATAGAGTCAGCAGTCTTAAATAGATGTCAATGGTGATTTGTACTCATGTTCAATATCCTGATTGCACTTCTTTTAGCACTTCCTGTGCAGGTTATAATTAATATCCGTAGCCTACATGCACTTAAAGACATTAAAAGGAGTAAAAACAGGGCACACACAGGAAGAGTCAAATGCTCATTGCCTGAATCAATATTCCTGGATTCCCAGGGACTCTATAATTCAAAACACTCAAGGGAGATGCAGTGGTGAAGACAAGCTGATTTTACTGATGGATTTCACAGCTTGCCAGAGACATCATTGTGGGCTAGTGTTGTACAGGGAATATAAAGAAAAAGGCAGAGACAAGGAGAGGCTTGACTCGAGGGGATGGGTCATTTTTAGCTAAAAACACAGCTTTACACCATCCCCCTTCTTTCAATGTATTTTTTCCAGCTCCATATCTACAGTTCTTCAGTTTTTATAGAGCACTAGAAGCATGAACACATACTCTGAAGCTATAAATCACAGCAACCTGAAAGACAACTAAAATTCAGTTCGACTGAACTTGGTGAGGCCACAGCTCAGGAGGTAAAAAAGTATACCAAGTGATTTTTGTATATGTTTAATTTGCATGGTATTCCGTAACTAGGGTAACCATTACCTGAGGTAATTTTATTTGATTGTGAATCACGGCTGAGCTCTTCTTGAAAAGCATTTTCTTTAAAAGCACTCTCTCTGACGATGATGGTTCATTCTGGGCTCGGGTACCTGGCTCATAAAGTGCCCGGGCCAAAGGGTGATTTACCTCAGAAGGCCATTTGAAGGCCTGATTTATGACTTCACTCGATAAAGACAAGACAGGGCAATGTAAATGTCGACGGAAGAAGCAGCAGGCCTACAGCTGCAACCGCACGGACCAGATCAATATAGATCAATACCGACCACAAGAAACTGCTTCAGATACAACAGACTAGGCAACCACAAACTGAATGTCCTCAAACAGCAGAAAAAAAAGATGTTCATATGCTGCATGCCCATGCTGAAAACAATAGCTTAAAGCATCTTAGGTCAGTTTGCTGGTCTAAGATGGATTAAGCTGGTCTAACTAGTCTCCCAGCCTAGCCAAGCTGGTTTAAGGTGGTCTAGTGGTTTTTCCTGCCTGGCCTAGCTGGAAAAGTGCCCAAAACCCATATAAAACCAGCAAACAGACCAGCCTGACCAGGTTGGGAGACCATTTAAGCGCAGCAAACCATCTTAGGCTGGTTAAAGCTGCTTGGAGTGGCTAGTAATTTCCAACTTATACTACAAGCAGTTTGCCACAAAGTTGGCCAGTGTAAACTCCAATTTTCTTTAGAAATAAAGAGCAATTTGATTTTGAGAGCAAGGTTTGAGATAAAAATCCCTCTCCTCTTCTACACAAGTAAACACTTCTGTGTGTAGCACTCATGTGTAACAACCATAACCAGAGCCCTATAACACAAAAAACCTCATGTGTTTATAGACGTAGCATAATGGACCTCCCCAAGGAGAGTGGGCAAGAGCTTCTTCATTCACTTCGCCTGCAGCTGCAGGTGCTCTGAATAATTTACGAGCACGTCACAGGGTGATGTGGTCATCTAAAGGCCAGGGGACACCAGGGAGGCACACAGTAGAACAGCATGCAGGAATGGGTAGCACATCAAAGAAGCACAGTCATGCCCATCCTTTTAGAAAGGATGGAAGGTGGCATGTGCATTTCCACCTGTACAGGTTACCCTGGAACTGTGTTACTTACACTGCTGTTCAGTGGCACCATTGCACAGCTGCAGAATCTACAGTGCCATGGTAAAAGACAGTGGGCCTTATGCATTGTGCATACACCTGTGTGTGAACATTTTCACAGAGAAATCATGATTTAACAATAAGTTCACACTTAAATGCATTCTAAATGTACCAACTGAAACCACACATAAGCAAAAAAAATAAAAAATAAATAAATCATGGAATATATTGAGCCAAAATATTATTTGCACACATCGACATGCAACTTATGAATAAGACAAATGTACCAGTGAATGGGATTCATTATGTATTAGTTGAGTTGTGAGTTTGCAGTCTGAACTGCGCTGTCTTCGCTGGCTGCGTGCAACAATAAATGTCCAGCGCGACCAATGTAGTCTTATTCATGAACACGTGACTCCAATGAGCCAACAAATTAATCTTATGAACTAGTTCTTTTAATAAATCTGTCAAAAAGTCTCAAAAGTTATTGGTTTAATTCAGCTGATTACTTTCTGAATCCATCAGAGCGGTAACTGAATTACCACTCATGTCCATACAATAATGTGTTTAAGATACACTGACAAAAATGGGTTACCCGCTGCAAAAACAGAATTCTGAAATAGTGTTGTGGGAAGATTTATTAAATAAAGAGAGATGGAAAAAGGAAGGGATGTGCAAATGAGAAATGGAAAGGATGGATTGGCAAAAAGGTGAGAGTATAAAACAGGGGGAGGAGAAGGAGAGGGGTTTATGGTAGAAAAGACTCCTTTGTTTGTAGGCTGCTGCTCCAGGTGTTAGATCTACAGCCTCAGGGCATCAGTAAAAGGGCTCATCAATTTTCCCATTCATTTATCCACCTACCACTCACTGCCATTTATTATTTGCAAACACACACATGCAGTCAAAAATATATATGGCACAATGACTTTCTATGATATAAAGATGATTTTTCAGTTACTGTAGTTCAAGTTCAGAATAAATCAATTCCATTACATTCAATTCAAGGACAGTTCAGTGGCAAAAACAAGCTAGTAAGAATTAATTTTGTTTTTTGATTATGCCAATTTATGACAAGGCTCTCTGGAATACTTGATTCTGATGTATAATGACCGCTTAACTGTTGATCATTGTTCCAGGAAACCAATTCCAAATTTAATGTCTCTCATATCACTCTGTAGTCTCTTCTCACACAATAAAATAATTTAAACTCAAATTAATATTTTATGTCCCTTTTTTATGTATTTGATAAATGGACATTAAATAAGCTGAGTAATGCACAGTCAGCCAGTCCTTATTACAAAACAAGCCCTTCAGGGTGATACAAGTAACCCTCTACTTTGTGCTGAGGTCCTGATTACCCTATCATGGTTTATTTTGTGATACTGACCGGATGACTGTACATTATCTCTTACTTATATTTCAAATACTCCAATTGCAAGAAAGCAACGGACATCTTATAGATTTAACAAATTAAAGTAATTATATTTAGCACAAATATTGTCCCCTATGAGTAAGAAATCCATTACACAGTTAATTTAGGTTTTCATTTTTAATCAAACACAAATTGTCAAAGGTCTGCATTTGTTTACTGGAGACAAGCAAGTGATTGTTGAAGGTTATGAGACATCGTATTTACAGACAAGATTACGTGGTCCATCTTAACTGTCATGAGATGGAAGAGAACAAAAAAGTCAAAGAAAGAGACCGTGGTGGGAGCAGGAAAGGGGAATAACAGTGTATAAAATAAGTTCCCATTTAATAATAAGATGTCTCCCGTGTGTGCTCTTCTATCTGCCCATCCCCAATTTTGCAATTCCTGTGGTGCCAGGTGGGCTAGCTTAAGCTGGAATTTAACAGAGAAAATGTAAAGTGGAATGCTGCTCCATACCAGCTTGGCTGAATACAGAGGCTTTGGAAAACGGGAGCATGCTGGGCAGACCCTCGGCTTTATGAACACCCAGGAAAAGGTCACACGTTTCAGCCTCTGACTATTGTTTCGATCTGCACGATCATATAGCCACAATGTTTTTCCATTATATTGCATGATATGTGCTGTCAGAGAGGAAAAAATATATGATTCTCTGCAGTCTTTTATCAGGCACAATATCAGACAGCGATGAGAGACCTCAAATGAGGACAGGCTGGTTTTATCTACTGCCCACAGAGAAATATTGAAGTTGTGCTGATAACTAAAAATATCATGAACAGCTCAAACTATCAACGGCATATTCAATAACAAGAGATCCCCTACATCCCGAAAAATAATATAGTAGAATCTTTTATCCCTTTTTCTCATTCATATCTGATCTCTGCTTTGATCACAAAAGATAGACTAAGCCCTTTT
The DNA here is from genome assembly GCF_019703515.2 of Myxocyprinus asiaticus. Classification (NCBI taxonomy): domain Eukaryota; kingdom Metazoa; phylum Chordata; class Actinopteri; order Cypriniformes; family Catostomidae; genus Myxocyprinus; species Myxocyprinus asiaticus. The sequence goes on from NC_059373.1 coordinate 23,139,892, forward strand.
CAGAGCTTTCTGCATCATCTATTGGCCACAAATCCCTTTACACAGATGTTACACCGGGTTTTGCTAGTCTTGGTTGAGTGATGGTTGGTTAAAGAGCATTTTCTATGGTTGTTTAGAGTTACAATGACAGTAACTGGTTGTGCAAAGTTGCTAAGAGACACATATTGCCAAAGAAAGAAGTGAGGACCTTTGATAGGCAATAATCTCAAACTAATATAGGCCTACTTGGCTTCTCCTTCAATGACAGTTTAGAACAAAGTCTGCTAAAACAAAGGTGTTTTTGAGCTCATTTCAGTGGTTCATAACAGCTCGTCGGGGCAAACTTTCCGGAAAATGTCTAACCAGCTGCTAAGCACCTTCTTACTGCCATTGGTCCACGTCATCGTTAGTGACCTGGAGCTCCACCTACTTTAAGTCCGACAGCTAATTCTCATGCAGTCAGATAAGATTAATTAACATGAACACACCAACATGCAGTTATTAGCGAGCTGGCGCAAATTCACATACATCTGTACAATCGTTCACGTAGAGACATTTTCCAAGAACATGTCATGTGATTTTTTTTTTTTTTTTTTTTTTTTTTGTATAATTAGTCTACAAAAAGAACCAAATCTACTCAACTACTCTTAAGTGTCCATTTACTGTTTTGTTTTATATGCTGCTTCACTCATGTGCCTTCTGCAGCAAAAGCCATTCACACATCTGCCCAAAGTAAGATATGCCTCTCTTATCATCATTATTTTTTCTGTATTCTTCTCATTAACACTCTTTTATACACCCATTTTTTGCAATAGTATCAGTGTCATCATAAAAAATATAACAGAGGGCAATCGGCGCATATTATGGTCACGTATAGCGTGTTAGCTCCATGAATTCAGAATGTAAACAAGACAATTTGCACATTGTCTACTGCATATATATATTCATTTAAATCTTCGTAAAGTAGTTAAAACACTGATCTCATGTGAATTCTTCTCATAGAATGAGGCATAAAGTTTTTGATAACGCATTTTAGTATCATAGTTCATGCTTTACATGTAGTCTTGAGCATCCTGATATTTAAATGTTCCTCTTAAATGCCTCCCACAGTGGTGTGATGGGTGTCTAAGGCCCCATTTACACCATGCATTAACATGCATTTTCTGTGATCAGATCGCTATCGGATTGCACTTGACCACATTAAATAATAGGTGCAAATGCACCCAAGAAACGTGGTGATCAGATCGTGACTGGATCACTGAAACTACATCCGGAGGTGTTTAGGAACAAGTTCACTTCCCATGTACCCGACCACGGAGGTCATTTCCAAGTCTCTGCCCATGCCCACGACTACAGAGGTCGTTCCCAAGTCCCTTCCCATGCCCACAACTACAGAGGTCGTTCCCAAGTCTCTTCCCAGGTACATGACCACGGAGGTTGTTTCCGAGTCTCAGCCCATTTTCACAACCATGGAGGTCATTTCCGAGTCTCTGCCCATGCCCACGACCACAGAGGTCATTCCCAAGTCTCCTCCCATGCCCATGACTACAGAGGTCGTTCCCAAGTCTCTTCCCATGTACACGACCACGGAGGTCGTTTCCAAGTCTCTGCCCATGCCCACGACTACAGAGGTCGTTCCCAAGTCTCTTCCCGTGTACACGACCACAGAGGTCGTTTCCAAGTCTCTGCCCATGCCCACGACTACAGAGGTCATTCCCAAGTCCCTTCCCATGCTGACGACTACAGAGGTAGTTCCCAAGTCTCTTCCCAGGTACACGACCATGGAGGTCGTTTCTGAGTCTCAGCCCATGTTCACGACCACGGAGGTCGTTTCCAAGTCTCTGCCCATGCCCACGACCACAGAGGTCGTTCCCGAGTCTTCTCCCATGTTCGCGACCATGGAGGTCGTTTCCCATTCATCCAGGACTCTTTGTCTTGAGACTGCCATGGCTCTGCCTTCCATGGCTTCGCCCCTTGAGCCTCTCCTGGCTCCGCCCCCCAGAGTCTTCCACGGCTCCGCCAGCTCCCCAGAGATTATTTCCCCAGCGGCTCCGCCTGCTCCCCCAGAGACTATTCCTTCAGTGGCTCCGCCCGCTCCCCCAGAGACTATTCCTCCAGCGGCTCCACCCACTCCCCCAGAGACTATTCCTCCAGTGGCTCCGCCCACTCCCCTAGAGACTCCTCCTACAGTGGCTCCGCGGCCTGACCCAGTCCCTGTCCTGCGGCCACCTTCCAGGCCTCCTGACCCTGTCTCGGTCCTGCGGCCGCCTCCCAGGCCTCCTGACCCTGTCTCGGCCCTGCGGCCACCTTCCAGCCCTCCTGACCCTGTCTCGGTCCTGCGGCCGTCTCCCAGGGCTCCTGACCCAGTCCCCACCTTGAGGTCATCTCCTTAGTCTCCTGGCCGTCCGCCTGATCTTTTCTGGTCTCCTTGGTCTCCTGGCTGTCCGCCTGATCTGCTCTGGTCTCCTTGGTCTCCTGGCAATCTGCCTGATCTGCTCTGGTCTCCTTGGTCTCCTGGCCATCTGCCTGATCTGCTCTGGTCTCCCTGTTCTCCTGGCCGCCCGCCTGATCTGCTCTGGTCTCCTTGGTCTCCTGGCCGTCTGCCTGATCTGCTCTGGTCTGCTTGGTCTCCTGACCATCAGCCTGATCTGCTCTGGTCTCCTTGGTCCTCACTCCCACTGGCTCTGCCTCGGTCTTCTGAGCCCCCAGCTCCACCTCAGCCCTCTGAACCTCTGGTTCCAGCTTGGTCCTCCAAGCCTGCAGCGTCACCCTGGCTCTCCATCCCTCCAGCTCTGCTTTGGTCTCGCTAACTTTGCCTTGTTCCTCTGCTCCCCTTGCCCCTTGTACCCCCTTGAACTGCCTGTTTACCCCTTGTGCCCCCCTGAACTACCTGTTTTCCCCCACACCCCATGGACAATTTGTTTTTGTTTTGTTTTTGGAGCGTCTGGAATCCGCTCCTTAAAAGGGGGGCTCTGTCACATATTCCCTGTTTTTTTGCATTGACTTTTATGTTGAAATTCTTGTTTAGTTCCCATGTTCCTGTTTCCTGTTAGTTTGTAGTCCTTTGATTGTTTCTACAGGTGTTCCTCGTTCCCTTGTTTGCCCCTGTGTATTTAAGCCCTTGTTTTCCCTGTTTCCTTTGTCAGTCTTCACATGTATTGTCATGTTCTGTACCGGGTTCCCTGTGTTTTGTTTAAATTTTTATTCTGAGTTACTTTGTTCATCTTTTGTTTCCATTAAAAACTGCACTTAGATCCTCCATCCTCACCTGCCACATTACAGCAGCAATCTTTTAACAAGTATTTGGTGTATCTGTTGTGATCAAGGATGTTCTTGTCAAAAGGAATAACAGACCAACAAACCTCAAGTTCTTGTGTCACCATAAATAAGACACACGAATAAGGCACAGGAAAAAGGTTTAAAGATGCAAAGACGAGCTGGGAACGCATATACAGGAAATGCTGACTTTAAAAAGCTTGTTTTCTCAATGAAACATCAGTGAAAAGAGGTGAGATTTGCACATGCTGGCTTTTGTGTTACAATGACTTGCAAAACAGTCATTCTGACACTTTTGTCGGTTTTAGAGCAGATGAAGCAATATCTCATTGTATAATACCGTACTTACTGTATCTTGCATTAAAGCGCACTGAGCTTCATTTAGGATGTTGTACAACATTGCATTTAGCATTTGAAAGCCACAAGAGAGTATGCCGCACAATTGTGAAGGCACTCTTTTCAGCAACATCAACTACACTGTGGGGAAGTTTGAAAATGACTTAAAAGCAGCTCTTCTGTTCAGTCACTTTTAGGTCATTGCTTTTTAGGGATTAAGCTTTTGGTTTGGTTTTAGAGACTGGATGGTACACATAATAATGTGCTACAAATCTCAAATGCATGATCCATTGGTGATTATAGACGGAGAGAAGATGTTTTGTCAGATCTGACACATCGGAAAGACAAAATGCCGTCATTGCTTATCTTAGGATAGTCATACATCGCTGTTCTTAAAACAGCTGAATACTCTACAGCAAATGAACATGATCTTACAGTAACAGTAACACAATTATATATCTTCATTAATCATTGGTAGAGCAAGACAAGGGGGAAAGAAATTAAATTGTTGAATTATGTGTGTATGTGTGTCCGAGGAAAAATATGTCCACTTCAAGAGAATAAGTTGCATGATGGGATTCCTACCCCTGCTGAAAAGCCATCTAACACACAGACCTCCACATATTTATCATTCACCACTGAATGTTTGCGTGCATGCAAGTGTATGTACTGTAATTGACATGGAGGGATTCTGTCCATATAACCTCACACAGAGAGGGGGTGTGACCACCTGCTTGTGCTGTCAGTGTACAGCCACCTTTTACAAATTATGTTTATTTATTTATTTTCATTCAGCAATACAGAGGACAGAGGCCTTTAGAAATCTTGGGCACTGTAAATCCTGAATGGAAATCTGTTTAAATCATTCATCTAATGTACTGAGAGACTGTTTGTTGAGTATGAAATATAATCATCAGAAAAGTCACAATATACTTGTAAAAAGAGTATAGAGAATAATTTCATTACATTAGATACATAAACAAGCGGCATCTGCAAACAAATGATGCTAGACCTTTTCTCAGAACTAATTTTATTTTTCTTGATAATTTTTGTAATTACCTACAAAATAAATAAATAACATTATCTATGGACATGTTCCACTATGTTTGACCACCAGAAAGTGTCTAAATTCTTGAATATTTCTTTTCTATATTTCATTAACATAAATGCAACTTAGTTTTTTTTTTTTTTTAATTGACAAGGACTCCTTAACAAGGATCCTCTTACTAAGGACCCCCTTCCTAAATATGAAGGTAGCTATATACTATTTTCATGTATAAAGATCAATTTCTACTGTGTGAGAACAATAGTAAGCATAACATTATGAAGACAAAACAAACAGACAAAAGGAAAAAAAAGCTAATTGTACTAAAGACAAAAAAATATTAAAGTATTATTTAAATATAAAATATATTCATTTTGTATTATGGTGACAGGAAATCTTTTTTTTTTCTACCTAGAGATGAACACTGTAGAAAGTAGAATAAAACAGTAATAATTTCAAATTCAGTAAATGTGAACTTTTGTATTTTTATTTTTAAGTATCATAGTATCAGAGCGCACATAAAATTGAGAAAAGTTACACCAACAAGAGAAACCACAAACTAAAACAGGGACACATACACACTGACAACAAATTACAATGCTTTCACTTTGGAATAAATCAAAATGATGACCCCATCAAACACATAGGGTCCTATTTTAAGAGCGCTAGTGCTCAGCACAGCACTATGCCATAAGTCATAAGCGCAAAGTCAGTGGGCATGGCCATGAAGTTTAGATATTTATGTCCAAGCATGCAATATGTCTAGGTTTCAAGTGGGTTTGGATAAACTGTGCGTGCAATGTGCTAATGGGCTGGGTCAAGTGCAATTTAATTCTGAGGTTCTACTCCGATTAGTGCAGCATCTGCATCCTATTATATAGTCCATTCTCTGTCAAGCATCAGCTTGATAAGAAGTTAGTAGATGGTAGTAAATGGACTGTATGCAATGAATTAGAATAACAGAAATATGGACACATTACTTTTATATGCTTAGAAAATTGTATTCTCATCAGGATTTAGATGTACGCTCCATTAAATTATAGGGAATGTAAGTATTATTAATAATTTTCATCTACTAACACACAAATCATGGCTAGTATTAATAGTGATTGTATCATCACACACTTCATTTCTACTGGTCTATTTTGATTTTGAACAATTAAATGTATTTATTGAAACATTAAACATTTTTACCAAAAATATTTCTAAGTTCAAATTACACTTCAATAGAAACAAAAATATAATCAAAATAACTAAATGGTAAAAAAAATTAAAAATAAAAAAAAAAAAAAAAGAAGAAGAAAAAAAAGAAATAATAATAATAATAATAATAATAATAATGAAATAACAAAATTATTCCATATCCAAAAATGATACCCTCTCCAACTTTTTTCACTGGCAATTTTTGCAATGACTTATAAATCACTCTATGACAGTAGGTGGAAAAATACCAATATAAATTAAATCATAAATAGAATTGTAAATATAAACATAATAATAATCATTGAAAAATAAACCATGTCCTCTAGAAAATTTTCATAAATTGTTCTGTTTCATAAGACAGCTACAACTCGTCAAGGACATAATTTGATGTTCCACTATATTTTCAGAGTTTGGACTAATTTTATAACTATCTGCTGGTGGAATCTCCAAAGTGCAAATGCAGGAACTGTGTTTAGACTTTGTGCTGAAAATAGACCTGCTTTTGAAACGACTTATCGCAATGACCAATAAAACGTGTGTGTTTGCGCATACACTCACAGTTAGCGCAAACACTCCCACCCACACTAATCTGCACTTTGCGCTGGCACGAAAATTGCACTTAGAATTAGCACTCTCACAAAAACTGGACAAGACAAAGTGCACAGTTGTTGCACACTCACAAAAATAGAGTCCATACTCATACACAGATGCAAACAAACAACCTCTGAGCAACTCCTTATGTCATGTCAAAGAGACATTGCTATTCTTCAATAAAACACACCCTTAAACACTGTGCCTCTGGAGAACATTGCTTTTACAGAAACAAGCTTCCCTCTGCGCTCTTCAGAACTTCAGTACATGAGTCAGCCAGTAGCAGCCACAGAGAGGCAGATGAGACTCGCGACTGACACCATATCAGTTTGGGCCGGGTGGAAGTCTGTGCCCTCAGGCTGTAGGGAGCTGGCCATATCCTCCCTTTGTTCCTGAGTGAACAGTGGCATTCTGTTCTGTGAATTTGCACAATAGAGAAGCACCTAAATCTGTATGGGTATGACGATATGGTAAGAGCTTCAGCTGCCCACACACATAAATGCTGGATGAAACAATGGATTCTTTTTGGATCTTCCTACCCAAATACTCACAAACACACCCACAGATATGAACAACCCTGAAGAAAAACAAGCTTAAAACAGCCTAAGCTAGCTTGCAGGTCATAGCTGGTCTCACAGCCTGATCAGACTTTTCTGGTTTGCTGGTTTAGACGGGTTTTGGGCATTTGATCGCTGGTTTGGCAGGAAGATCGGCTGGCTGACCAGCTAGACCAGCTTGGCCAGACTGGAGCTGTGTCCCAAACAATTCACTTTACACTATGAACTTACAAAATGTACTTGGCACTCAGACATGTATTGTATTAATTTTTCAAAGTGTAGTATTGGAAGCATTCAATGTTTAACAGCTGATGGAAGTGATGTTTCAAGCACATCTGATGTGTTGCTACTAGCTTTAGTGCGTTAGTTCAACACTAGTATCTTAAACAACGTACATATTCGCACAGCTTGGGGTGATGGTAAAGCATTCAGCTCACATTTGTAAGGTGCTGTATCCACTGATGTTTTTCTAGCTGTTTTGTCAGACCAGTAGCGCAGCCAGGTAACTCCGCCTCTTCCGCTATGTACGGCAAGCCCCGTGCGCTGAGTGCCTGAAGTGTCCAACATTCCACATTCCGTTTTGACGTAGTGTATCATCCGGGTACTTAAAGTACACTTCTTTTTGCTGCATTTTCAGTGTTAACATACTACTCGCACTACTTACACTACAAAATGGTGTAGAATAGTGCAGAAGTGTGCGGTTTTGGATGCACCTTGGGAGACCAAATATATCAGCTTAGGCTGGTTTAAGTTGCTTTTTTTTTTTTTTTTTTTTTTTTTCAGCAAGTAAGTAATTCTATTTTTTCCTAAAAACTCTGTTCAAAATTAAGCTAAATGCTCTCCACTTAAAACAAAGTCCCCATGCTACAGGATGTTCATAACAAACAGCTGCTGTTTTCTAATTCTAGCAGAAGAATAATCAAATCTTAATACCATGCTGGAAGGGTAATTAAGCAGAGTCTTGCAGGAAGATGTCTCAGCCGTAAAACATGATTTGCCACCTGCTATAGCTGCAGGCAGTGGTATTAGGGGGAGGGGCATTCTCATTCTAGAAAGCATTGGATTGGACAACAACAACAAAATGGATAAGCCCCCAAGTACAAGATGAGTCATCAATATCTTTGGTCCATTTTACCATAATAGAAAGACTATAGCCTACATTTTGAATGTGTATCTGTTGAAAGTCAATTTTGTCAACTTTCTGGGTACACAAGCATATAGATGGTTTCAATGCTAACAGACATGGAATAAAAGCCATGTCTGTTTGATTTTATGGGGTTTTTAAAGGTAGCTTTGAACAGTACAGCAGGCCAAGTATTGTCTTGGATTGAGGGCTGACTTTCAGTGGATCGCAGCGAGTGAGCTGCTCTGCCACGCACAAAACCCCGACCCAGAATCAGGTCGTCTACGAGTCATTTAGCACCAGGTTCTCCACAAACGTGTGGTGCATGAAGGGAGAGGGGCAGCACACATCTGGCCGTGCCCCGGCCCCATCCCGGCCAATTGGAGTCCTGCGGCACTATGGAATCGTTACATTTGGGGGGGATTCTGACTTAGAGGCATTCAGTCATAATCCAACTATATTCAAGATGGCGCCATACTGTGTGGTGGCCTGCCATCGCTCTCCTCCTGTGTTGTTTGTTTTGTTTCTTTTTGCTTTGTTTTTATGTATTTACACTCACACATGCCAGTCCCATTGGGTGTACGATCACCAAACCTTACTTCACATTTGATCATTCATTATGGATCTTTCCAGCAGCGGAAAGTGTTTCTTTCATTCTCATTGTGCTATGCCAGTCCGGCGAAACCATACTCGGCTGGATGTGCATTCTGCAAAAAAAAAAATAAAAAATGCCATTGGAAGCATGGCAGGCGAGTGGGTGTCTCGACGAGAATGAGGAGAGATCTGGATGCTGGACAGTTCACAGGGGTCATGAGGATTGCGTTGCGAGGAACTGGGCCTGGAGACGCTCGTGTTTGCCACAAATAATAATTGTCAAAACACAGGACTGCACCAGAGGCGTGAATCCAAACAATCTACACTACCTTAAAAAAGTAGGAGCCTATGGTGGCCCATCGGATGATTCTCTGGTTTCCAGTTCAATAAAGATTGCATAAAGATGAATGCTTGCACTCTTTCGAACTAAATTTTATTTTAAATGACTTCTTTTTATCTCATAAGTTGGACTTTTTATTTATCTCAGAAATGTGGCTGAATGCTGGCGAATTTAGTCTCCTTGATGAACTTTGTCCAACTGAATATGACTTTTTTTAGCATCCCTAGAACTGATGGTCAGGGTGGTGGGCTAGCTTCAGTTTTTAAACATCGGTTTAAATGACTTGTTAATTAACCTTTTTGCTATCTTTAACTATCAGAGTTTTGAACAATAGTTTAATCATTGGGGATTTTAACATTCACATTTGTTGCCCTGCAAAGCCTTTGGTTGCAGAGTATCTGGATTTAGTGGACTCATTTAATTTTACTCATTTTGTTACTGGCCCTACCCATGAGAGAGGTGACACATTGGATCTTGTTTTATCATTAGGTCTTCCAATCTGTGATGTAGATGTTAGTCCTTTCTGTTTGTCTGACCGTATGCCTGTTCTTTTTAACATTACTACTTCATGTGGATTTCCTAGCCATCAGCCTTTTTCTTTCTGTTCTCGCTTAATAACTTCATCCACAGCTCTAGACTTCGAAGGATGCTTTTAGAGCCTCCTCTTCCGTAGCTTTTACTGAGTCGCATTCATCATCAGTTGGTCCAGAGGAGATAGTTATTTAACTCGTTTTGTTCTGACATTCTTGACTCTGTTGCTCCATACAAAGTTAAGAGCATAAAGTTAAAAACCAGCCATGGTTAAATGACCATACACGTTGCAGAAAGGCTTACAGATTACACAAGTTTTGAGGGAAGCTCTGGCTAACTATCAAAAAGCTGTGAAAGATGCAAGAGCAAATTATTTTTCTAATATTATCTCTTGACACTCTAGCTCTCCTAGAGTTCTGATTAATACCATTAACAAACTACTTAATCCTGCCTAAATCCCTCCACAGACACCTGTGAAATGTTTTTATTTTTTTATGTATTTTTTTTTTTTTTTTGATAAAATCAATGGAATCAGGTCTAGTTTTTATCCTCCGATTCAAGACCCTGTAGTGGCTACTATTAGTGGTGAGATCTTTAATCAGTTTGATCTAGTTTCTCTCTCGGATGTGAGGGACATTATTGGTCACCTGAAGTCTTCGGCTTGTCCCTTGGATGTTGTTCCCTTATGCTTGTTGGTGAGATGGTAGAAATTATTAGTCTGAGTATCATGTCTATCATGAACAGCAGTCTTTCAGATGGGACAGTCCCTCTGTGCTTTAAGCAAGCGATTGTTCAGCCTCTTCTTAAGAAGCCTAGCTTAGACCCTTTGGATTTGACAAATTATCGGTCGATTTCTAAGCTACCTTGTTTATCCAAAATTCTGGAGGTGGTTCTTGCTCAGCTGAATTCTTTTCTAGCTAGGAATAATGTTTTGGATCAACTTCAGTCTGGCTTTAGGGCTGGCCATAGCACTGAGTCAGCATTGTTATGGGATGCCAATGACCTTTTACTCACTGGTGATTCGGGTAATCATACTGCTTTAATTTTGTTGGATTTCAGAGCAGCATTTGACACAGTAGACCATGAGATTCTCATTAGTCACTTAAGGCAGGTTGTGGGCTTTCAATGTACAGTAATAGAGTGGTTTTCGTCCTACCATGAGGGCAGATCATTCTCCGTGAGGGTTGGGGATGTTTCTTCCTCCTTAGCACCTATTACTTGTGGAATCCCCCAGGGATCTATTTTGGGACCTATTTTATTTTCATTGTACATGCTCCCCCTTGGTTTTATTTTTAAAAATATGCTATGTTTTACCATTTTTATGCTGATGAAACACAGATTTACCTTTCTCTGAAACCTGGAGACAAGAGTACTTTTACATCACTTTTGTTATGTTTGGAGGAGGTTAAAAGCTGGATGGCACAAAACCGTCTCCAACTAAATGACAAGAAGACAGAGGTCATTAATTTTGTCTCTAGTGGATGTTGAGGGGATATAATAAATGGCTTAGGTCCATAGGCTGCTAATTTACAAACACAGGTAAAGAATCTTGGTGTAGTTTTTTATTCGGCCCTTAAATTTGACAAGATAAGGGCTGTTTTGAAAAGCTGCTTTTTCCAACTGAGAACTATTGCAAAAATTAAATACATTCTTTCAGTCAATGGCCTGGAGTAGGTGATATATGATTTTACTACTGTAATGCCCTCTATTTGGGGACAAGTCAGGCGTCTGTGTCATGGTTGCAGTTGGTCCAGAATGCGGCAGGCAGACTACTATTAAGGCTTCTCTACATTGGCTACCTGTTCAATACAGGATTCAATATAAGTTCCTGCTAAATGTTTATAAAGCAGTTCACGGAATGGCCCCTGTTTATGTTACGGAGCTTACTAATCTTCAATACTCATGTAGATCATTAAGATCAGCTAATCAACTTTTTCTTACGATCTCTCGGTCACACTTAAAGCTTAAGGGCAATCATGCATTTTCTGTTGCTGGTCCGAGGTTGTGGAATGCTTTTCCGCTCAATATTAGATCCTCCTCTACCATCTCCATCTTTAAATCTCATTTAAAAACCTATCCGTTTTCTCTGGCTTTCAACACTTGATAGATACCGTGTGCTGTGATTTTATGTTGTTTTATTTGTTAATGTTTATTGTTTTTATTTGATTGTTACATTGTGTGATGTGATCTTAATATTTGCATTTTGCTTATTGTTTTACCTCTAATGTTCAGCACTTTGGTCTACAGTGTAGGTTTAAAGGGCTTTATAAATAAAGAAGACTTGAGACTTATCAAAGCAGGCTGGGAAATACTACAGGAGATGACAGAAGGGAAAAGCAAGACAGACAGAGATAGACAGACAAAGATACAGAGTGAAAGAGAGGGAAGTGAGAAGGAAATTGTTCAGGATGTATGCCCTTCAGATTAATGTCATTAGTTAGAGCATTGGGCAGGGGGCAGAGAGGTTTACATGATTGGATTTAGCTCCGATAAGGAAAAGAGAGGTGTGGAGAGAGAGAGAGAGAGAGAGAGAGAGAGAGAGAGAGAGAGAGAAAAGAGAGATGTAGACCGCAGGGGTCATGATTGTCAGCATGTGGCCCTGTGGAGGGGGTAGTGATGACAGGTTTGTGGGAGCCACAATGTTGCTTTGATTAACATCATGCTCACATCACTTCAACATATGCCGTTATCCACATTAAGCAGCACTCCAGCAAAACCACAGCCTTTTCTAACCCTCCTTTTTTTCTGCATCCACTGAATGAGGAAAGCAAAGGGGGAAATTGAGTTTAATTAACCTAATTGTGAAATTATGCAATCAATGCTTTCTCCCTCTAAGACAACAAACTAATTAAAGATATTTTTTTTTTTTTTTTTTTTTTTTTTTTAATTTCCAGCCTTGTTCTCCTTGGCTGTGGCAAGTTCATTTGTCTGGAGGTTAGTGTTTGTCGTGTGAATTTGTGTTGATAATTTGACCGGGCAAATGTTAACATTGTAATAGTAATATTGCAGTCTCTGTGTGTATGAGGAATGCTACTGAGGCCACAATAAAGCACAGCTGGCTTGTGGGAGAAACGGCAGGTTCAAACACAGTGCTGAGAAGTCCTTAGAAACTATACATGGTGTCTGAGCTTTAGATCACGCCGCTGGGGGATTAGCACATACTTGCCCACTAAATTTAGCTTAATGCACGGTATAAGACTAAAGTGTGCCTACTACTGTATCTAATGGACTCTGTTTACATCTGGTATTAAGATGCGTTTTTGCCAATCCGATCACATGTGGTTAGCACTAAATACAGGTGTGAACAGTCTAAAACATTTTGTGATCAGATCACAAAAACCACATACGTATGTGGTCAAAAGCCCATGTAACCGCATCACATTTGAGGTGTAAATGGTAATCTGTCCTGTATGCGACCCAGCAGCAGCAGCGAAGGGCCACCCTTCATCTGTCAGTCAACCACTGCACTAAAGCAATAGTTTAAACTTTGTCTGATACGTGCGGCTTTAGAAGGAAATAACCGTCCGATCAGAAAATAAAAAAAAAAGCAGATACAAACAAAAGCATGAGAACTTCACGGATCTTCTTCAGTTTGTCTGAAATCAACATGCAGGGACAATGAGAAGCACAAACATCTGCAGCTCAGATTAATACAGGTAATCCATTAAAATAACAGACAATTCTGCTCGAAATGTCACTTTTGTGTATTAAATTTCAGCTGCATCTGAGAGAAATAGTGCATCATTTTTTTTTCTCTCTTTCTTTGTCTTTTCTGACTTTGTTGCAGTTTATTATCATGAAGTAACACACTAACATAGGGACTGATGCATGTCATCATGAAACAAAGTCCCTCCCCTCCAAATCCGATCAAAAGTGGTCAAAGGAGACGCACCCGGGTGTAAACAGTGATGTGTCTCACCTGATCACATGTGGTCGCATCACCCGAGACGCATCTTAATACCAGGTGTAAACAGGGTCATAGCTACCTTAACTTTATCAATCTGATTCTGAATGAAGATTTTGTTGGTAACTTGATTACAGGACATTACAGATAGACCTTTTAACATGGATCCAAATGCAAGGCAGGGTTGGGGAAAATTCTGAATGTTAAGAATTGGCTCTTTTTCATCTAATAAATTAAAATTGTTATGACAGGACAACGAACTTAATTAGTCAAAGAAAACAACAAAATGGTCCAGAGTAATCTTCAGTGTTCTGTTGATTCTTGTAATTCTGAATCATGTTGTTTAGTTATATACAGGGTTGGGAGGGTTACTTTTGAAATGTATTCCACTACAGATTACAGAATACATGCTATAAAATTTGTAATTTGTAACGTATTTTGTTAGATTACTCAAGGTCAGTAATGTATTCTAAATACTTTGGATTACTTCTTCAGCACTGGTAGATTTTTTCACTTGTTTTGACAATAAAAACTCTGCCAGTACAGTTAGACAAAATACACGTTAAAAATACATTCTCTGAAAAACCTAAATATCTTATGCAGTGTTGTTTCTAAAACAAGATCATATCAAATTGATCTTGTTTTAAGGATTTTTTGATATTTTTACAGGAAAACAATTAAAAAATTATCAAGAATACAATTTTTCCCCTAATATCAAAGGTCTTACAAAAAAAATTAAATTATGATCCAACGTGAATTTTCTTGATAAAAAAAAAAATATGATCGTGCCTTGTAACATGCATGTAAAATGGCTAGAAATAGCATTTTAGCTGAGTGTAAAGCTGACAATTTACACCAGGTTTATTTATAACCTGTTCAAATGCACTTTGGATCACATCATTTATATGTATAAATGTTTTCCATCTGAAAGGACTAAATATAAAATGAAACAAATGACTATTAAATGCAAAGTAATCTCTTCAGTAATCAAAATACTTTTTGAATGTAACTGTATTCTAATTACTAATGATTTAAATTGTAACTGTAGTGGAATACAGTTACTTATATTTTGTATTTTAAATACGTATTCCTGTTACATGTATTCCATTACTCCCCAACCCTGTGTGTGTTTGTATATATATATATATATATATATATATATATATATATATATATATATATATATATATATATATACAACATGACTAGAAATCACTAGGGGAAAACATTATTTGAATATCATTTCATTTTAATTATTTTATGTTAAATTACAATTACAATTCTGGATCCTGCTTGCTACCTCAACTCAAATTCAGTTTAAACTCATGCACAGACACACTATTGAGTTCACAAGGATTCAAGACGATGATTAATTATAGACAAATTATTGAAAATAAAAAGTAGATGTGTTTTGTTCCATTTTGAACTGCAATGTGTTCATCTTTGGGAAATATTGAAATTTGTATGCATATTATGAAGACACATTATAGCAACAATTACTTTAACAGGATGCTGATTTTGTTCATTATGGTTTTGATGTTGATTACAATTATGACATTGACTGTGATGATAAAAGCAGTAATGATAATGACTTTGACAATGGTTATGTTGATGATGTTGACGATTGTTTTTTGCAGTCACTGATTTTACAAAAACATCAGTGTTCTGTGGTGGTTAATAAATCTGCAAATGACAAATATGAAGCTGGATCGCTTCGTGTGTGTCAGCTAAAGAAAGTGGGACAGCTCAGCAAAAGTCAGACAAGCAAGCAGAAACAGAGACTACTGGGAGTCGACCGAAGGCAAGAACTGGGAAGAGTGGAGAGAGGGGGCTGCCAGCGGATTATTGCTGGAACATATTGGAGAGGATTTAGAGAAATTAGGGAAGCAGAATAGATAAACAGCGTGCTAAAGAACAGCACATGCTGGAATGCAATCTCACAGTTTAGCAAACAGTCTTGATGCCACTGTTAAGCATCAGAGTGCCAACAAAGATGGAGGAAGTCAGCATGGTAATACCGACAACAGTGAGTATCAAAACTCACAAAAAGGTAACATCAATGTGAACTTTAAAGATAAAGCCAAATTATCCTGAAGTTTAGAAGTGAAAAAAGGAGAATTCAGAGATCTTTAATAAAAGATATTAAAGACAATATAAAAAGTTGGATTGTGTGGTAAGACAACAATGTTTTAACAAACAATGAATCAATTAATAATACAAATGAATGCATGTATATCTCCAGAAGACTGAATACTTAAAGACTTACAGCTGTGATGCAATTCTGTAATCGCAGAATGTATGTAATGCAGTACCAACCATCCTGGCCAAGTTTTGGCCAGAGCTTACCAGTGAGTCACAGGCAGCAAGCACAAAAGGAGATTGACTCATTGTCTTTATTTGCAATCAGTGGATATAAAAGAGAGACATAAAGAGAGAGACAGCAAAGCAAAGCCTAAAGTCTGGTTTATACCTTGACAAGGCATGTGATGATCTTATAAGACGTTCTTAAGAAACTGGTTAAGTAGGGACCTCTGGTCGCTGTAAGCTGTTAATGTCCCCAAACTGACCCCCTTAATAACAAAGTGATAAAAAATTTAAATAAAATACATTTTCAGCAGTGTAGAGTGATGGAGACCTAATTCTGCCTGCTTGATAGAAGCATAAGACAGAAATAGAGGAAGAATGGAAGTCAAACTTCAGCTAAATTTAACTAGGAACTTTTCAATAGATTGATAGTGATGCCACTTAGGGAATAATAAATAAAGGTAATTGTTTACTATTAATACAACACAATCAACATAATTCTTTAGTCAAAATTGGCTACTGTGGCTCCTGAAATAACTTAAGTATTAATGTAGGGTGACACTTTACACCTAAATCTACTACAACCTAACTTGCACTTCGCTACTCACACTCATAGAGTTATGGCGTGTACTGTATGTTTGTTTGTGATTGTGAATTTACAACTGCCTGAGTCATGACATCTTAAAGATTATGCTGCATCTGTGGTAGACAGGAATCAGATACAAGAGGATTTTACTGGATTGCAATGTTCTAGGAGGCTTACCGTGACAGAGCAGCTCTTAGCTGCATTTGACTAAAACTTGAAGACAACAAGTTGATTAGAGTGATATATGTCAGTTTTTCATCGACAAAGATGGGCAAGATCAGGATTAGGGAAAATAAATCTATTGCTAAACATGACATGTGGCTGAATCTCAAAGATCAGTGTGGGAGTCTGGTAGGGTCCATCTGTGATCTTGGTTTGAAGTGATTAGAATGAGCTCTGATGACTCTGATCTTCATTTCCTGTAGGTCTGTATGTCACCATTATGCATGTCTTGGCTTAAGCACATTTGCTCTAGGTAACATACACCACATATTAACACTCCATTCTGGCTCAAACCAGCCTAGATATTCACATTCACATTAGAGAGAAGTATTTTATGATTTGATGCGCTGCACGTTGTAATTGCATTTAATTGGAAATGGGGCATGGGGGCAGAGTCATGGAATTGACCGTTATGGTTAATATAATGTTCTGAGAACTTTCTAAATGTACAACATTAGCCAACTTAATAAACCTACATGGTGTATGATGCCATAACACAGAAAGAGGTTTGCTCTTGATGGTAAAATAAAGCAACAAGAGGCTATGTGTTACAGTAATTTAACCACGGTAATGCTTACTCATAACGGTGGCCATAGCAAAATGTTACAAGACACCAATTTCCATTAAATAATTAGAGCCTAACTGTATGCTGTTTTTTTTTTTTTTTTTGTTTGTTTTTGCCAAGCAACATGACACATTAAAGGGATGGTTCACAAAAAAATGACAATTTTCTCATAATTTACTCACCCTCATGCCATCCCATATGTGTATGACTTTATTTCTTCTGCAGAACACAAATTATGATTTTTAGAAGAATATTACAGCTCTGTAGGTCCTTACAACACAAGTGAAAGGGTGCAAAAAGTTTAGCGCTCCAAAAAGCACATAAAGGCATCAGAAAAGTAATCCATATGACTCCAGTAGTTAAATCCATATCTTCAGAAGGGATTTGATAGGTGTGGGTGAGAAACAGATCAATATTTAAGTACACTTTTAGCTAGAAATTCTTCCCCCTGCCCAGTAGGGGCGACATGCATGAAGAATGTGAATCACCAAAAACACAAGAAGAAGAATGTGAAAGTGAAAGTTAGAGTGCTTCTCATTTCTGAAATTGTGTCCTCATTTCCTTTCCTTGCTTTCTTTCCTCGTTTCCTTGCTTCACCCTCTTAAGAAACAAGGATGGAAGGAAATGAGGACAGAGGAATTGAAGCAAGATGGATTTGTAAAATGAAATGTCCTGCTCACTCAAGCGTGACATCAGAGTGTGTTTTTGCACCACTGCAGCATGCTTGCTGTTATGTTATTGATACTTTATTTATTAATATATTAATAATAAAGCCAAATAATTCAAGATGCACTGTTGAAGTATGTGCCAATTATGGTTTATTTAAACAGCAAAGGTGAAACATTAATTAAAACTGTTGTGTCAGATGTGAAGGGGGAGGAGAATTTATGCACGCGCCAGGTGTTTCGACCAAAAAGTCTTTTGCATAGGATGCTCCTGTTTTTCCTCACTCAAGCGTCCTCGGTAAGCTTCCTCTGTCCTTGATCCTTGCCTTCTCGTGGTGCATTTAGAGAACTGATACGTCCTTCATGATGGTGGACTTTGATCAGTTTCCGAGTCAAAGGCTAGCAGACAGAGGAGCAAGAAAACAAGGATGCACAATTTAGGAAATGAGAAGCACCCTTAAAGTGGAGATTGTCTGAGCAGGAAGGAGAATTTATAGTAACAAAGGACTTAAATATTGATCTGTTTCTCACCCACTCTTATCATATCGCTTCTGAAGACATTAATTTAACCACTGGTGTCTTATGGATTATTTTTATGCTGATTTATGTGATTTGGAGTGTCCAAATTTTGGCACCCATTCACTTGCATTTTATGGACCAAAAGGGCTGAGAAATTCTTCAAAAAAAATGATTTTGATGTTAATTGTAAAAAGTTAACCCTTTAATATAGAATTCAAATAAAGTGTCAAAATAGTCAAAACTATTTGTTTTCCAGATACATATTCCATACTGTCCTGTCCATTTAAATGTCCAAACATTCTCCAGAACAGCATCTTTAACCTAAAGAACAAACAGGAACATCAAGGTCTGACCCTAATCACATGAAACACCTAAAGTAATCATGTTAGGTAGAGACTTTTAGAAAGCTGCAAGACCCATTCTCGCATTACAATTTGCAGCATTTACCCTACTGGGGACTCAAACATGTTCACACAGTAAAACACAATAAAGATCCAAGAGAGAAGACAATAGAATCACATTTCTAAATTATAATGTTCTTAATCAAGTCATGTCCTGGACTCAAGATGGCGCCGAGTATGGCTGCTGCGTTGCGAGTTCCGACACAACATGGTAGTGTTTTGTTTGTTTTGTTTACAATTCTTATGTTTTTTGTCTTGGATGTTGCTTGCCTTATTGTCTATGACAGACAAACACTTTTGGACATTGGTTCAGCAAATACACACCGTAAACCAGACTTCAAATTCCTCAATGCTGACCCACTGTTTACAAACCCGCAAGCGGAGCCCTTTGTCTGTGCTGCAAAAGCCACGGAACCGTTGGAGGAAAAGGGGAAACAGAGCCGGCGTTCTCATCAGAGTAAGACGCCGCACAAATCGACCCCCGCTACCCAGTATTCTACTGGCAAATGTTCAGTCTCTGGATAACAAGCTCTGCGAGCTGAAAGCGCGGATCTCTTTCCAATGAGAGACGAGGGACTGCTGCATTATCTGCCCTACGGAAACTTGGATGTCTGCGGAGATTCCAGACTCAGCTATTGAACCCGTGGGGTTCTCCGTGCACCGAGCGGACAGAGCGAAATACCTCTCAGGTAAAAGCAGAGGTGGTGGTGTATGTTTTATGATCAACAAATCCTGGTGTGATCAGAGGAACGTACATTCTATCAAATCTTTCTGCTCTCCTGATCTGGAATTTTTCATGCTTCTGTATCGACCATTCTGGCTACCAAGGGAATTTACAGCGGTCATTATCACTGCTGTGTACATCCCCCCACAAGCCGACACAGACTGGGCACTCAAGGAACTGTATGGGATCATAAGCAAGCAGGAAACCGCGCACCCTGAGGCCACGTTCATTGTGACCGGGGACTTTAATAAAGCCAGTTTCAAATCAGTCACACCAAAATACCACCAGCACATTAGTTTCAACACACGAGGGGACCGGGGTTTGGACCATTGCTACTGTCCCTTCCGGGATGGCTACAAATCCCTCCCCCGCCCACCATTTGGCAAATCGGACCACTCTTCCATTCTGCTTCTGCCCGCTTACAGGCAGAAACTGAAACAGGAAGCACCCACTCTCAGAACGATCCAGTGCTGGTCAGACCAATCAGACTCTACGCTACAGGATTGTTTTGATCACACGGACTGGGAGATGTTCCGGTCCGCCTCTGATGACGACATCGAGCTTTATGCTGATAGCGTAATGTGTTTCATCAGAAAGTGCGTACCAGAACAACATGGATCTATCCGAACCAGAAGCCATGGATTAATAGCGATGTTCGCACAGCACTTAATGTGCGGACCTCCGCTTTTAATTCCGGGAACGCGGAGGAGCATAAACAAGCCAAACAGCAAAACGCCAGTACAGGAACAAGATTGAAGGCCAGTTTAACACCACCAACTCTAGAAGCATGTGGCAGGGAATTAACATCATCACGGACTTTAAAGGGAATAAAAACTCCGCCATGAACACCACTGCCTCTCTCCTGGATGAGCTAAATACTTTTTATGCTTGTTTTGAGGGAAATAACACCGCCCTCGTGGAGAGAGCTCTCGCAGCCGAAGCTACAGAGGTTAGATCACTCTCCATCTCTGTAGCGGATGTAACCCAATCCTATCCACGGGTGAATATCCACAAAGCCACGGGCCCAGACAGCATTCCAGGCCATGTCATCAGAGCGTGCGCAAACCAGCTGGCTGGTGTTTTTACGGACATTTTCAACCTTTCCCTCTCTTTGTCTGTAGTCCCCACATGCTTTAAAACATCCACCATTGTGCCTGTTCCAAAGCAATCAAAAATCACTTGCTTAAATGACTGGCGTCCTGTTGCTCTGACCCCCATCATCAGCAAATGCTTTGAGAGACTAATCAGAGATTACATCTGCTCTGTGCTGCCTCTCTCTCTAGACCCATTGCAGTTTGCTTACCGCAACAACCACTCCACTGATGTTGCCATTGCATCTACAATACACACTGCTCTCTCCCACCTGGAAAAGAAGAACACTTATGTGAGAATGTTGTTTGTAGACTACAGCTCAGCATTCATCACCATAGTGCCCTCCAAGCTTGATGAGAAACTCTGGGCTCTGGGCTTAAACAGCTCGCTGTGCAGCTGGATCCTGGACTTCCTGTCAAGCAGACACCATGTGGTTAGAATAGGCAGCAACATCTTCTCATCACTGACCCTCAACACTGGAGCCCCACAGGGCTGTGTTCTCAGCCCACTCTTTTATTCCTTGTACACACATGACTGTGTGGCAACACATAGCTCCAGTGCCATCATTAAGTTTGCTGATGACACGACGGTGGTAGGTCTGATCACTGACAATGATGAAACAGCCTACAGAGAGGAGGTGCACACTCTGACACACTGGTGTCAGGAGCACAACCTCTCCCTCAACGTCAGTAAGACAAAGGAGTTTGTGGTGGACTTCAGAAGAAAAGACAGAGAACACAGTCCCATCACCATCAATGGAGCACCAGTGGAAAGAGTCAGCAGTTTCAAGTTCCTGGGTGTCCACATCACTGAGGAACTCACATGGTCCATCCACACTGAAGTCGTTGTGAAGAAGGCTCATCAGCGCCTCTTCTTCCTGAGACGGCTGAGGAAGTTTGGAATGAACCACCACATCCTCACACGGTTCTACACCTGCACTGTAGAAAGCATCCTGACTGGCTGCATCTCCGCCTGGTACGGCAATAGCACCGCCCACAACCGCAAAGCACTGCAAAGGGTGGTGCGAACTGCCAGACACATCATCGGAGGTGAGCTTCCCTCCCTCCAGGACATATATACCAGGCGGTGTGTGAAAAAAGCTCGGAGGATCATCAGAGACTCCAACCACCCGAGCCATGGGCTGTTCTCACTGCTACCATCAGGTAGGCAGTATCGCAGCATCAGGACCCGCACCAGCCGACTCCATGATAGCTTCTTCCCCCAAGCAATCAGACTTTTGAACTCTTGATCTCCCACGATCAAAATACATCAGCACTGCACTTTATTACTCTTACTCTTATATCTCACACCGGACTGTCATAAATTATATTATTATTATATTATATTCTCTCTTAACAACTTACTATCAACCGACAGCCTGAATGTCAATACAGTACAATACAACCTACTGTACATTCTATATATACTTTTTTTATTGAATAATGTGTATCTATATTGTGTGTATTGTATACTGTACAGTGTATGTTATTATTTGTATATTGTGTTCTGTGTAATTATGTGTATATTAGACTTTAAATTGTGTTGTGATAATTAGATGTTATTGTAAATTGGTATATGTCTCATCACTGTCACGACTGCTATGTTGATCGGAACTGCACCCAAGAATTTCACACACCATTGCACTTGTGTATATGGCTGTGTGACAATAAAAGTGATTTGATTTGATTTGATTTGATGTCCACTTCATTTAGCTTCTTTCATCTTTTGTTAAGCCAAAAGTAGTGCAATGAACCACAAACATCTTGACACAAGTCTCAAAAACTTTTATTTATGAGCATAGTGCTCTCTCCACTTTGGTTGACCATTATGGATTTTTCAAAGGCCGACACTAATACGGATAACTAGATAACTGGCAGGCCCGGTTCTATGGGGGTGCTTGAGGGCTAAGCACCCTCAAACAAACCTTAGAGCCCCATCAGCTGCAGACCAGGGCAAATACTGCAATCTGGCAACCATGCATGCAAGTGCACAGGCTCTCTCTCTCCGAAAAGTAAATAAATAAATTAGCGCTCAACAGTGCAATATTATATTCAAGAAAAGTGTGATGCAGCAACTCCGTGTCCATTCATGAGGCTATGTGTGCTGTTTAGTGCCAAGTCTGTGAGCAAACCTATTCAGTTATGAACTTTAGTAAAATCCAAATAGATCTTCGCATCATTCGCACATGGAGGGGACATGCGAGCAAAACCAAGTGAGAGAGGAAAATGTTTGTTCTTTGTGTTATTTGTAAAATGCTGAAGTCCCTCACACCTGTATGCAAATGTTACTCTGGCAGTAATCATTTATCAGTGTCATGCAGCCTGTTTTATTCAGTTGTGTGCTGAATGGGATGCCAAACAAACCACTGACGAGACCCACATCATGACCCATGAGAGTGTAAACAGGTTGATAATGTTTTTAGAATAAAACAACTTTGTCCACTTTGTGGAAAACATTAAAATAAGCCTTTAGAATCTATAATTTTCAAATATTTTATTTTACTATTAAACCAAACTCCTGTTGTAGTGTTAATTACCAGTGCACTGAAGTATTGTAAAATAAACAATTAATAATTATACTCAGCCTTTATTCAGTTTTACTAACACATGATAGAAAAGTAGCAGCAAAACTTCAAGCAATTGCAGAATGCTCCCATCAGTATACATTTCAGTAAAATGTGCATCATTCATTGAGTGCATGAGTGCATTACTATTTCTGGGCTTAAAAGATACAACTATGCAGAACTTTTTATCTTCTCTCTTCCAAGTTCTACTTAACGGCTGATGTGGCCCCTGTACCAAAATAATTGCACACCCCTGCTCAATTGAATATGTAAGACTAATACTGTAAATTGGCAAGCAGATTTCCTTGAATACCAGCAAACACACAAAAATCCCTGCATATTGTGAACACACAAAATGCTGCATCAAAACTTATAAACGTGTATGATTTTGCAAACCAGTATGTCCTAATCTGCAGGCGCAGCATTTTGCTGTTGTTTTCAGTGACAGATCATGTGAACAATAAGTGTTTTGTACATTAAAAACATATAAAATAAAAATAATTTCTTTACATTGTTTTAGAAGCATTTAAACATGATTTAATCTATTAATATTTTTTAAAATTATGATACATCTCCACTTTATACAGAGCACCCCCACTATTTTCAGAAGCTCTCAGTGTTTTTGATCTGGAACCGGGCCTGCTCATTGGCCAGTGGTTGATATAAAGCCAATACCATATGTAATTTAGGCTCTCGTAGAAACACATTTCTACACCTATATTTTTGGCAGTTTCCTGGTACAATTAACACTAGAGTTGTTACAGCAACTACATTTTCTTTCACACATATCACTAGTAAAACGTAGGGTTATCGGTTCATAAACACATAATTTTCACCCTGTTCCTCACACAATGCTATTTTATGACATCAAAACACTTTTATTATAGTACATGATTTGTAAGGCAATAGATACATTGTAATGGCTGCATTTCATAACCAATTATATTTATAAGTTTATTAATGCAAAATCAAAACACAACTAAAGGACAGGGGTTCAAATACTTAAGAGCATGCAAGTCAAATGTGCCATGGAAGCACCACCAAATTAAGTGGTTGTTTCAGCAATTGCATTTTTCATCTCACATTTGCCTTTTATGACATTATCAGTTAGGGTTGGGATTATGGTTTAGGGTAGGGAGGTTGGTTTTGTTGATTTAAAACCTGAAAGAGCGTTAACCTTAAAAACCTCATTTGTTTGAAAAAAAAAAAAAAAAAAAAAAAAAACAACAACTCACTTTTAGCTCCATACAGCCAACATTTCACCTCTGAACTTAAGGAGCCACGCAATATAATTTTGCCAAAATGTCACCACAGTCAAGTTTTTGTTTATTTAATTATGGGAATTGAGAGATACACATATACCCTAAAAAAAATTTTTTTACGCAATATCTGCTTAAAATTCATTAAAATTATCATTAAACAAGGCACGAGAGTGTTGATGCTTATGTAAATCAGTGAAGTGGGCATGGTTATCGGCCAGTATTCTCACAGTGGTCAATTACTGGCCAATATATCAGTCTATCACTATACTCTCCACAGCTCATTTTGAAAATATGCCCACACAAGGTCACTCAAAGGTTCCCTTTGGCACTAGTCGGTTAATAATGTGAGAGGATGTATAAGGACCTTCCATAGGGATCCATATGGGCCGGAATGAAAGAAATAAAATTGCACTTGAACTTTTGAGAGGGTATTTGAACCTAAAAAATTCAACTCTAAATGAGTTACAGAGGCATGGGGGAGGAAGGCAGCATCCTTAAATAGTCTCACTTTATAGTGAGCTTTCAATCATCTACTAATGACTGTAAAGCTAATCAAGATTCCTGCCTCCCCCTCATACCATTGTACTCACACCCCAAATGTATTGGAACATTTCCAGTGTAGCACAGGGACACTCTCAATAACAGCTCTCCTTTATGCAAATGCCTGGTAACCTACAGGGGCTTTTCTGCATCAGCTTACACACACACACACTGCTCTACACACACGCACACACACACACTCCTCTACACCAACGTGCATACACACACACACACAAACTCGAATATGCCCTCCACCAATGCTAGTGCAGTGCTCAATATCAGGGCCAGTGTGTCAACAAGGCAGTGTGCTGAAGAAGCACACACAACATTACAGAAATCAATCACGCCAGCCCTGTGATAAAAGTGTTAGCGCTTTACCTGTTTAGCAGCCTCCAGGTCTGTTTTCTAAAGGGCATACAACATACCACAATGTCCTTTTCAGCAAACAATGAAGAGGGTTATAAGGGCATATTGTGCACCAGCCCTTTGTCTGAACAAAATACACCATCAAAAAGACAAAAACGAAGCTTTGGAAGAAAAGCCTGTATGTTACAGAAACAGGCCACTTATTCAGCGATAATAACTATTACCAATGAGTAAAAAAAATTAAAAAAATTAAAAAGATGGTTTAATGGTCTTAGGTAGTTTAAGTGGGTCTTAGCTGCTTTAAGCTGGTCTTTTAGCCTGGCTGAGCTAGTGCTCAACTAAAGCCTCTAAAACCAGCCAAGACCAGTCTAACCAGGCTGTAAGACCAGCAATCCAGCTTCAGCTGGTTTAAGTTGTTTATTTAACACAGTAGCAGTTTTCTAGCAAGAAAACGTTCAAGTTTCAAGCAAACATTTTGGTTATAGATGGCCTTCCTCGCATAAGCTCCAGTCCAAACAATGGAGTCATATTCAATTTTGTTCATACTAATCAAATGCACCTCAAATTACCTAATAGTTCAAAACAGAATTGCATGCTTAGTCAACTTAGCCTATGGCAAGAAAACCATCTATCCACGTCTGGCATCGTCTTATCGCTAAATCATAAATCATTAAGTTACCGCAAGTTAAAAGAGCCAGTATAGTTATGGTAGACGGATAGCAGGACACAGTAACAATTTGTGAGTGAGTGTAATCAGGATATTACACATCAATGATGACGTTCTCGATGACAGATTTGTACACATGAAAGGCACCTTGAACTCTGCAGTCATTAAATGATATGGCATCAATTTACAAAGGTTGGGAAAAGGGCTTCTCTCCCACAGTAATCAGCTCATGTTCCAATCAATGGCTGGGAGTCTGCCTGCTGAATAATTCAACACAAGACATGCTGCTCCCAAATGAAGAGAGCCATGAAAATTATATAAACCTTTGACCTACTATAATAGAGTATGTGATGAGGAGGAGGAAGACGTGGCCGGGCCTTGAGGATGCACGCCCAGCGCTAAGTTGCCCAATCAGCGGGAGAGAGATAAAGGAGGAGCCGGGGACGCCAGAGAGAGAGAGAGAGAGAGGTCTTCCACACTCTCTCTCTCTGGCATCCCTGGCTCCTCCTCTATCTCTCTCCCACTGATTAAAAGAACTAAATGAAACTATTTGAACTGCGGCAGGAGGACAAGTCTGTGTGGGGATATCCCTTGGAGTTTCTGGCAGCATCCTCGGGTCTGGGGTACAACCAGATCCGCCTGATCGGCCTGTTCAGGGAGGGATTAGCGGAACCCATCAGATCATGTATCCCGGAGTGGGGTGAAGGGGGAAGCCTCCTTGTCACCATTAGGCTGGCTATGAAGTGGGGCGAGTTCACCACAGCCTGTACCTTGGAGATTTCCCTGTCTCTGCCCCAGCCAGAGAACGATGTCACTCCCCACACAGAAGCAGACACCTCGGCCACTTCCTCCATGAATCGGAAGAGGAGGAGGAGGAAGCCCAGCCTATTGGCCAAGACCATTGGTAACTGCCAGGAGGCAGAGGAGCCCACTGGTGACTGCCAGGAGGCGGAGGGGCCTGCAGCTGACCGGAAGGAGGTGACAGCTGTTCCCGCAGCAGTGCTTCAGACAGTCTGGAAGAGGAGGAGGAGAAGGGCACCTGCTCCCCAGTTGCTGCCAGCGCTCATGGCCATGGAGGCTGTTCCCTAGTCACTGCAGCGCTCATGGCCTCGGAGGCCGTTCTCCACTCGCTGCCAGTGCTTAAGGCCACGGAGGCCTCACCCACTACCCTTATGTCCAGGTCCCTGTGGTCGCTCTCCAGTCTGTCCGGTTCCTTGCAGCCGCTCCTCAGTCTGTCTGGCGCTCAGCGGCCGCTCTCCAGTCTGCCTCTTGTTAGGACGATGAGTTGTTCTGACTCATTTGAGTTTTTGGGTCGATTCACTATAAAGAGACTGCTTATAAGAGTCATTCTTCTGTGAACTGCACAACACTGGACTTCTGAATTCATATGTGGCATCCAGTCGTTCCCTCTTATGCTGCTGTATCACATTCAACTCAGACTGCAAACTCATAAATTTCCCAACCTTGGTGTGTATATTGTGTCTCCAATATGTGTATTATATAAATGGCTGTCATTTCTCTGTTTATCTAAGTACTACAACTGTTGTTTTCCCTGACCTGTGATGTGGATGTTTAGAAACTTTATACAGAATGGTTTTTGATGGAGTACAAAACACATGTAAAAAGAGATATTCATTCAAGTTTATTATTTAGGATAAACCCCTTGAGATGAAACATCTAGTTTTCGAGGGGGTCCTAACATACAGTACAGAAAAAAACAAAGACATTACAATAATAAAACAACAATCAACAATTCAACAAACATAATACAAATAGAACAGCCAACACGCAAACATCTAAAAAATAAGTACATTGGTGAATATAATCTCTGAATGGCTACAAGAGGACCATGAACAAGTGTATGCCCCGCAATAATATATATGTATACTGTAGTATATAAGTATTACATCACTCGAAACATGTATATTTTGTCTCAAAACAGTCAAGCCATAAACCCAAGTATTTATTAGAAAAAATTAAAGGAAGATCATTAATTAAAATATATAAAAGAAATGGACCCAACGTCGATCCTTGGGGTAAGCCTCTCTATTTTTTTAATTATTTTTGCCCATTTTCTCCCCAATTCCCAATGCGCTCTAAGTCCTCATGGTGGTGTAGTGACGAATCTCAGTTGCCTCCGCATCTGAAACTGTCAATCCGCGCATCTTATCACGTGGCTTTTTGAGCGCGTTACCACGGAGATGTGCCACGTGTGAAGGCTTCACGCTATTCTCCGTGGCATCCACGCACATCTCATCACTTGCCCCACACTGAGTGTGAGAACCACACATTATAGTGACCACAACCGGGCCAATTTGGTTGCTTAGGAGACCTGGCTGGAGTCACTCAGCATGCCCTGGATTTGAATTCGCGACTCCAGGGGTGGTAGTCAGCGTCAACACTCGCTGAGCTATCCAGGCCCCGGGTACGCCTCTTTGTTGAACAAATAGAGCAGACTTACTCCCTTGAAGGACAACACATTGTTTTCTATTATGTAAATAATAATTAAACCATAATAATGCATTCTGAGATAGACCAACTGCATAAAGATTATCTAAAAGTAGGTAGTGATCAACCAAATCAAAGGCCTTTTTGAGATCTTTTTTCTTTAGTTTTCTTTAATCGAAAGATGGCGACACTATCAAGAGTGCTAGAGAAGACTGTATTTATATTTTCTGTTATTTCTTCAAGTTCATCTAGACTTTTTGGCTTACTAAGTATGTGAGATAATTCTGGAAGATTATTAGTGAAGCTATCTTTAGTGGTTGAAAGAACCTGAATGATGCCATGGTGTAGATTGTGTAACAATAGCTGATCGCTGCATACAAGAGATGAGGTAATGATCTGAGATGTCATCGCTCAGGTAGAATTTCTATAGTATCAACATCAACTCCATATGACAGAATTAAATCTAGCGTATGATTATGGTGATGAGTTGGTCCTGTCACATTTTGTCTGACTCCAAGAGAGTTGAGAATATCAATAAATGCTAATCCCAATGTGTCATTTTCATTATCTATGTGAATGTTGAATTCACCAACAATTAAAGCTCTATCTACATTAACTACTAGATCAGATAGAAAATTTGCAAATTCACCAAGGATACCAGGGTAAGGCCCGGGTGATCTATATACTGTAGCAAGAGCAAAAGATGACAGAATTTTTTTATTTATATCTGATGGTGTCATATTAAGCATTATTAGTACAAAAGACTTAAACTTATATCCTATCCTCTGAGTAACACCAATGACTTCACTGTAAATTGTAGTAACACCTCCTCCTCAACCATTCAGATGAGGCTCATTTTTATAACAATAAACAGGGGGAGTAGATTCATTTAAACTAATAAATTAATCTGGTTTAAGCCAGGTTTCACTCAAACAGTGCGCATCCAAACTATGATCTGTAATAATTTCATTTACAATTAGTGCTTTGGTAGAAAGAGATCTAATGTTTAATAGCCCTACCTTTATATGATGTTTATCTTCAGTTTTATTTATTTATTTTGATTTTGATTTTTTTAAAGTTTGACCTTTGAATTTTTTTTTGTTTTTTTGTTTTTTTTGTTTTGTGTTTGGTAGTTCGGGGAACAGACACAGTCTCTATATGATATCTAGGTGATACTGTCTCTATGTGTTGTAGCTTATGTGGCCTGTGTGATGTCTCAAGGCAGCTAGCAGACGTTCGGATTAACCAGTTTGTCTGCTTTCTGACCTGGGCCCCAGTTTGTCAAATACTATCATTATTAAGACTATGAGTCAAATTAGTAGAGAGGAGAGTGGCATCTTCCCTGGAGGGATGGAGTCCATCTCTCTTTAGCAGGTCAGGTCTACCCCAAAAACGCTTCCAATTGTCTATAAATCCTATGCTATTCTCCAGACACCACTCAGACATCCAGCCATTTGGTGACACTAATCTACTATAAACCTCATCACCGCGATGAGAAGGGAGGGGGCCCGAGAATTTAACAGTGTCTGACATCGTTTTTGTAAGTTTACACACCTCCTTAACATTTATCTCTAGTGATCTCTGACTGGTGAAGCCAGGCATTAGTGCAATTGAATAGTATTGAATAACAATTTTAGAAAATCTACATTTAGCATTAGCCAGCACTAGTAAATTTGATCTGATATCAGACGCCCGAGCCCCCAAAATGCATTTAACAATGCACGTTACTTACAATAGAATCACCAATTATTAGAGCTCTTTCAAAATGATTCTCAGTGGGTGCATCACTGAGTGGGGAGTATCGATTGGAAAACCTAACAGGAACGGGAGAGTGGTGTCGCTTTGTTGAGCGAGTATGCTGCCAAAACATCACCCAATCGCCCTGCTGGGGGAGCTCTAGAGCCGGAACCAAAGTGTGTGTTGCTCGCTGTTCTACCCGCATCTGAAACAATATCTATTGGCTTCTCTTTCTAACTGACCCCCACTAGTGTTCGGATGCATGCCTCTTGTTCATTAACCTTCTCAGTCAGCCTGGCTAATTCCTTACATTTATCTCATGTGATTCCCTCACTGCTGATGGAAGAAGCTATAGTAAACATGTGGCATGTAATACAGGAAGCAATAGCGTGAGCGGATGCCATGACTTACTGCAATTGTTTGTTGTTCTTGTTGTTATGGTTGTTCTTCAGCACCGAGAGTTTGAGATCGATGTGGTTCCTAATCAGCAGATGTTTGAGATTGTTGCAATAATCCGTGTAAAACACAGTGGAGAAAACGTATGCACGCAGTCGAGATGCAAGATTCAGACAAGCGGAAAAAAGCAGAAAAAAAGAAAACGAAAAAAACGAGAGAAACGGATGCGTGCGGTATAATACACACAGATGAAACAGTGGAAAACCGAAAAACCCGAAGCATGTGGTAAAATGGCAAAGGATAAAATGATGAATGTATAAGAATAAGCAATGCTAAGCAGGCTAGCAAGCTACAAACACTCATGCAGCGTGCCGTCAGCAACAAGCAGTAGCACAGATTATCGATATAAGTCTATAATTATGTGGATCAAGAATTTCACCACCTTTATAAAGTGGAGTAACCCGAGAGTGTTTCCAGATAGCTGGTAACTCACAAGTAGATAGTGACATGTTAAACAAGTCAGCAAGTCAGTAACATGAGAATATGAGTGGTTAATTTAATATACCTGAGTTAAGTCCCATCTAGGCTAGTACCACTGCTCTGACTTAGTTGTATGATAGCATTCATAACTTCTGTAGGTGCAATTTTAGTGAAGGAGAAGGTACTATGAGAAGAAGTATTATTGATGCTATCAGTGTAAGACGCATCAGATATTAAGTTATAGCAGACAGAAGAAAAGTGCTGACCAAATACTTGGGCAATAGATAAGGATTATTTTATTGCCATCTCTTATTTGGTTAATAGGACATTTTTCAGAAGTGTTTATTATAACTTTTATAATATTCCAAAATTATTTAGGATTTTTAAAATGATTAGAGAGACATTCTTTATAATAATTAGATTTAGCATTACGGTTCATGGTCTTTGATAAATTTCTTAGTCACCTGTATTTTTCCCAATCGGCATTTTCCCTTGTTTGACGAAATTTAGCTCAGGCTTTATCCCTCAGCCTAAAAAGATAAATAAGTTCTGCATTTATCCAAGGTAGGTGTTTTCCCTTGATCTTTGAGATTTTCCAGGGAGCATGTCTGTCTACTACTTGAGTGAACTTGGAAAATAAAAAAAATCCCAGGCATCCTGAACATTGGGTATTAATTGGTACCTATCCAATTTATAGAGATTAGATCATTAATAAATAGGTCAATGTTCATTTTCTTATGTTGTCTAATTTTCTGTAATTTTGGAGGCAATTTTGGAATTGTAATCTTCCATACACAGAAAATAACTGAGTGGTCACTGAAGCAGTCTGACATAATACCAGCTTTAATAAATCTATCAGGGTGAGTGAAAAGTATCCAATCAAGTAAAGACTGACATGTTGGGGAGATTTGAGTGGGTTCCTTAATTAGTTGTGTTAAGTTTAGGTTTTTAAAGTTATTTTTGTCTTTAACAGAAAACTTATCTAACCATTTTTTGTTGAAATCACCTAAAATAATCATTTTATTTTTACATAAGATAGAATCAATAGTAGAAATCAAACAATTGGAAGATTCTGCAGGGACACAGGGAAGTCTATACACGTTTCCAATAGTTATATATTTATTTTGATGAAAAAATATTTTAACAAAGAGACATTCAAAATGTATAGGCTCAACTCTAGGTATAATTAACTCAGATATCAAATTAGAGGAAACATATGTAGCCACACCACCGCCCCTCGCAGATAGCATCCGGATGTGGGCCACTTCAGGCAATGATGCGGCACTGCTGGCCTTCTTCTGGCCTGGACAAAATGGATGTGAGCCTGAAGTGGCCCACATGTAAAATAGCAAATATGGCCCAAATATCCCAAATCACATGTGGGCCTTTTAGGCAAAGATGCGGTGCTCACGGCAATGTGTAATCTGTATGTGACCCTAAAGTGGCTCATGTTGTAAATAGTGAATATGGCCCAAATATCACAAAACAAATGTGGGCCACGTTTGGCAAAAATGTGGCACAGTCGACAAAGGCTAATCTGGGTGTAAACCAAAAGTGGCCCACATATGTTGCAGCAAATGTGGCCCAGTTACCTTAAAACATATCTGGGCCAGTTTTGGCAAAGATATGGGACAGTAATCACTGGTGAATCTGGATTTGAACCTAAAGCTGCCCACAGATGACATAGTAAATATGGCCCGAATACATTACACCAAATTTGGACCACTTTTGGCAAATGTACGGCACAGTCAGCATTGGCTAACCAGGGTGTGAGCCTAATGTGGCCCACATTTGACATGGTGAATATGGCCCAAATATTGTTGAACAGTATTAGGCCACTTTAGGTAAAGATGCGGCAAAACTGGTACTGGCTAATGTGGGTGAGAGCCTAAATTGGCCCACATTTAATGCAGCAAATGTGGCCCAGTTATCTTTAAACATATCTGGGCCAGTTTTGGCAAAGATACGGCACAGTAAGCACTGGCTAATGTGGGTGTGAGCATAAAGTGTCCCACATATGATATGGCAAATATGGCCCAAATAATTAATAACAATTTAGGGCCACTTTTGGCGAATATACGGCACAGTCAGCATTGGCTATTCAGGGTGTAAGCCTAACATGGCCCACATTTATTTGACATGACAAATATGCCCCAAATATCATAAAACAGACGTGGGCAACTTCTGGCTTAGATGCAGTACTTTTGACACTGGCTAATTTAGATGTATGCCTAAAAAAGGCCCACATTTGAAATGGTACATATGGCCTGAATATTTTTCAACAGCATTGGGCTACTTTTGGTAGGATGCAACACAGTTAGTACATGCTAATCTGGATGTGAGCCTTAAGAAGGCTACATGTGACATCAGTTGTGGATTGGCCTGCCTTGTGATTTACTTTATTTAGGGTTTGTAGGGATCAGATCTAGATTTTGTAGGGACCAATTCAGGAAAATTCTTGTGCTAAAAGGAGAATTGTTACAATCATTGTTTATTTTTTTATTTATTTTTTTATTATTTTGGGCATTTCTGCTTTAGACAGGCACAGTGGAGAGAGACAGGAAATACAGGGTAGAAGATGACATATGCATCAAAAGGGTCTGGGCCGGATTCAAACCCAAGCCACTGTGGCTACGTTAGCCATGTAGTACATTGTACATGCTCTATATGATAAGCCCCTGGGGTGCCCCTAATCATGTTGTACCCTTGCTTTCATACAACATGATGCTAGAATCTCTTATATCTTGTGGTGCAGGCCCTTCTCTCCAGCACTGGCAGTGAAGTTTCCCACCTTCATTGCTTTGGGATTCCATCTCCTCCAGGTGCTTATTTGCAAAATACTGTTAATTGCCTTCAGGGGCATCAACTGGGTATGGCAGGGTATGGCAGCTGCCATACCTTGGCCTGGTAAATGGCAAAGAATGTATTTTAAATAACAGAATTAAGCTCTTTATAAAATATGTGGGATTATCCACAAACGAAGCCATCAAATGAACACAACACCACATTCCACAGATCAGAGAGATCCCTCACCAAGCCATTAGAGAGTCATAAAAACGAATCCATGGCACCTAAATTGCTGAAGGAGACCATCTCCACCATTCCTGCTTAATCTCAAACTAGGGTTTGTAATGAAAGAGCTAACCCATATGGACAACCCTTCTTTGCTCCACAAACTTAAACCCTCTGTAAGACCAAATGGCCAAGTAAGACATTGTGACCTTAAATGCATAAATCCGCAGCCATATCAGGAAACGGAGACTCGTGAAGGAATCCATGAACATTGTACCTTCACTGAGTTAACCCTCTTAAATGTACAGAATCCATTTAAACCTACAATGTACACCACACCTAGCCTTGCTAGATAATTCTAAAAATGACTTTGACCGGTGATTACTTTCATAACTGACAAATTATGATTATAGCCTGATGTACCTTTTTAAAATATTTGTAGTGATTTGTAATCACTTCTAACTAACAAATCAATAAGTATAATCGTTAATCTTGTATTATTCATCTCATTCTACTAAGAATTATAACTAACCTGATAATATACCCTGACAATCAGGTTTCTCATAACGTGCAATGTTTTATACATGTTGTAAAACCAATGAATTAACCAGTATGATTGGTAATCAGGGATTTTCATGTTTTGTTACTTACACATGTAATACCCATGAAAGTATGTCACAGTTAGTATGTAAATGTTTGCTTGTTTACGTAGAGAATGTTGGTGACAACGAATGTCATGTCTCTTGCAACGTTTTCAAGATATAAAAGTTCATGATTCACTATTTTGAGCGGGAATCTAGTACACAAAGGATCATAAATCAACTGTGAAGAGGACAGACCAGTCGACCATGTGACTTTGAAAAGCCACTTCTGATTGGCTCAGGACGCCTTTGGGGTGCGGCCAATTTCAGTTCAAAAGTTCCTAAACAGGAACAACACGCTCTCTTACTTTCTTTGCTGCTTCTTCTCTACTCGTCTCTTGCTTTTCACTGCAGCTCTTCAGTTCCAGATCCTCCGTGCCATGTAGAGTTCAGGAAAACTTGGGACCCGGAGTCCCGAGGAAGCCTCTCACTCTCTGCTCTGTGGTTCAGACACCCAACAGGAGTCGTGAGTCTTCCTTGCAGAAAGCCTCGCTTCATCCAGACAACAAACTATCAGCGATCATAACAGAGTCCAAGACATCGACTAAACGAACTTTCTTCAAATGCCAAAGAGCCAAGCAACACAAGGAAACGCAACGACATGCAAGTACATCTCCAGACTTTTTCTCAAAGTGCTGGTGTTTTAGTAGAATACTTTGGGTAATCTGATTGCAAATCGATGTAGACTTAAAGAAGGATAGATGGTTCTTAAGGCATTGTCAACAGACTCTATGTATTGATCATTTATTTCACATTCTGTCACTACTCACCAACCTGTTTCATGTTGTATGTGTTAGATTAGTTTTATGTTTAGAATAGCAGTAAAGTTTGTCTGTATTTAAAGATAATTTGACTGTGGTATATTTAGATAAATAATCTCATCCCTGTTTTTAAAAGATTTAGCTTCAAAGCTGTACCTAAATATGTGTAATATTATTTTCAATAAGCCACGAGAATAATATTACTCCAGTAAGTCAGTTAATCACAATTCCCTTATTAAAGCTAATTCCTTACAATAGAAATTGTGAGCGGATACAACGAGACGTTGTATTACAATTTTAATGGTGGAGAATTTTATAAAGACAAATAATCTAGTTATTTGTCATTTATCTCATTTATAATGGTTGTCGAACGCGACTAATTCCATTATACATTTCCTTACATAATAATGTAGAATAGGGACCGTTTAATTTAATATCTAGCTCACACATACTGATTCCCTACATATAATGGTGGGGGTACACGGGCACTTTAACCCATCCTGTGTACATTTAAACAACCAAATTTCCAACATATATTGGTGGTCGAATGCAGCCAAGATTCATAAACAAATTAATTAATTATTTACATACAAATTCGCTACAATTGTTTAAATTGGTTTTATAAATTGTTATTTCATTATTAGTAGAAAAAATAAGTCAGTAGACTTAAATCGAGGCTGTACATTATTTCAACACACATACGCAGAGTCACACACTTTTCCTCTATAACGTGCCAATGTGGGCCCAGTAAGCCGCCAGGACAGTTGGATATACAAATAAAGAAAGTATCTGCACAACATAAACATCATCAAAATTACGTCAAAATCAAAATTATTGTGTAGAACTGTATTTTGTACAGCAAAATAAGTTATGTAGAGTAAATCGTCTCCAAGTGAATAAAAGAGTGGGTTATTCGGTCATTTTATGGCTACTGCTCAAAGGTTGACACTGTGATTTGTACAAAGTTTTAAAATATTCTATTGTTTAACCCAGATGTTTCACCTTAATTAAGTAATTTCTTTCTTTTTTGTTTAAATTCCATCAAGAGCATCATCAGGTAAAAAAAAATAAAAATAAAATAATTATATTTCAGCAGCTGCCTAGAATCTGACATTTTATGATGGAAGCTATGTGATTATTATTTATCTGTGAGTTGTTTAGGAGGCTGTTTGATGTTTTGAGGATGATTTACTGCAATTTTGTCTCTCTTCTGTCATTCTACACTTCAAACCGACATCTTGGCTTGCAGCGATACTGAATAAATCAAACCGAGCTCTATTTAGAATGATTAAAGGTGTCTTGAAAATATTTGTTTTAGGTTGAAGTTGATATATTAGCGGTTAGAGTAGGCCTGTTGATATTTTCAGGATTCCCAGGAAGGATTAAAGTATGCAGGATTTTAATTGATATTGTCACGTGATATTGTAAAATTTAATGACGTCATCTGGACTTGCCATACCTTGACTTTTGGTGAATTGACGCCACTGATTGTCTTGCTGAGCTCTTCTATAGGCGGTGCTTCATTAATTGTTTCTCTGACTGGATGCTCCACAGCATCAGTGCAGCACTGGCACAGCTCAAGGGATTTCTCAAGGTTTTTTGGGGGGATTTTTTTAAACATGCTTGTAAATGGCAATCTTGTTATATATATATATATATATATATATATATATATATATATATATATATATGTATGTGTATGTGTGTGTGTGTGTGTGTGTGTGTGTGTGTGTGTGTGTGTGTGTGTGTACTGTGCAGCACAAACACAGACCTGCACTAGCGACAGCTCTTACAGTCAGTTGACTGACTATGTTATGTAGGTAGAGTGTCTGAGTATATTTGGCTGAGATAATTTTGAGTTGTTGTATGTGAAAAACTTGAGTGGAAGGCAAATTTCTTCTTGGGACAACAAACTGTGCCATAAAATATAGTATCAACAAGCCAAACTGGGTGCTACCAGGCAGTGTCATCTAACTTCTAGACTGCTTCAGAAGTAACCCTGGGTGATATTCTAACCCCCTTTATCTTTCTTAAAGAAAGAAAAGAAAAAAAATGATAATACTAATTGACACCAATAAATGAATTGATGACTGAGTGAGTAAATGAATGACAAATCAGCACTTACTGCTATGGAAAAACAATTATTAATATGTTATTTTGATATTATTAACTTTTCAGAAATACAGAAAGTCAGAGGCGGAAGGATTGTCGGTGGAAAACTGTGCTAAAATAAAGTTAAGGTAAGTTTGAAATGAACTGATAAATATGTCTTTCTGTCGGCAATTGCTTCGCTATTTTCAGTTGGAGCCTATTTTGCATGTTATGCCGTGATATTAGAGTAAGCTAATTCAGCAAATTGTTAGCTAGCAAACACATTAGTTTGCTATTTGAAGATAAATTATTTTGGCAGTTCAAGGGCAACTCATGCCGTTTTTGGCATTTCAGGAAAAAAAAAATTAAATAAATGTTTCTGCAGAGAAATTGGCTGAATGAAACTTGCTAGCTAATTAGTTGTAACATTTGCTAACTTAACCATAGCACTAACTACCCAACAAACACAGAACTTTGCCTCAACGTAGCCAAAATTTTAACAATGTTGTAACAAGATGGCTAAAAGGTTGGCATTTCTACGTTGTCTGGTGAGGTTGTCACAACACTGCCACAACGTTGCCATTTAACCACCGTTCAGAGCCATTGCTTAAGGTTGTGCTAGGTTTTCTGGACAACCGCTGCACGACATGTACACGTCACTGTCCTGAAGCACGAATATCAGCCTTTTAAACTTCAACCGACCGTTCGCATTGGGCCGTCTGAGGAGGATTTGCTTTCACCAATTGAGGATACTTGAGAAATGAGAATTGCTTGGATTTCATTAGATAGTCTCAGCTCCTGAATGTATGTGAGTAATTGTGGATCATTTTTTTTAATTTTCTTTTATTTATTTTTATTTTTTTGAGTCTGCGAGAGATAGTGAGTTCGAGTCTTGCTAATTTTTTTCTTTTTTTTTTTATAAATAAATTGCAGTGATTTTGTAGCTGGACCATAAAATCAGTGCTGCACATGTTGACAGGCCTGGGTGGCATAAGCAAGGGCAGCTGCAGTCCGATCTTCCTAGCAGGCGTCAAACTTGTTGCTGTTGGGCATCTGGAAGCAAAGGGCGTCCTTGGCCATGGCCAGAATATTGTCAAAGTGCTCTCACCATTGGCAAACCATGTGCAGGATACAGCACGCCATGCACTTGGCTGATGCTTGGATCCCCAGATTGGGTCCTAAGATTTTAAAAGTTGTCTAATCCATCCATGGCTTTACAATGTTCTCTATTTTCAGGGACTGTCAGAAACAACAGGTTCACAGCAACAGCAACAGATCAAGAGGTAAACTCCTACATCAAAAGATGACTTCACCTTGCAAGCGACCGAGATGGAGGGAGAAGAGAAAGAGAAGAACAAAGACGGACTGCCAAGAAACCCATAAGTCAGTTACAATGTCTATTTTGCTATGTGTGTGTATTTTTTTTTTGTAATGTATAATGCATTATACCGGGATACATAAGTCAAAAGGAAACTGTCTGTTAATTAGGGTCAAATTTGTTTGTTGCATTTGGATCAACTGTCCCTTTAACTTACTGTTCCTTACGATGGTGGTGAAGTGCAAAACACAACAACAACAACAAAAAACTATTTGGAACCAAATTAACAAAACCAAAATACATTGGCAGCATTTGAGAAAACAAAATTACAAAACCTGAAACAACACACATTTTCAGGAAACAAAGTAACAAAAAACTAAACAAAATACATATTCCGGAAACAGTTGCAGTATTATAGACTAAAAGTACACCTCTTAAATCTATTTTCTTTTCTCTCTACATCATTATAACTCTCCTAAATTTTACCTCATCATACATTCCCTTCCAAAGGGACTTTGTTTCACTCAAAGCGCTCATGCTTGTTAAAGATTGCCGTGCTGTCATAGCAACCATGAAAAGTTCTGTTTCTGTTTGTCCTATGAAGGCCGTGTCATTTAAACGAGGCTTGTTTAAATTTGTTTAACTCTCTCTCTCTCTCCAGAACTCCATGTAGCAACACATACATGGCAGGTGTGTGGCTTACTGAAAATGCATGAAATAATATGAAAAGGAGCTTTCTCTCTTTTACCGCATGTATATGTGTGTGCATGTTGAATTGACTGTTTAATGTCTATTCTGGTGTGCTGGTACATCAAATCAACTAATAGACTACACCCTCATTCATTAAGAGGTGTCTCTAAATATTCCCTCAATTAACTTTTATTTTTGAATTTTCCCTGTCATGTTTATTACCGCTCATGTGTGTAACTTTTAAAAATTTTCAAATGCAGCATGTCTGTTGAATATTAAAACAAAGAATTAGCAGGGGCCTTTATTGAAATATGCATAATCACAGAAGTGCCAGGCTTAATAATGTGTCTGAATTAGCAGGTTCTTGGTCTCATGTGGAGAAGGCAGATCAGAGGTGCTGTGTGAAGACAACGTGAATAAGAATGTTGGGTGTAGAATGATAAAAAATAACTTGTATGAAAATACTACATACTGTTTTATAAAATATTTGATATTATTGTATTTCAGCATGCATCTGATGCTAATGACCACTTTCACACTGTGATAATCTTACTCAGTAACAAAATAAAACCATGGAACTGGAAATTGTTTGAGATAAATTACTGTGTTTGATGTCAGTCCTGTTTTTTCCCCCCTGAAGAACACAAAGAGTCTTCATACAGCTCTTTTTCATACAACAACAATTCAGAGTGACCACGTTTGTCAACCTCCAAAAACCAAAATAAAATTAGTCCATATGATTCGTGTGCTACATTCCAAGTCCTCTGAAGCCATATGACAGAGATTCACCATTGTTCTCAAATCACATTTGGCGCCTTTAGATGTATCCTGTCAGCTCTGACCTTAATGAAGTTTGGTCACAATACATGCAAGAACCAATGGCATTCGGCATATATATATATATATTTGTTTTTGTTTTTTTTTTGCAGTCCAATTTTCCTTTTAGTTTAAATTCAGTCTATTGCTCACACAAGCTCTCGTAGGGCTTCAGAAGACTTGGAATGCAGCGAATGAGTATGGACTACTTTGACAGTGTTTTAATGGTGGTCAGTATGGTCAATATGAACTTTCGTTTTATGAAAATGAGCTACATAAAGACAGTTCAACATTTCTCATTGTGTGTTCCACATAAAATAACAGTTTTCATTTTAGAGTGTACTAAGGTCTCTCAAACAACATACCTCTCACCGCACCTCGGGATCATTAGTTTCCTGTGCGGCAGTGATGCCATAATCCATAAGCACTTCATGAGAGCTTTAATATTTGTTAGTGAATGCAGAAGTCAGCACCAGATTGGATTATAGAAGGGTGCTGCCTGCAGGTTGGTTGCTTTTTTTTATTTTTTCTCCACTGATGACCTACTTTTTTCCTTGTCTTACTTATAACTCATTGTTTATTAGGTATTCACCACAAGGAAAAAATATCCAGATTTGTTTATTTTAATGATCCATATCTTTAAACAATCCATGCCAAAAAAAATAAAAAAAAATAAAAAATAACAATATGTAATAAATGTTCACATATCACCTAGGCAGTGTGCAAAGGACCCAATCAGTATTGAAAAATAGTTCATGGCATGCATGAAATAGTACCAGAGTGAACAATCTGTGAGAACACATGAAAGCTTCCATCTACTGTACAGAAACAAGTTATGTGCAAATATTTTAATGATCCATATCTTTAAATGCAAAAAAAAAGAAAATAAAAAAAACAGTTATGTTCAAATAAAGCTACAATTGCCCAGCAAAATTGCAATTATAAACAATGAGAAATTAAAACATCAATTTGGTAACAATTTAGATTGTATTCATTAATATTAGTTAACTACATTAGTTAACATAAACTAACAATGAAAAATTATTTTACGGAAATCATCAGTCTTGGTTAATATTAATTTCTATATATACTAATACACTTTTAAATTAAAAGTGAACATTCTGTATGTTAGAATGACAATGCATTATGAACTAACATGAACTAAAACTAAACAATTGCATTTTTATAAATGAACAATAACCAAGATTAATAAATGCTGTTAAAATTACCTAATGCATTAACTAAAGTTAACCAACAGGACCTTATTGTAAAGAGTTACCATAATTATTATTTTTTTTTTTTAAGGAAGAATTTGCAACTGTTTGAATTAAAATTAGCCTAAAATTAGGCAAATAAGGAATAATACAAAGAACCATTCATAAAACCTTTCTTGACCCTGAGATTTGCGGCCCTTTTATTGGAAGGTTGAGACTATTCTTCTTAAGGGAGTCTTTGAATAGCAATAATGTAAAGACTGCAAAGCAAGACAAGTGTGTGTGGGGGGGGTTACATTATCGGGATTCAATGACAAACTTGTGCTCTGACAAACTGGTCTTAAAGGGGCCACTGCAGTTATAAAATAACCAATGTTAATATTTAATGCTGGAGTGTCATTTCATGTCCTGAAGAGGGAAATAGCTTTGGTGCCCTTGAGTTACAACACTGACCCTATTGGAAGTGGAAAACAGGGCATTAAGACAAAGAATATGAAAATGAATTGTCAAGATTGTGTTGCAGTATTAACAGGAACCATCTCTACAGAAACATACATATCTCAAATAAATAAATACATACTGTAGATGGCACCTTCCATGAATGGGGTACAAAATGGGGCCTTAAATACTTTCAATAAGGAAGATGTTTTGTTGTTGTTTTCCAACAAATGACCAATAAAATGAATTCCTTAAAAATGTTGGTCACCAACATACATTTTATTTGTTTTTAACTAGCTCGTTTTTATGCTTGGTTAAATTTACCAAAGTGTACCATGTTCATGGAAAATGCCACATACCTTCTTCTAACTCTTTCACAGACTACAGTATGCACTGGACCATATGCTCTAGCATTTAAAATCATTGCTTACAATAGATAAGTGTCCTCAATATACATGAGTGCCTTATAATCACCATGTTTTTATTTCTCTCTCAATAACTGCTCATCGCTGAATCACAGATTTCCTCTGAGGTTTAAAAAACGCTTTGAATGCAGTCATAGTGAGTTGTATGCATATGGTCAGAAGGTGTATCTGGCTGATAATTCAATTCTAGTAATGTATTTTTCATTGCTGGTGGGAACTTGCAAGGTTCAAACTTAAATTACTCCTGAGAGCACATATGTTAGGGCAAAACAAAATATTCAAATTGGACTACTTATTGCGAACAGAGCAAAACTCTGCAAATATGCCAATTTGAAGAAGAGGGAATTCTATGAGATGGCATTTGACACTGATTATATTCAGTATATATATATATATATATATATATACACATACACACACACACACACACACACACACACACACACACACACCGATCAGCCACAACATTAAAACCACCTGCCTAGTATTATGTAGGTCCCCCTTGTGCCACCAAAACAGCGGCAACCTGCATCTCAGAATAGTATTCTGAGATTCTATTCTTCTCACCACAACTGTATAGAGCGGTTATCTGAGTTAACGTAGACTTTGTCAGTTCGAACTAGTCTGGTCATTCTCTATTCACCTCTCTCATCAACAAGGCATTTCCGTCCACAGAACTGCCGTTCACTCTATGTTTTTTGTTTTTGGCAGCATTCTGAGTGAATTCTAGAGACTGTCGTGTGTGAAAATCCCAGGAGATCAGCAGTTACAGAAATACTCAAACCAGCCCGTCTGTCACCAACAATCATCCATGCGTTTATCTAATCAGCCAGTCGTGTGGCAGCAACTCAGTGCATAAAATCATGCAGATACGGGTCAGGAGCTTCAGTTAATATACACATCAACCATCAGAATGGGGGAAAAATGTGATCACAGTGAGTGTGGCATGATTGTTGGTGTCAGATGGGCTGGTTTGAGTATTTTTTTAACTGCTGATCTCCTGGGATTTTCACACACAACAGTCTCTAGAATTTACTCAGAATGATGCCAAAAACAAAAAACATAGAGTGAGTGGCAGTTCTGTGGATGGAAATGCCTTGTTGATGAGAGAGGTGAACAGAGAATAGCCAGACTGGTTCAAACTGATAAAGTCTACGGTAACTCAGATAACCACTCTGTACAATTGTGGTGAGAACAATATCAGATCAGAATGCTATTCTGAGATGCGGGTTGGTGCTGTTTTGGTGGCACAAGGGGGACCTACACAATATTAGGCAGGTGGTTTTAATGTTGTGGCTGATCGGTGTATATATGTATATATATATATATATATATATATATATATATATATATATATACACACGCACAGTATTAATATATATACACAGTATAAATATATACTGTATAAATTCAGCAAATTCTGATTAGATGAGCTGTGCGTTATGTATAATGACTAAATATTCTCACCTGTGATTGCACATTCTACATGAATGTGGCATATATAACTTTTATCATATTGTTATACTCATATAACTGTTAATTAAATATTGGTAACAAGATTTTTATCACATTGCTTGCTGCC
The DNA here is from genome assembly GCF_019703515.2 of Myxocyprinus asiaticus. Classification (NCBI taxonomy): domain Eukaryota; kingdom Metazoa; phylum Chordata; class Actinopteri; order Cypriniformes; family Catostomidae; genus Myxocyprinus; species Myxocyprinus asiaticus. The sequence continues at coordinate 23,183,896 of NC_059373.1, forward strand.
GAAGTTTTATAAAATAAATAATCCACTGGAGTCCATGTGGTAAAACAAAAAGCAACTAAACTTCGATCTGCATTGTAAAATCACTGCAACACACAGCCCCACCCCCAAAGCCTCTTGTGGATTATTTCTTAATTATAATATACTTTTACGTTTATCCCTGTGGTGTTGAATCTCATTTTGGATAAAACCAGAGACAGTATAAGATGAGACGGGTTGGAAGTCCCGTCTTAAAAGAGCCAATCACTTGAACTAACAAGCTGAGCACATCTCCGTGTACATTAACTGCCAGGGTATCTGTTTTACTATGCCTCAAACCACAGAATGGTTTTGTTTAGGCTATTTACAGGATGGTGCCTAATTATCCTGGTGAACCAGAATTATCCACAACACATTAAGTGCTCCTCAGAGATGGTTACGATTAGATGGGGCTGGGATTCAGCGGGGGAGCTAGTGGGTTTAATTTCAATGAATGAAGGCTAAAGAAAACATCAGCAACATCAAACACATCCCAACCCCACATCTCACTCACGTCTACTCTTGAGTATGACACTTTTGAATTCTCCATTCACTATTTGTCATTAAAGCCAGTATAATCTAATAATCACAATACTCTATAATTGCTGCATAAATTACTAGTATACCACATTTATAATAGCACAATAGCTCTCAAAAGTGTTTGTGTGTGTGTGTGTGTGTGTGTGTGTGTGTGTATATATATATATATATATATATATATATATATATATATATATATATATACACACTACCTGTCAAAAGTTTTAAAACACTTACTCATTCTTTATTATATATATATATATATATATATATATATATATATTATGTATTTTTTTCACATTTTAGAATAATAGTAAAGTCATCAAAACTATGGAATAACATAAATGGAACTATGGGAATTATGTTGTGACTAAACAAAATCCAACATAAATCAAAACTGTGTTATATTTTAGCATCTTCGAAGTAGTCACCCTTTGCCTAGAATTTGCAGACATGTACTCTTGACATTTTCTTAACCAACTTCTTGAGGTATCACCCTGGGATACTTTTTAAACAGTATTGAAGGAGTTCCCATCTATGTTGGGCACTTATTGGCTGCTTTTTTGGTATACACTACTGGTCAAAAGTTTTGAAAAACTTGACTGAAATGTTTCTCACGATCTTAAAAATCTTTTGATCTGAAGGCGTATGCTTAAAGGTTCGAAATTAGTTTTGTAGACAAAAATATAATTGTGCCACCATATTAATTTATTTCATTATAAAACAAAAATTACTAAAAAAAATAAAATAAATTTAAAAAAAAAAGTTTTTGAAATTGATGACTTGGACCAAATAATAAAGAAAAACAGCCAATAAGTGCCCAGCATAGATGGGAACTCCTTCAATACTGTTTAAAAAGCATCCCAGGGTGACACCTCAAGAAGTTGGTTGAGAAAATGTCAAGAGTACATGTCTGCAAATTCTAGGCAAAGGGTGACTACTTTGAAGATGCTAAAATATAACACAGTTTTGATTTATTTTGGATTTTGTTTAGTCACAACATAATTCCCATAGTTCCATTTATGTTATTCCATAGTTTTGATGATTTTACTGTTATTCTAAAATGTGAAGAAAAAAATTATAATAAAGAATGAGTGTTTAAAAACTTTTGACCAGTATTGTATTGTATATATATATATATATATATATATATATATATATATATATATATATATATATATATATATGCACACACACACACACTTGGGTATATTTATTATTAATACTGAAAAGCAACTAAGACAATACAAATAACATAATCCAAATGCACAAGATTATTGCACAAAGAGAACATTGACAACTGAGTTAGCTCATTTAAGAGACAATCAAAAGAATTTCTCCCATAGCAGACATTTCCTCTGACCTCTCAGAGGAAAGCCACGTGGGTCCACAGCAGATGAGCAGAGCACAAAAGACAAATAAAGGAAACTCCACACCAAATGAAAGCACGATACACCCCCATAAGGTTATAAATTATGACCCATGTAGAAGAATACCTTTTGTTAGCATACAGGAAGCTGCTTAATTAGATGTAGCTGCTTAAGAAGTCTGGGAAGATGGCGGCGCAGATGGCTCCTTCGGTGTGGAGCTCTCTTGCATTTTTTTCTTTTTAATTTTTTAATTTATTTATTTTTATCCCCTTTTCTCCCAATTTGAAATGCCCAATTCCCACTACTTAGTAGGTCCTCGTGGTGGCGCGGTTACTCACCTCAATCTGGGTGGCGGAGGACAAGTCTCAGTTACCTCCGCTTCTGAGACAGTCAATCTGCGCATCTTATCATGTGGCTCGTTGTGCATGACACCACGGAGACTCCGCATGTGGAGGCTCATGCTATTCTCCGCGATCCATGCACAACTTACCACGTGCCCCATTGGGAGCAAGAACCACTAATCGTGGCCATGAGGAGGTTATCCCATGTGACTCTACCCTCCCTAGCAACCGGGCCAATTTGGTTGCTTAGGAGACCTGGCTGGAGTCACTCAGAAATCCTGGATTCGAACTCGTGACTCCAGGGGTGGTAGTCAGCGTCAATACTCACTGAGCTACCCAGGCCCCCTCTCTCTAGCGTTTTTGTTACTTTTGTTTGTTTGTCATGTTATTTTGGCACTCTTTCCTGATCAGTTTCACCAGGGATGAACTGCTGAATGTTCGGCAGAGCATACCTAATAATTTAATGCCAGTTTGATTATTCAGATGTTTTATTAGACATCTTAGTTGGAGGCACTGCAGTGCTCTACAAGCGATCCAAGAGACCCACATGAGGGAAGTGAGCCGGCGCGCTTGTGAAGCTTCGTCAACGAGGCTTTAGGACTCCACTGCTGAGTATTTATCTGGCGAATGTCCACTCCATTGTCAACAAAATGGATGAACTGCTTCTGCTCACTCAAACAAATAAAGACTTTTCTAACTCCGCTGCTCTGTGTTTCACGGAAACCTGGCTGAATTAAGCCATCCCGGACAGCGCGTTTCATCTGCCAGGCTTTCAGCTGTTCAGAGCGGATAGCATTGTGGAATCATTGGGGAAAACGAGAAGCAGTGGAAAATGCTTTTACATCAATGAAAGTTGGTGTACAGATGTAACAGCGTTGAAGATGTGCTGTCCTAATTTAGAAGTGCTCTTCTTCAACTGCAAGCCTTTCTACTCGCCGCAGGAGTTTTCTTTGTTCATTCTGGTGAGTGTTTATATCCCGAGGCAAGTATGCGTGAACGCAGCATTGCAAAAGCTGGCTGATCACATCACAGACACAGAGCAACAACACCTGGACTCACTTATTATTATTCTGGGAGATTTTAATAAAGCTAACGTCATCCATGAACTGCCAAAATACAAACAACACATTACATGGCCCACCAGAGACAGAAATATATTTGACCACTGCTACACCACTGTAAAGGATGCATATCGCTCTATCCCACGTGCAACTTTAGGACTCTCTGATCACTGTCTGGTTCATCTTCATCAGCTAAGCCTGTAGTAAGGACTGTAAAGCGATGGACCAATGAAGCAGAGCTGGAACTACAAGCCTGCTTTGACTGCACTGATTGGAGTGTTTTTGAGGCTGCAGCCACAGACCTGGATGAGCTCACAGATACTGTGACATCATATATCAGTTTCTGTGAGGATTTGTGCATCCCTACTAGGACATTTTTATCACTCAATAATGATAAACCATGGTTTACAGGAAAACTCAGACAGCTTTGTCATGCCAAAGAGGATGCTTACAGAAGTGGGTATAAAATATTGTACAACCAGGCCAGGAACACATTGACTAAAGAAATCAGACTGGCTAAAAGAAGCTACTCTCAAAAGCTGAGATCCTGCATCTGTGTGGAAAGGCCTGAAAAGCATTACCAAGTATATGACACCTCCCCCACGCTGAGAGTCAACTAATGGATGATGAACTGAATGTGTTTTACTGCAGGTTTGAAAAGCCCAGTCTCACACCTCTCCCCTGCACTGATCTTCACTTAACACACACACCAACACCTCCTGGAACCCCCTCCTCCCCTCTCCTGCTACTCAATCTGCACTTATGATCTGTGAGAAGGATGTGTGCCGGGTCTTTCTGAAACAAAAGTCTAGGAAAGCTTCAGGCTCAGATGGTGTTTCACCTGCCTGTCTGAAAGTCTGCTCTGACCAACTGGCCCCCATCTTCACACAGATCTTCAACAGATCACTGTGTGAAGTGTGAAGTTCTCTGCTGCTTCAAATGCTCCACCATCATTCTGGTCTCCCAAAAAAACAAAATCACAGGACTAAATGACTACAGACCTGTCGTTCTCACATCTGTGGTCATGCAGTTGTTTGAGAGACTGGTTTTGGCCTACCTGAAGCACATCACTGGACCCCTGCTGGACCCCCTTCAGTTTTCTTACCAAGCAAACAAGTCTGTAGATGATGCTGTCAACATGGGACAGCATTATATCCTGCAACACCTCGACAGACCTGGGACTTATGCAAGGATCCTATTTGTGGACTACTGAAGTTCAGCCTTCAATACCATCATGCCTGATCTACTCTCAACCAAACTGACCCAGCTCTCCATGCCCACCCCAATCTGTTGATTGATCACCAGCTTTCTGACAGATAGGCAGCAGCTAGTGAGACTGGGGAAACTCACATCCGGGACCCTCACTATTAGCACTGGTGCTCCTCAGGGATGCATTCTCTCTCCACTACTCTTCTACCTGTACACGAATGACTGCACAGCAAAAGACCCCACTGTCAAGCTCCTGAAGTTTGCAGATGACACCACAGCCATCGGCCTCATCCGTGACGGTGATGAGTCTGCATACAGATGGGAGGTTGATCAGCTGGCTGTCTCGTGCGGTCACAACAACCTTGAGCTGAAAATGCTCAAAACAGTGGAGATGATAGTGGACTTCAGGAGAAATCCCCCCTGCACTTTGATTGATTTATTTGTATGTCTATTTATACTCTTACCTTGTTTTATATTCTGTGTCTCACTGTAATGTTCTGTGTGCACTTGTTCCTCATATCAGCCAAAAAAAAAAAAAAAACTATCCTTTGAAGTTCTAAAGATGTCAGCATCAAAACACACAGACATGAAGTAGTGATCAGTGCTCAAGAGCCAGCTGTGTACCTCAAATTAACACACACACATTGAAGAGAAAAAACAAAAACAAACATCAATTCACAGTTATTTACAAGGTGGAAAAAGTATGTTCAAGAAAGTTCTTTAGGTATACAGATGAGTAGTATGAATACATTCTTGGATAAACATCATACGGGAACAAGGGCCTTGTCCTGTGTCCTGAATGTATGATGTAATGACAACTGCAAAAATAATTTACTCTGGTTTTGTTTAGTAAGAACAATTTTACCACAAGGAACAACTTAGTATATATAGCACTTACAGATGTAATGAGTCGCTCCGAATATAACATCTCCTCAGCTCCTGTTGCATTACAGGATAGTAAATGTGCCCAGTGGATGCACACTTCAGAATCTCACTGGATACAGTCGGTCATCCAGGTATTTCTCGGCTACTGTTTTATAAATAATGCAGATTTGGACAACCTACTCATGTGACATACTGCTTCTGGCATACTATATAGAAGGAAAATAGGCACATTCAAAGATAGGCATATTCTTGTATTGCTTTGATTTGCAGAGACAAGTTAATAAATGGTGCAGTATTGAAGGAGAAGATAGGAAGAGCTTGATTTCAAGACAAAAATCTGTGAATAAACTTGTGGTAATGTGGGTGTGGCCGAGCAACGTCTGTGGAGAGCGAGGCTGGGAGAGGAAGAATGGTAAGGATTGACCCCTGTGGGAAATTACATCTAACAGCTGTTTGTTTACAGTGAGAGCTGGAGAGAGATAAAGGAGCAGCCAGAGCAGCCAGAGCCACAGTAGGGGGTTGTGAGACACACAAAGCTGACTGTGTGTGATTCTGATTGAGCTGAAAAACCATTAGTTTGTGTGTTACACTGAAAGAGTGTTGTAAATAATAAGACTCATGTTGGATTGTTTATCCGGCTCCTGCTTCCTCCTTAATAAAGAGAGCAAGAGATCTGTCACAAACCTCTATACCTTGTTAGAGTCTCATAAAACTGACTGTGCAATTCATCAAGTGAATTATCTAATGTGTCAGTGATCCCTCTCACACCTTCAAAAGACAACCCAAACTAAATCTACTGTGTCAGTGTTTCACAGGACACCCGCTGATCCAGTCAGACTACAGAATGGTGAATTGTGGGTGGGAAGAATCAGGGAACACTGTCTCTCTGTCTGCAGATTTCTGCTGATGTTGCTCAGTTTTCCTTTACTCTTTATGCTTAGTCCCCTTTTTAATGAGGCTGCACTTCAAAAAAAAAAATAAATAAATAAATAAATAAATAAATAAAAAGTGCCACTGTATGGCTCATTGAGCTGCGGTTGTCTAATTACTTCAGTTCAGTTTGTTCCAATTTTTGTGCTTCATTAGAATTGGCTTTTAGACTCTCCTCTTCTCCATTGGATGATCTGACAATGAGAGATCTGATGGAGTATGTAGACATGTAGTTCTAGTGGGAAGACTAGCAGCTGTACATCATCGCACCATTAGCTAGGTAACTCCTAGCCAATCACATGTAAGCCATTGCTGTATAAGTCTGCTCACAATCTATCACATTGCTGTTTCAGTGTGCTAACACGGCAACCTCCACCACCCCACCACCACAGTTGAGTCCCGTCCTGCACGGGGGAAGGCTCCTCGCCCTTGCCTCCTATCTCTGGCAGGAAATGACGGTTCCGAGTACAACTTCTTCAGACCGCCAGACGGGGCTTACGCCAAAGAGAGACATTACATTTTCTGTTTTATATTCATCAAATAAATGTCATCTTGAATTTCACTCAAGTCTGCAAGTCTTCCTGATAGAAATGCTGTTCTATTAACATGAGGGACGGCTAGAATTGCAGTCACTGGAATTATGAGAACTCAAGGTGTAAAGAAGGACTATGTTATTGTGTCTCACTGTAATAAGAGCACTGAAGACTTCATCACTCACGCTCAAAATCGCCCGTTGCACTGGATGATGTGAGTTTATTGAGGCTGCTCCACTTCTCTTTACTGACAGAGTAGTGGTGGCATAGTGGGTTAAAGCACATAACTAGCCGGTTCAATCCCCACAGCCACCACCATTGTGTCCTTGAGCAAGACATTTAGCTCCAGGTTGCTCTGGGGGTATTGTTCCTGTAATAAGTGCACTGTAAGTCGCTTTGGATAAAAGCATCTGCCAAATGCATAAATGTAAATGTAATTGCTCCTTCCATGTACAAAACATTAAAAACAAGCTTCTTCATTATTTTGCCAATTTGTGTTTTGATGGGGTCAGAATGGAAGAGCTCCACATACCCATCACTGCAAATTCAACAAACAGTATTACACCAGAATGTTCCAACAAATGTGTACATGACTGGCTGGCTTCACATTCTCTCTCTGTTCTGTTAGTGAAGTCCTCCTCAGTTTCTTCAAATTCAATTACTTATTAAATCAGAGGTGGGTAGTAATGTGCTACATTTACTCCGTTACGTTTTCTTGAGTAACTTTTTGAAAAAAAAAAAAAAAAAAAAAACATCTACTCTAAAAGTATATATATATATATATATATATATATATATATATATATATATATATACTTTTAGTGTAGGTTTAAAAGTGGGTACTTTTTACTCTCACTCAAGTAAATTTCTAATGATTTTTTTTTTTTTTTACTTTTACTTCTTTACAATGGGCGGCATTCCTGTCATCACTGGGTTTAATTTTAGTTAATGTGTAATTTATCGAGAGATTATTGAATGGGACTTTTTCGAGAGTGGATGTTCACACAGCTGCATGCGCTGTTGTCACAGACTGTCACTCAAGTTATCAATGCTGCAGCATCAAACTTTTCAAAGTGAAACACTTTCTTTGCTCCGCACAGTGAAAAAAAAGAATAGTTTCATCATGCAATGCCTTCATTTAACACCAAGACAAGCTGATATTTCAAGATTAAAATCACAGCTTCAACTTAAGGCTGCACACTGAGGTAAGTTTTGGCTCTAATGCTAACACAGGCTTTTCTGTGTAATGTGATGGTCATTTGCAGGGTGATAATAACTGGGCTCTTATGACATCCATTTTTAAGTGTACATTTTTAAATCAGTGCAGCAATATATCAGTGCGCTTTGTCCTGTGTCCCGCATGTCATGAGCAGTATTTACATATTTACTGCAAACTATTGCAGCTACTTCGGGCAGATTAACTGTATAAATCCATGTAAACATCCAAGTTAAGTGTAAATGCCTTTTGCTCTGCTGTTCGCATAATTGACAACTGGAGCGCGAACAGACAGCATTTCTGTGCGTGCACAGCAAGGGGCGCGTGATCGTAGGGGGAGCATGATCGTATGGCGAAGAGAGTGGCTGTGTCCGAAATCGTTCACTCATTCACTATTTCCTATATAGTGAATGGCAGTGAGTGCACTATATCTTAGCAGTGAGCGAATGAAATGAGTGAGTAAATTCAGACGCTGACGTATACGGACTGTCGGAGCTCTGGGGCTGTCGCAGAAACAACATCACATATGAACTTAAAATACTTGGGCCTTACTTGTATTCTTATTAAATAATATATTAATACAATAAATCTTCATTCTGTTTGTCATTTTTAATATATACTGTGTGTTAATATAAAGAGTAAACACATTTTATCAAATAAAGAGTACATTTTAAAATGTATCTGTATGTTTTGGATCTCTATATGTTATTATGTTATTTCAATCAAGAAATGATTTGTCAAAAAGTAATTTAATACATTCAGCATGAAATAAAACATTTCAGGAGTGAAGGAAGCAGTAAACTCCCAGCTCGTGTATCTTCCACATGGTGGATTGTGGGCAATTAACCATTGCCGAGTGTACATCAAATGTACAGAACTAGGTGGTCTTGCTGTACAGAACTAATTATCTAAATTCTTTCGACACTGAAAACTGTAACTACACTGAAATAAGAATCTACACAGGACTTTAAAATTCATCCAGATCTGACAAGAGCGCTTAAAGGGATAGTTCACCCAAAAATTTTAATTCTCATTATTTACTCTCCCCAGATGTGTATGAATTTCTGAACTCAAATGAAGATTTTTAGAAGAATTTCTCAGCTCTGTAGGTCAATACAATGCAAGTGAATGGGTGCCAACAAGCTAAACAAAATCACATAAAAGTCAGCATAAAAGTAATCCATAAGACTCCAGAGGTTAAATCTTCAGAAGCGATGTGATGGGTGTGGATGAGAAACATAGAAACAGAGCATGTTCACATTCTTCTTCTTGTGTTTTTGGTGATTCACATTCCTCTCTGTATATCGCCCCCTGCTGGGCAGGGAGAAGAATGTCTAGCAAAAAATGAGAAACAGATAAATATTTGTCATTTTTTGCTAGACATTCTGCATATCACTTCTGAAGATATGGATTTAACTACTGGAGTCTTATGGATTACTTTTATGCTGCCTTTATGTGCTTTTTGGAGCATCAACATTTTGGCCTATAGAGCTAAAATATTCTTCTAAAAATCTTAATTTGTGTTCTGCAGAAGAAAGGAAGTCATCCACATCTGGGATGGCATGAGGGTGAGTAAATGATGAGAGAATTTTCATTTTTGGGTGAACTATCCCTTTAAAGTGATAGCTCAACCATAATTTAATATTTTGTCATCATTTCCCCACCCTCATGTTGTTCCAAACCCGTGTGACCCTTTGTATTATGTGAGACACCATTCACTGAAAGTAAATAGTGACTCAGGCAAACATTCTGTCTAATATCTCCTTATTGTGTTGCATGGAAGAAAGTCATATGGGTTTGGAACAACATGATGGTGAATGATGACAGAATTTCCATTAATAATAATTCTGTAATACATGTTAAATGTGTATTATGTAATGGAATATAGGGGAGCTAACGTCCATTATGTAATTTGTGAAAGTAATGAGTTACTCACTACTTGAGTACTCTTTTAATTGAATACTTTCTTACTCTTACTCAAGTAATTATTTATGTTAGTACTTTTACTTCTACTTGAGTAATTTTTTTTTAAGTAATTGTACTTTTACTTGAGTACAGTTTTTGGATACACTACCCACCTCTGATTAAAATAATGCAGTACATTTCATGTGGGAAAAAAATAACAGCATGAACAGCTATCAATAAAGAAGCTGGAAAAGCGAATTCACAGAGTGGAAAACTTCACACTGAGAGCAGAATGAATATTCGTCAGGTTGAACGGGGAAAAAAAAGTTTAATCTGGTGCTATAATCTGGTACATTTCAGATCATCTGTCCCTGGCCTGCTTAAAAAAAACAAGCATTGCTGGTCACCAGTATATGTTGTGCTGTTGTTTCAACAAGGCTTTTTGGACAGCATAACCAGCAATACTTCCTTGGTTAACCAAGTATTATTAGCAAAACCATTCTGCTCGACCAGCTTTAGCAGCTACGTTTTGCTGGTGAACGTGACACATTTTCCTCGACAATGTGAATAGGTCAGTAGGAATGCAGTGTTTTGTTTTATACCATGTTGAAATCACATTGGCACTGTTCAATTCTTGATTCTTATTGGTTGACAGATGTTCTAAGGTGCACGTCTATAAAGTAATTCCAGGTTTGTTGACCAGTACTACAGTTCGCTATCACTTTGTAAAATGATTTCAATTATTTCTAAGAGTCAGGTAAGGCTTTCTAAATAGACAACGGCATTGGCCAAGCAAATGGGATAAAAATGACTAACAATATCGATATTTTCTTTCTCTCTCTCTCTCTCTCTCTCTCTCTCTCTCTCTCTCTCTCTCTCAATCAATAGAATAGTTTAGGTACCAACAAGCTACATCACTTAAAAAATGGCAAAATTATTACTTTTCTGAGTAATGTTTCAGTAATTAAATAAATTGTCTGTCATGGCCAGCTCTAAGCATACAAGGACCTCTCCAAAGATCACATCCTACTACTGACCCTGTGGGCAAGTCAAGTGGCTTTTATTGTCATTTCAACCATATACAGCTAGTACAGTACACAGTGAAACGAAACAACGTACCTCCAGGACCATGGTGCTACATAAAAACAACATGAAACAACATGAAACAAACACAGAACTACACGAGACTACACAGAACTAAAAGACTTACACATTTCTACATAAAGTGCATGTGCAAACGTGTGCAAACAGTTCTAGTGTGAATGTGTCAGATGAAACAGGTAGTGCAAAAATATATTACAATATAATAGAAAATGCTGTGAATGTAAACATAACATACTATGACATAATTTTCAGCAGATAAGCTTGTACTATATATGGAGATATCAGTTATTGGGGTAGCAGAGAGATAGAAGTAACAATAAATTAAGTACAATATTTTATGAATACAGTAGCAGCAAAAAAAATTGGGTAGATAATAGAGAAAAGTGCAAAATTGCAAAGGGAGTCAGATGGTGTTCAGTTGAGCGTGTGTGCATGTGTGTGTGTGTGTGTGTGTGTGTGTGTGTGTGTGTGTGTTGTCAGTCTAGTCTCTGAGTGCTGAGGAGTCTGATAGCTTGGGGGAAGAAACTGTTACACAGTCGGGCCGTGAGGGCCTAAATCCTTGTTACCTTTTGCCAGACAGCAGGAGGGTGAAGAGTTTGTGTGAGGGGTGCATGGGGTCATCCACAATGCTGGTGGCTTTGCGGATGCAGCGTGTGGTGTAAATGTCTATGATGGAGGGAAGAGAGACCCCGATGATCTTCTCAGCTGTCTTCACAATCCTCTGCAGTGTCTTGTGATCCGAAACAGTGCAATTTCCAAACCAGTCAGTGATGCAGCTGCTCAGGATGCTCTCGATAGTCCCTCTGTAGAATGTGGTGAGGATGGGGGGTGGGAGATGAGCTTGTCTCAGCCTTCGCAGAAAGTAGAGACACTGCTGGGCTTTCTTGGTTATGGAGCTGGTGTTGAGGGACCAGGTGAGGTTCTCCGCCAGGTGAACACCAAGGAATTTGGTGCTCTTGACGATCTCCACTGAGGAGTCGTTGGTGTTCAGCGGAGAGTGGTCTCTCCGTGCTCTCCTGATGTCAACAACCATCTCTTTTGTTTTGTCCACGTTCAGAGTCAGGTTGTCCATTAGCCGCTGCACCTCCTCTCTGTATGCTGACTCGTCGTTCTTGCTGATGAGACCCACCACGGTCGTGTCATCGGCGAACAGTTTGAATTGGTCTTATGAGACCAATCATCTCATCACAGAACAAAATTTTATCTCGTCCTCTGTGCTTCACACATATGCACACTGTTCAACAATCCTTTACATCAGAGACTGTATTTGTGTGAGACTCTTTATCAATGCACATGCCTTAATCACCTATATCCAACATTCCAGTCACCCTTTGCTTTATTATAGCTATGAAAATTGTCAGGGTTACAGCTGGCAAGATGCATCTAGAAGAGTGGCTAAGGCAGAAATCTGTCACACACACACAAATCACACAAACACTTTTTGAATGTGATCATCAGCGATCCCTCCAGTGTGGCTCTTCAGGAATTGTGGAGGGAATAAAGCTCCATAGCCCAAAACACTGAGCAATCAAGCTACTGAATGAAGCTAAGCAAACTCATTGCCTGCTTGACACATCCCGTAAGCAAAGAAGCATACCACTACTCTCAGCGAAAAAGAGTATGTATGATAACAAAATTCATCTAGTGGAATTTAGAGCGAATGCAAATAACAATCTTATGACATTTCCTTAATGCAGATAAATCAACTACTCAGTTCAAGAATGCGAACTAGAAGAGACACCTGATTGCCCTTTTGTTAACAAAGCATGAGAGAGAGTAATGCAAAGCAATTCCCTCTTTCATGTTCACCTGCCATTAGCCATTTAGCCAGAGAACAAATTACAGCATTTTGAGGATAGAGGTAGTGTACAGCCCACTGTGACTTTCCATTTAACATTTAATAGCGCTAGCCATAAATGATGAACTGGGAAGTAACATTTTACACACAGGGATTTCCAGGAATGGACAGCTGATTCAAAGCTTGACAATCCATTCTTACATATGCCTAGGATTTCCTTATTGAGAGCAATGCTGTCAGAAAATTTCACACAGTAAGGGGTTACAACTTCAGGTTACATTAAATCATCACCTTGTTGACAACTGACACAAAAACATGCATTAGTTCAGTAGTTATATTATAAATACTTATAGAATATGAGAATTAATGTGAAACTGAAAGAATAATTTCCTTTCGCACAAGCCCCGTCTTACAGTTCAGCACAGAGATTCTTTCTTGGACCGTCAGATCCTGCCAGAAGACGATAACGGCAAGGGAGAGGAGCTTACCCCTTACAGCAGGACAGGACCTAAACTGGTGGTGAAGTGGTGTTGGGGGGCTGAAAACAAATGGCAGCATAACGAAGCGATGAAGGACAGCTGTGCAGAGCTTCCAAAGCATAGGCTGGATTATGAATGGATGAGATGCTTGAATTGAATGAATGACATAATGCTGCTACAAGTCTTCCTGATAGAACTATCACGTAGGTTTCAATTTCTTGGAAACTTCTTCAGACAACATCTGAAGGAAAAGGACAGCATAAAAACCACTTCAGGCAGCCAGCATGGAATGGGGGTTATCACACAAGGATTGGTGGGGAAATAGAGTGGAAAGGCAGATGTCTGCAGAAAACAAAGGGGGTGAATAAGACCGAATGAAGAGGAAAAAGTGCATCACTGTAGCAATGTTTATCCTTAAGCCATTTGTGCCTGTTGTGCCACTTTCGGCTCAATTCGGAGGATTCTGTCAAGCCTATGCAATATTTTAGATGTTACCATGTGTTTGAATGACATAAAACATGGAAGCAGCTTCAAGCACAATATGTGGAGATATTTTGCCTGTTGGAGAAGGGGATGTCATTGAAAATTAAATTTGAGAACTAAGTAGGGGAGAAAGATTTTTAGTAAATAAATTTCAGAGTGACATTTTGGTGATACACAGAGTGACATTTCCTATTTTACAGGAAAACTGTGAATCAGTCACCATCCATGGACAGTTCTCTGTGATGCCACAGCTGTGGACATTGCAAACAATCCCCAATGGCATCATACACAATGCTATATAACTGGATTATGAGGATATTATGGAACTTTGTGCATGTCTATGAGAACGCTATAATGTCTCATCCCTGTAACATTAAAACACACCTTTGCTATGTTTAATCTGTATTAACATGACCATTTTCAGACCGTTATAAAAGGCATAGTGTCACGCAATGTAAACATTATACATTCAGGGTGTATTTCAATAGCATATAATTAAAAATCTTCTTAGGACACTCTAAATAATGTTTTTTTTAATTAAGTCTAATCTATAATCCAACTAGCATCCACATATGAGTAATGTCAGACTTATTCTAAGCCTTGCCATTTAGATTACTGTAAACAGTCTCTCCTCTGCTGTCACGTAGACCTTTTCTGCACTCTTTAAATATGAAATTATTGTATAGTGTCTGAATAGTGTATTTTGTATGCAATATAAACATCCAGACAAAAGCACTGTATGTGTGTATGTGATGGCATTGTCATTCCATGAATAAAGAACAGGAGATGGTTGGATAACTGTGAAATCCCCATAAATGAACCATTTAGAAACAATAACAACCATTTTCCCCTAAATTTTCCACCAAATTTGCTTGTCAAGAAACATTCTTCTCTCATAACCACTCACATACTGATTGAATCATCTGAAGGATTTTGAATAATAATTGTGAATGGAGCAATATAATTCTCTGCGAAACTGCATTCTGACTTGCAATACAGTGTCACATGATAGATGAGGTGCTCAAGACTCTTGATAGATGAGTTGTACTCAAGTATGTTGTTTGAGGTATAACACATGGGTCTCATGAATCATTTACATAATATTACATAATTTGCAAAGATGAGAGAGCTTCACTTACAAGAGATGTTTAATCACTTAATAAAGAAAAAACAAAAACGATGAAGCCGACAAGGCGGGCACTGTGCAGTAGTGCAAGGTGGGAAGACGGAATTAAGGGGATAGTTCCATAAGGGACCATGGCTGAGTGCTTGGCATAACTGTGATGAATTGAGGGTCCGTGATAACTTACTTACAGTAAGCCCTGCAGACCTGGCCATGAAAAATGACGTGGATAAAATGTTCTCCCCCTCTCCACCAATGTTTGTCTTCTCTCTTTCATTCCCAGAAAATTATCTATTTTGGAGCTCTCAATAAAAGAGCAAACAGAAGAACATCCACTCAGGTATTAAAACATCTACGGTCATATAAGGGAACTCTAGCCGAGCTGAAAGTGATATGAAGAATTGACTTTCAGGATATTTTAAACTTGTGAAGGCAGAAGAAACTCTGTGTAGATTCCACAGAGTTCAGGAAATATTTACACTTCTAAGTACTTCACAAATTCATATACACTTTCACCAGTAAGAATGGAAATGTGTGGATGTGTTTGGTGTAAAAGTGGAAGGCGATGTGTGGGTGGTGAGTGGGTGGCAGGATAAGTGGATATTTGACAAGTTGCTATTTCAGTGGAGAGATTCTAATCTTTCCACATCATATATAAAATACTAAATGCTACCTAAGCCACCCATATTCAATATGTAATAATCATTGCCTCGCCTTTTCTCCTTCTCTTTCTTCAGAAGAGTGTAATTTCTGCACCACTAGCGTCACCAAATTGCAAAAATAATGGCTAAATTCGCATTTGCAACCTATCATACTACTCTTATTATATCTGCCATCTATAAATGGTGGAAATAGTAAGAATAGTTTGGTAGTATGTGATTTAAAATTTAGCCTGTGACTGTTTTCGAATGGGTTTCCCAAACATTCCTCCCATTTGCCATTGTTCGACAACTGGAGTTTTTAAAAGTTCGGGAGGAGCATGTTCGTTTAATCCAACCAATCAATACTGGAGTAAGCATATATAAGCTGCTACTTACATATGTCCTGCAACAGTTCTTCTGGCATTCCTCTGCCACCCCAACTCCACCTTCATGGCTAGTTACCACTAAATCAGAAAAAGAAGTCCAGGGGGTACCTCAGGCTCTGGTCGAGTCTTGAGCTCGAGCCTTCCATTATGAACAGCAAGGCACATATATTTACCTTCTCTTCATTCAAATATTACATGGACATGTGAACTCATGAAACAGGCAATTCCACCCTTAAAATCATGCCATTGTTTGAGATAATGAGAAAGTACATGCACAAACATACACTGATTATGCTTAATAAGCCGAAAAAGTCCACTTTTACATGCACTTAAGATAACGTTTGTGGTGATGTGGCCGTGGTCAAGCAAAGTTTGTGGAGAGCGAGGCCAGGAGAGGAAGAGTGGTAAGGATTGACACCTATGGGAAATCACCTCTAACAGCTGTTTTGTGTTGCAGTGAGAGCTGGAGCTGGTTAAAAGGGCAGTCCAAACCGCCGGAGGAGAGAGAGAGAGAGAGAGAGATACACAAAGCTGACTGCGTGTGCTTATGTTAAGCTGAAAAGCAACCCATTTGGTAGTATGAAAAGTGTGTAAAATAAAGACTTGTGTTGAACCTTTACCCGGCCCTTGCTTCCTCAAGAAGAAAGCTAGAGACCTGTCACAGTGATGATGAAACCCAGAAATGTGGAGGAAGATACACCGTCATGGAGTCCTCGCTCTTCGCCAATCTAATCAAGACCTTCGCCAGTATCCACCAAACGCAACATCAAGCTCTGCTTGAGCTGCACCAGGAAAAAAAGCAGCAATTCTAGGTCATCCTTCAAACTCAAGCAGAGGACCGGCAGGTGCTATGGAGCTTGATACCCCAGAGGGATTCCACTGGCACGACCTCGGCTGCCATGACTCACTTCACACTAGCCAAGTTGGGACCAGAGGACAACCTGGAGGGGTTCGTGGAGCTGTTTGAGCATGCAGCGGAAGCAGCGGAATGACCAGAGTCCCAGCTGGCGGTCCGCCAGCTGCTGCTGCTGTTGCGAGAAGTGCAACTGGCAGACCAACAACTACCCGTAGCCAACCTTCTGGGGTATCAGGACTTGAAACGTGCCATCTTGCAACAGGTCGGCCACAGCACAGAGCAGCACTGCCTGCACTTCCGCTCGTTGATGCTTGGCCGCCCGTTTGCCTTTGCCCAACAGCTGGCTCATTATAATCCAATGGGAGGTCACTTAGGGCAGGAAAAGACACTGAACCGTCTAATGGCCCATTTCTATTGGCCGGGTATTCATGGGGATGTTCACAGGTGGTGTGCAGCATGCCGTAAATGTCAGGTGGTGAATCCACCGGCCACCCCATGAGCACCATTGCACCCCCTTCCTCCTCGGGCCATTAGAGTGGATGGCACACGGACATCACTTTTAATTGGTTCTGGTGAAATATGAAACGAGATATATGGAAGCAGTGCCTCTGCGCAGCATTTCAGCGTGATGTGTTGCAGAGGCATTCTTCAGAATAATCTCCCGAGTGGGTATTCTGAAAGAAATCCTCACTGATCAGGGCACTACGTTTATGTCATGTACAATACGCGAACTGTACGAATTATTGGGGTTTAAATCGATTCGGACCAGCATTTACCACCCCCAAACAGATGGCTTGGTTGAACGATATAATCAATTGGGACAAGTGGCCCGAGCCCCTATTATTTGCAGTACGAGAGGTCCCACAAGCCTCCATGGGGTTCTCCCTATTCTAATTATTGTATAGATGTCGACCACGCAGTGTGCTCGACGTCCCACAGGAAAATTGGGAGGAGGTTTGGCGCTCCAGTGGCGGTCCGACGACATTGTCCCTTTGGTCCCCCTTGCGCGGAACTTGGATGCATGGCTTGCGCTTTACAATCCGTCATGATGGCTGGTCCGGACCATCTGTCTTGGCTACGCGATTCAGTTCGCCAGGCGTCCGCCCAGGTTCAGCGGTGTCCACTTCACCTTGGTGAAGGACGAAAATGCTGCTACCTTGCGTGGAGATCACTACCCTCCTACAGAAGGGCGTGATAGAACCTGTCCCTCTGGCCGAGATGAAGAAGGGGTTTTACAACCCCTACTGCATCGTACCGAAAAAAGGCGGTGGGTTGCGGCCAATCTTGGACCTGCGAGTACTGAACCAGGCTTCACACAGACTCCCGTTCAAGATGCGGATGCAAAAAATGCATTCTGGCGAGCGTCCGGCATCAAGATTGGTTCACGGCAGGTAGACCTGAAGGACGCATACTTCCACGTCTCAATCCTTCCTCGACACAGACCCTTCCTGCGGTTTGCATTCGAGGGTCAGGCATATCAGTATAAGGTCCTCCCTTTCGGCCTGTCCCTGTCTCCTCGCATCTTCTCGAAGGTCGCAGAGGCAGCCCTTGCCCTGCTAAGGGAGGTGGGCAATCGCACTCTCAACTATCTCGACAACTGGCTAATCTTAGCTCACTCTCGGGACATGTTGTGCACACACAGGGACTTGGTGCTCTCACACCTCAGCCGACTAGGGCTTTGGGTCAACTGGGAAAAGAGCAAGCTCCTCCCGGTTCAGAGCATCTCTTTTCTCGGTTTGGAGTTGGACTCAATCTCTTTGACAGCGCGCCTCACGGACGAGCATGCCCAGTCGGTGTTGGTCTGTTTGAAGGTGTTCAAACAGAAAACAGCGGTTCCACTGAAACTTTTTCAGAGGCTCCTGGGGCATATGGCAACCTCAGCGGTGGCCATCCCGCTCGGGTTGATGCATATGAGACCGCTTCAGCACTGGCTTCAGACTTGAGTCCCGAGATGGTCATGGCGCTGCAGGACACATCGTGTGGTCATCACGCCGGTCTGTCACCGTCTTTTCAGCCCTTGGACCGACCTCTCATTTCTACGGGCAGGTGTTCCCCTAGAACTGGTCTCCAGGCACATCGTGGTCACGACAGACGCCTCCAAAACAGGCTGGGGCGCTGTTTGCAACGGGCACGCAGCTGCTGGCTTGTGGGCGGGCCAGTGACTGCATTGGCACATCAACTGCCTCGAGTTGTTGGCAATTCTGCTCGCCCTGTGGAAGTTTCGGCCATTGATCCAGGGCAAGCACGTGTTAGTTCAGACAGACAACACGGCAACGGTAGCATATATCAACCGCCAAGGAGGTCTGTGCTCTCGTTGTATGTCACAACTTGCCCGCCGTCTCCTCCTCTGGAGTCAGCAGCACTTCAAGTCGCTGCGAGCCACTCACATCCCGGGCAACCTCAACACTACAGTGGACGTGCTGTCATGACAGGTTACCCTCAGGGGAGAGTGGAGACTCCACCCTCAGGTGGTCCAGCTGATTTGGAGCCGATTCGGACAGGTACAGGTGCACCTGTTTGCCTCCCAAGAATCCTCCCCACTCACAACCAGACCTCTGGAATCTCCATGTATGGCCCCTGCGGTGGCAGACACGATCACTCAGGCTAGGGCCCCCTCTACGAGGCACCTGTATGCCTTTAAGTGGCGTCTGTTCTTTAAGTGGTGTTCTTCCCGACTGGAAGACCCCCAGAGATGCACAGTCGGATCAGTGCTTTCCTTCCTGCAGGAGAGATTGGAAGGGAGGCTGTCCTCTTCCACCTTGAAGGTCTATGTTGCTGCCATAATAGCACACCATGACGCAGTCGACGGTAAGTCCTTAGGGAAGCACGACTTGATCATCAGGTTCCTAAGAGGCACCAGGAGGCTGAATTCCCCCCAGACTGCACCTTGTTCCTTCATCGGACCTCTCTGTAGTTCTTCAGGGTCTACAGAGAGCCCCCTTTGAGCCTTTGCAGTCAGCCGAGCTTAAGGCACTCTCCTTGAAGACTGCCCTCCTGACTGCGCTCACTTCCATCAAGAGGGTAGGAGACCTGCAAGTGTTCTCTGTCAGTGAAACGTGCCTGGAGTTCGGTCCGGACTACTCTCACGTGATCCTGAGACCCCAACCGGGCTATGTGCCCAAGGTTCCCATGACCCCTTTTAGGGACCAGATTGTGAACCTGCAAGCACTGCCCCAGGAGGAGGCAGACCCAGCCCTGTCGTTGCTGTGTCCGATGCACACTTTACGCATCTATTTGGATCGCACACAGAGCTTTAGGATCTCTGAGCAGCTCTTTGTCTGCTTTGGTGCACAGTGGAAAGGAAGCGCTGTCTCCAAGCAGAGGATCGCCCACTGGTTCATTGATGCCATAACAATGGCATATCATGCCCAGGACATGCCGCCCCCTGTAGGGCTACGAGTCCATTCTACCAGGGGTGTAGCGGCCTCCTGGGCCCTGGCCAGGGGTGCCTCTCTAACAGACATTTGCAGAGCAGCAGGCTGGGCAACACCCAACACCTTTGCAAGGTTCTACAACCTCCGGGTGGAACCGGTTTCATCCCAGGTAGTGGCATGCAATACAAGTGGATAAGCCTGGGATATCCGGCCAGGTGTATCGCTTGCACATAGCGCCTTCCACCTCCTTTTGAGCTGAAGACGTGCGCCATTAATTTCCAGTAGTGTTCACAAACTTTGTTCCCTGGTCGACTTCCTCTGAGCCCTGTGGCCGTCGAGTTTTCGGAGAGGCTCGCTGCCGGCCCAGTACACGTGCTAACTAAGAGTCCTGTTCTGGGGTAGGTGCTCCGCATGTGGCGGTTCCCTGTAAGACTAACCCCATGCGATATATATCTTCTGCTAATTCGTTTCCCTGTTGGCAAACTGCATCTTCCTTGGGCAGAGCTCCTCTGCCTCAGTCTCCATGTTTGTAGTAACTCCTCCCCCGTTGGGTAGGATCTAACTTGAAGACTTGAAGGTTGGAAAGACCATGTGACGTATTTTTCCACTTAAATATCCCCCTCTCTCTTTGGACGAGGTGTGGTCTCCGCGATGTCTTCCCCTTGGGAGGGACACCCCCCGACTAGCCCTAGCGGCCCAGTTGGATAATCCCTCTTCTTTTTTAGGGAGTGGAAAAAAAGAAGGGGAAAAGAGGCCATGACTGGGTTAGCTTGTGTCTATCTTTTGGGTAGTCGACTTGTCCCCAAAGGGCCGTTCGACACTCATAAGTATGTTGGGGGAGGTTACGTGTCGACCTGGTGTGCTGGCTATGAGGCACACAGTAGTCTGCCCACCACACACCGCCAGTTCACGTAACACAGTTCAGCCAATTGTGACGTTTCGTATAGGGACCCCTAGTGTCACTACATCGACACAACGTCAAGTGAGTGACAGATAGGGAACGTCATGGTTACTTGTGTAACCTCCATTCCCTAATGGAGGGAATGAGACGTTGTGTCCCTCCTGCCACAACGCTGAACTACCCGCTGAAATGGCCGGACCTTATATCAGCTCCTCAGCATAAAACCTGAATGAGTGGTTGCATACCAGCTCCTTTTATACCCGTATGTCCGGGGGAGTGGCATGCAAATACCACTCGCCAATTTTCATTGGCCTTTTATCAAAGACCAGAGGTGTCTCGGGCTCCCAAGTGTGACCCCTAGTATCACTACATCGACACAACGTCTCGTTTCCTCCATCAGGGAACGGAGGTTACACAAGTAATGATGACGTTTTACATAAGAGGGAAACCCCACTATTGAAGAGCAATTTAGCTGCAGGTCGCAATAGAAAGTGAAGGAAACAAATACACCAACAACTCTGGAATGTTTGGTAATAAAGCGAAGCAACAGAGAATAAAAGAGCAAAGTCTTTCTCGTATCCCATGTTTGTTATTTACAGACGTTTTGCGGGAAAACTGTTGACGTGTAGAAAGCCGCTTACTGACTGAGCCCCATGTATATGGGAGTAAAATGTATGCCTCTTACACAGTATAATATTATATTATACTTGCAATAACCTGCTTTCTCGCAATAAGCCACTTTCTGGTGTCCATGTTAACGTAGTCAATGTGTGTGGTCATGTTAATGCCTTAAACAGCTTTCCTTTATAGGGGGAAGGTCAAAAACTGTTTAAGCATAAACCTACCAGCATACCTAGATTTTTGGTCTTTACCCCAATTTTGCTTTGCTTATCTGGTGTGTGCAAGTATTGTGTGCATACTGGTTTATGTTTTTACATCAATAGTAGAGAATAACCTGATGAATTCTCATTTAAACATGGTTTTTTGCGTTGTCTGATTTTTTTAATAAACATATTTTTGGTAGTTATCAGGATATAGGTGTGCATACAACACTCAATGTTTTAATGTTGGGCTCGTCGGAATGCTCAAACAAATATATGTTTTGATAGTGCTACTAAGACACAGCATTTAAACTTTTTGTGAGAATCAACCAGTAAGGAATGGCAACTTAGAGTTGTCTCTGAGATAAAAGAAAATATTTTAACATCTAAACATATAAACATGTCACCTTTAAAGGTGCACTCAGTCATTTTTTTCTTTGTAAAAAAAAAAAAAAAAAAACTTTACTCCTTTTGAAATTATTTGTAATTGTGATACATATGTATAAAATCATGAGCACTCACATGAGATGAAGACTCCAGTCATATCAGTAATCTTATAAATGATGTTTAATTCTACATGAAGATGGTCCCCTCGTAAGGGCTGCCATGTTAGAATCACATGACCAGCCATATACGACCTGTCCTGTTAAGGGATACTTTCCCTTTAATGGCTGACGGTGAATAGTAAATTTTTACAGTGGTATTGGTAACTGAAAACTACTGCATTTGAATGAAGCTACATTCACGCATCATAAAAATAATCCATTCGACTCCAGTGGTTTAATCAATGTCTTCTGAAGTGATCCAATTGGTTTTGAGTGAGAACAGACCAAAATGTGTTTCCTTTTTCTGAGCATGTGTCGAGCACTAGGAAATGTAACCAAGCTTGAAATCATGATCATGCCTAGAGACTGCAATGACAAGATGTATAGCAAAAAAAAAAAAAAAGGAGTTATATTTTGGTTTGTTCTCATCCAAAACTGATTGGATCACTTCAGAAGACTGATATGGATTACTTTTATGATGCTTTTATGTACTATTTGGAACTTAAGAGTTCTGGCCACCATCCACTTGCATTGTATGGACATATAGAGGTGAAATATTCTTCTAAAAATCTTCATTTGTGTTCTGCAGAAGAAGAAAAAAGTCATACACATCTGGGATGGCATGAGGGTGAGTGAATCAAAAGAGATTATTTTCATTTTTGGGTAAACTATCCCTTTAAGCTATTTTCCAAGCAGTTACAGTAAATTTTGTCCAGTTCATATACAGACTTCACACTCACCCATAGAGAGGAGGATGTTGTGATGCAGCAGATATGGCTCTCTAACATACCCACAATTTCCATATAAATTGTTAGCTAGATACTTAATTTCTTTCAATTTGGCATTCGATCGGCAATGCATCATGGATTCAAAAAGGTCAAGTCAGATTACGGTTAGCTGATTAGACAGACAGGAAATCCCCATTAGATCCTAACTCACTTATTACACTCAGCCTTCACATCAGACTTCCAGCTGTGAATCTGGTGGAAATCAAAAATCTGCTGCTTCTCATTACAAAAATGGAAGCAACACCAGAGGGATACAATTCCTATAATGTGAGAACAAATTTTCAAGATTAATATACACTGACAATCAGAATTGTTGCTTTTGATGATCTTAAAACCCTTTCAATCTAAAAGCTTATGCTTAAAGGAATAGTTCACCCAAAAATGAAAATTTGCTGATAATTTGCTCACCCTCAGGCCATCCAAGATGTATCCAAGTTTATTTCTTCATCAAAAGAATTTAAGACTTTTAGGATTTCATTTCAGGCCTCCTCCTCTAAACAATGCAAGTGAATGTACTCCATTTTTTGATGGTCCAAAATGCATATTTAGGGTGCATCAAAATAATCCACACAGCTCCAGTCGACAAATAAAGTTCTTCTGAACCCAAAACGATTGATTATTTTGAGAAACAAAACAATACTTACAGTATATACTTTTTAACTACAAATGTTCGCTTCCGTACATCTCTGTGACATACGCTCATGAGAGGGATGACATAAGCTCGTTGGTAAGGTCATGCGTCACGTGGAGGAGGAGTCAGGAAGCGCGTCATTGTTTACATAGTTTTTTTTTATTATTATTATTTGGAAATTATATTTTTATTTTATTTTAGATTGTTTTGAAATAGTTTTGGACTATTTTGATTTGTGAACGGTGCTTGGTCTGTGCTCTGTGCAAGTTTCTCTTGTAAACAATGACGCACCTCCTGTCTCCTCCTCCACGTGACGCGTGACCTTACCAACGAGCTTACGTCATCCCTCTCATGAGCGCACGTCACGGAGATGTACGGAAGTGAACATTTGTAGTTAAAAAGTATAAAAGTATTGTTTTGTTTCTCAAAATAATCAACTATTTGCGTTCAGAAGAACTTTATTTGTTGACTGGAGTCGATTATTTAGATGCACGCTTAATATGCATTTAGGAGTACATTCACTTGCATTGTTTAGAAGAGGAGGCCTGAAATTAAATCCTAAAAGTCTTAAATTCTGTTTTGATGAAGAAAAAATCTCCTGAGGCCTGAATTTGATGAGCAAATTTTCATTTTTGGGTGAACTATTCCTTTAAAGTCTTTTAATTTAGAGACATGTAAATTGTACCTACTTAAGTTTAACAAAACTGAAATTTCCATATTGAATATAGAAGAAAAATCTGCCCACAAGTGGCCAGCATTCATGGGGACTCCTTCAATACTCTTTGAAAAGTATCCCAGATGGTTACCTCATGAAGTTGGTTAAAAAAAAATAAAAAGCTGTAACAGCTGTAATCTACAGGTGACTACTTTGAAGAATCTAAATTATTGGATAGTTTTTATTTGTTTAACACTGTTTGGTCACTACATAATTCCCACATTTTCAATTATGTATTTCATAGTAGTAATGACTTCTCTTTTAGGCTATTATTCTAAAATGTGGAAAAGAGTAAAAGTAGTAAATGTAAAGAGTGGGTGGTGTCTTTTGACTGGTAGTGTAAAGCTGTTCCTGGTTAATGAGAAATAGATGTATTGATTCATAGCACTGTTGCTAATAAAATGTTAATTCATCCATAAGGATATTTTTTGTCTGCCACTATAATTAAATCCTGACTAAACCTTGGGGTTACCTGTCGGGTGTTATTTAGCTTCTGCTAAAGTGCCAGCTCTTTACCGGCCATGCCAAATGCAGCAGGGGATTCATTGTGGATGGGACAACAATCAGCCACGCTAATGCATTTATCAGAGAGCACCATGGAAATTTAGAGCACCGCTAAAGAAGCATCTACAATGAAACACAGTCTTTTTGTTCTTGTTTATTCTCCATCTTTCACTCTCACCTCCACCAAGTCCTCTCCCATTAGTGCTGTATCGTGGATTAAGATCTGGAGCTCAGCTGCCAACAGCTCAACCTGTCTGCTATTTATATCTCGTTCTGAAAAGTCGCTATGCGATAAAGTATGGCTCTGCTCAGCTCAGCTGCTCGGAGACAAGCTTGGCATGCAAGTGTGTGTCCAAGATATCAAAGAGAGAAAAGGAGAGAAAATCAGAGAGGAAAGAACACGTTTTATAGCGTGAATTTTCACCGTAAACTTCCACAATCCCACATCAGCCTCAAGATGAAGTAATTTTTAATAGTGTCTGTTAGTAATTGGGGTTAAGGGGGAGGGGGATAAAGAAACCAATCAGATCATTTTAACTGTTATTTGTGGAAATGTCAATTTGGAGGTGGCATTGAACAGAAAGTGTATGACATAGGTGTTGATTTAAAGCGGTTTAGTGCAATCCCTTTGCATGTTTCAGCAAAGCTAAGCAGCCTAGTGCAGGAACATGAGATGTAGTGAGGTAGAAAGGGATCAAGCACACATTGTGCTAGTACACTAATGTGTTTAGTAGCACCATAATTTACTAGCTTATCTGAATGCAGTCTGGAATCAAAGGGCAGTTCTTGAGTTAATTTCTGAAATCATCATCTGTTTCCTAGGTATAACAGACTATCATAATAAATCTAATTTCTGAAGAATAAAAATTTCTCAAAAGCAGATGCTGCTTTCTCAGCAACCTCTGTCAGAAAGCTGACTGGGTAAAGCCTTTAGAAGTGCAAAAAAGGGTTTGTGCCACACACCCAGGTAATTATAGTACAAGGCTCCCCCACACACGGGCGACAATCCATTCTTTGCAAACTAATGAAGTGTGCGAGTGCCAGCCTGCATGTGTGCGCAAAAGAAAAGGGAAAGAGAGAAGGGGGCAAGTGTAACAAATCACACTGTCAGTCTGTCTTTTGGCTTCTTTTTGTCTGTTTTGGTGAGCACTCATCAGGATTCCTCCCTCACTCTTCAGGACAAAAAGGGAAGAAAAGAATAAGTTAGCAAGCAGATGCTAACGTAAGTGAAACAGATGACAGCAGGAGTAGGTGACCTAGCAAAAACAAGGAGGGTTGAGAATCTTGTGTGTATCAAGGTTCTCAACCCTCCTTGTTATTGCTAGGTCACCTCCTTCTGCTCATCTGTTTCATTGACCCTTCGTTTAGCCCTGCCTTAAAACCGTTACTGACCAATTCTAACTTAACAACTGTTGAACAGACAATAAGAAGTCTACGGAAGTTCTGTTTGGATGGTCTTGAATGGAATTTTACCAAAATTATCAAAGGCAATAGTAGCTTAAAGGCCAGTGTATCCTTCATTTTTGTGCGTTCTTGATCAGCTCACGCTCGGTCGATCGCATTGCATTTCAAAATATACTCTTCTGACCGTGAGCGAATACAAACACGTTTGACACATGCCCACTACAGCTGCTTTGTAATACTTTTAGTGCAGTTAATGGCAGGCACATGCACATAAAAAGACAATTTGCACACTGTCAAACTTCATTTGAGCCTACATAAGAAAAATATACATTTATTTTTTACCACTTAACCACTACTTTACTGATAATTATACAGAAAATAGCACCATTCATGTAAATCTCCACCTCATTCCTATGAAACATTCTGTAAAGCTTGTCTGAAGGTGCTGTCAAATTAACCTTTGTCATCTCAATGGGAATCTGCGCAATCAGGAATTTCACCTGACAGCAGATTGGTGGCGAAGAATTTCCCTATGTGAATTTTGCGGATGGATTTACAGGTTTAAGTTTGGTGAACTTTGACTCACCAAATCATTTTAGCAGTAAGTTTCTTTATAACTCGAGTTTTAAGTATGTAGTATAAAGAGTATAAACATGAGTATAAAGTGCAGCTTAAAAAAAAAAAAAAAAAAAAAAACAATAAAAAAAAAAAAAGAGACTGCTTGGCTAGTATTTGTTTGTGGATATGACATGAGCTTAAAATCTGTCAATGCCTTCTTCGCCTATATAATTTCTCAAAGGTAAACAGTACCAAGCTTTGAGCAAGCAACAGTAACCGAGTGGGGTGGAGCTTAGTGAATGGTCAATTAAAGAAGAGATATAAATGAAATAGAGGACACAAAATCCAAAGAACATGAGAATAAATTAGGCTCTTGTGTGATGCGAACCGTTCTGAGCGAGCAGCACTTGTCATCTAGGTTGTTGTGAGCAGCTGGACTGTACTCAAGTAAAGTACCACACAAGCAGCAGCAATTTGGCACTTGATGAATCAGAGAGACAACTCAATTTCATCCTTCCTCATAATGGTTTTGTCAAACTCTTGCTCCACTGTAAAATTCAGGCTGATGACTGGCCATAATTACAGCTTGATCACCTCAGGAATGTTTGTGCACTTCCATATGTTTCCCTCTACCATATTTCTCCATGATTACAGAGAAAGCTGGGATGCACATGGCCACATCTTCTGTAACTTGCAGGGGCCTGAAGAGAATCTTGTTGTGCAGTCCTCAGGTGGTACTGAAGACAGTGGAACTGAAATCTGACTGAGTGCAAATGTTTGAATTAACTGCTTGACACTTGGCCTCATACTACTGATGCACTCCCCCATCTTCTCCTGCACTGACATAACCGCAGTGTCAAAGGTTGACCTAAAAGAAGGGGAACAGTAAAGGTGCTGAAGGAAGGAGACAAAAGAATGGAACTAATATCAAAGTGTACTTTTTGAAGGCTGGACGTTAATAGATCAGTAGTGGCAGGTTCACACATTCAGAGGGAATAAAGGGTGTCTCATCTGCTGGACTGGATGGGTGGGGTGAATGGGGGAAGGGTCTTGCCGGACTCAATAGCTACATTCACACCACTGCTAGGAACAATGCTGACCAGAAAGTTCAGCCCTGTCTATTAAGATCAGTGTGTGTGTGTTATTTTAGGCAGCTGAAGGGCAGGGAATGGCCCACATAGGGGCCTTGGAGGGTGACGGTCATTCAGAGGTAAACCCTTGGAAGAGACAGCAACACAGAAAAACAGGAACTGTACAGAACAGCCTCGAAACTCAAGAGTGTTTGCAATAAACTCCACAAAATGAAGTCATGATCCTGAGATGCCCTTCACAAATGCAATGGTGTAAGGAAGGGGGGCTGTTTATCGTGTAAGGACAGGAAATACAATGTAATAAACTGGGCCAAACACTTCCCTAGAGCCTAACAGCCCTGAAAACAGGGACATATGAACACAAACTGCACTGTCAAATTCTTTGAGGATTGGAGTAAATTATATATCAGCGGTCACCAATTAGTGGACCGTGGTCCGGGTCCAGACCCCGGATTGGTTCCATCTGGACCATGAGACATCATGACAATGGTTGCCCCATCTCGCCTTTTCTACGATTTGTAGGTTAGCAGTGTGACAAAACAACGGAGCGGTGTACACTGCAAGCGTTACGGGGCATAGATAGCACTGATCTTTCAGGGATCTATTTCTATAGGAATATTTCTCTCTAGCACCAAGCACAATTCCTTTATACCCTTTCGCGCTGTGCACGCGTTGCCTCTCTCCCCTGACCCACGACATAAGGTGCCACATAGTAGAGATGCAAACATGTTTTTTTAATGATAGTAGGCCGTAGCAGAGAAATACAGTGAGCAGCATTATAGAACAATTTAGGCTCCTCCCACCTTCTCCGATCAGGACCATCCAAAGGAAACCACAGGAAATTTTATTTCTCCAATCAACTCTCTGCTGACTGTCACTGTACTGCACAAGCTAGGGCTATTTGTCAAAGCCACAAAATTTATTGTGCTTTTATCAAAAACTGATTTGGCCCCAAATGAGCCCTACAGGCAGACTGCTGCTCTTGTACTAGTTCTTTTTTTCTTTCCTCCTTGTCCTTACAGCTTAAAACACTACTGAGCATGTCATAGGAACACCCATGAAAGCAAAGTGCAGTTTGTGAAAAAATTTTTTTGGACCTTCAAGAGATGGATTTGTGCGTTTCCAAGAAAGCTTGAAATTTGTTTAGCTATGTTTACATGAGTTTTGAGGTAAAGCATTTTAGGACTTAGTTTCTGTGTATTTATGGGAAAAGCAAAAGCAAGGCTTCACTGTATGTAGGTTAAATTTCTTCAGCCAATCTGCTCGTCCTCTCTCACACCATGTTTAATCTCCTGCACTCAGCAACAGTACAGGTGGGCAGGATGCTGCACCAGAGTACCATGACATTCGCAGCACAACTACAGCTAGGATGCACTACACAATTAAAGCAATGTATGCTGTGCAATAAGTCATAGACTTAAAGGAATCATTCATCCATATTTTTAAATTCTGTTATTATTTCCTCAGCCCCAATTTGTTCCAGACCTGTTTGACTTTGTTCCTTGTAATGCAAAATATGATCAGTACCCATTTACATTCATTGCATCTTTTTCCATGCAATGAAAGTTAATGGTGACTGAGGTTGTTACTCTGCCTAGAATTTCCTTTGGTGTCCCACAAAAGAAAGAAAGTCATCCTTTTGGAGCAACATGAAGATAAGAAAATAATGAAAGAATTTTCATTTTGGGGTGTACTTTCTCTTTAAAAAACACCATAAGGAAAGGAACAGGCACTATGCCAGGCAGAATGACATTAAAATTTAGTTTCCCCTCTATCCTCTCTCTTCAACCCTCACATAATTTCAGTTGTCAAATAAACAGCAGATGTTTTATAGTGTGCTCTTAAAATAACCTATAACCATGTCTGGAATCCCACGGATCCACTGAATGCCTTGTTTAACAGATTTGCCGTGTATCCCTTGCATTTATCATGCCCCTTCTGAAGAAGACCAGAGAGTTCAGAGTTCTCCATAGATCCTGCAGGATCTCAATCCTGTCCTGGCCCCATTGCACCCACTTCATTGAACCAGAGCTTCTCCATCCATTCCCGCCTGAGACCCTGGTCAAATTACCCATTAATACGTAGCCGGTCCAGAGGAACTATTTCAGTATCCCAGTCCACCATACACCTCCCAACCCCAGCATACATCCAAATCAAACTCTTTCCAACACTTCAGCCCACACCATCTCCCACTTCCACTGCTGGTGGTGTCCCATGCATGGCAAATTTACACCCCTGATATGTGTAGAGACACCACCCAAAAAACAGCCAAGATCTCTCCAACACTTGGAAAAGACACTTGCTTTGCAGTCCATTAAATATGTCCATGCTTACCGAAACTGGAGCATGACACTGCAGGTATTTCCAAACATTTCCAGTATTCACTGCAACAAAGCCTTTTATTCCTGTTTATAAGCAACATATTATTCATTTCACAGATGTTTTCACCATGCTGCTTTTGGCAGGCTCTTTCATAATTAATATAGGGATATTCACAGAATTTCCATTTTTAGTAATATTTATTTGAACGACTACAATATCGATTCCTAAAACTCCAAGTTGTTTTTTATCTGTTAAACAAATAGCAGTTGAACTGCTTAGTTTGTGCCCTGTTATTTTTTATTTATTTTTATTCATATGTTCACGATGTACCAAGTTAAAAGGTTCCCTGTATGATTTACATCATTAGCTGAAAGATCATTTATTTTATATGTAAGCAGAATGGACATTCTAACTCAAATTTACCCAACTGAATCAAATCAAATCATACTGGTATAGTATTAAAAGCTTGTGAATTGAAATGCAATCAAATGAGGAAATCTGTATCAATACCCAGCCCTATTCACATGCTTAATTAAAATCAGAATGATTCAAGTTCACGTTTACTTTAAAGAAGTAACCATCTTATTTTCCAGGATCTACTATCGTAGCTAAACATCTTGTAAAAGTGATGTGGAGGGTTACAAATGAGCGAAGCATATTCAAACACCATCCTACACATGTTCTGAAAAATATCAAGCACTCTTCATCAGCCAGCAAATGCTTAAACATTCTCAAAGCTCTGAAAATAACTGGCAGAACTTACAGACAAAATGTTGTTGCAGAGATACACTTGCACACATAAATATACTGTATAGTCACCTGTCAACATGGTGGACATTCATTTGGACAATCTAAGTTTGACTTTATAATGAAGTCAGCTTTAATTTCTCATCACTTGAATCAAACATGAACCTGTCACTGTCAGCACATTAAAACACACTCAGTAAGGAGAATCACTTACAGCCAATTTCAGTATACACTTCTGCTTAGATTAAACAGCCATACCTGTTTGCCAGATGTAGGTGGGTTTGGTGTTGGTGACTGTTTGCGTCTGGACATCCCAAAGCCCAAAAAAGAGCAGAGTGACTCTGAAGAGGGAGGCAAGAGCCCCGGATGAAGTGCCCTCTCTCCTTGCTGCCCTGCTGGCCAGCACCATGGCTTCAGCACCGCCAGATAGATCCACCAGCTAAAGTCTGGCCAAACAGACTGCACGATATATACACACACACACACACACACACACACACACACACACTAAGCTGGAGACGTATGCAGGAGAAGATGAGGCACTGGGAAAAGTGTGCCTGCTATTGTCCCTCTCACTCTTCAGCACGAGCTTCCTCCAGGAAAGGGTAATCCACTTGTCTCTCTGCTTTCTCTCCTTCACTCCACTATTTTCCTCCTTTTCTTTCTCTGTTCCTTTCTTCCTCACTCTGTTCTCTGGGTCAGTGGAGAAGAATGAGGTCTGAGCGGAGAAGAAAAAAAAAAGCCAGAGGAACAATAGATCCCTCAGCTCAGTACACTGGCTTGTGCGGCTACTGCGTCCTGCCTCAGCCTGGCTGATACAGCACCTCCCATTCTCCCCCCTCCTCTCTCTATATCTCTCACTTGCTCTCACTCAGCCTTGCTCTTCTTTACTGATCCAGCATCCACCTGCAATCACTCTCTGTTATCACTTTGCACC
Organism: Myxocyprinus asiaticus; assembly: GCF_019703515.2. Classification (NCBI taxonomy): domain Eukaryota; kingdom Metazoa; phylum Chordata; class Actinopteri; order Cypriniformes; family Catostomidae; genus Myxocyprinus; species Myxocyprinus asiaticus. Next base: position 23,216,109 of record NC_059373.1, read on the forward strand.
GCTATCAAGGGCTGCACTTTTCTTCACACAATAGGGGAATTGGGGTAAGTAACGAGGCCATGGCAAGAAGTGTGCACATTTTGAATTGGTTGAGAGATGCAGAGACACTGGAGTCGCTTGCACCAGCTGGGACCAAATGCTATAAAGAGATGCAGGGGAAAGATATCTCTGTGAGTGTGAAAGAAAAGCACAGGAGAGTTAAAAGGTGAAGGGAGGGGGTCAGAATCCTAACTGATGTGAGGGAGAGAGGACAGCAAAAAAACAACCAAATGTGAGTGGTGAAAACCCTCATGAATATTTAATGTGAGCTTACTCTGACCTTGTATGATTTTCAAACGGTAGATGGGGTGCTGTGTTATGAGATACTGTCTCCACAGTTATTATGGAAACAGCCTGGGGAATCACACCTTTCCACAGATGTAATCTTAGAAGAAAATGTAAATAAAATAAATTAATATATATATATATATCACTGTCAATGAAGGATCAGGATAAAGAGACAAGACCAATTTTAAAAGATAATGAAAACCTATATGCTTAGATACAGTGGGGCTCAAGTACACTTGTGAAAATGCTTTTATTTTGCTTTTTTATTTCTATAATTACAAATTATATTATCTGCATAACATTTTGAGTAAAAAGTTGAATAAAAAAATATAAACATGAATTTCTGAATTTCATAGTTTTTTGGTATGTCCCACCTTTGCTTTAATGACAGTATGTCCTCAGCCGGCATAGAGTCCACAAGTTTGCGCAAAACCAGATGACCTATGCTCTCCCAGCATGAGATATGAGAATCTTTGTGAGGCAAGGAAATCTGACCTTTTGTGCAAGGAGTTTAAATGTCACAGTCACAAATTTGCTTATTTTGATTAGTGACAAAAATAGTGCTTAATTTAAAATAAACTCAGCAAAAAAATAAATGTCCTCTCACTTTCAACTGCTTTTATTTTCAGCAAACTTAATGTGTAAATATTTGTATGAACATAAAAAGATTCAACTACTAAGACATAAACTGAACAGACATGTGACTAACAGACATGAAATAATGTGTCCCTGAACAAAGGGGGGGTGTCAAAATCAAAAGTAATAGTCAGTGTATGGTGTGGCCACCTTCTGCACTAAGTACAGCAGTGCATCTCCTCCTCATGGACTGCACCAGATTTGCCAGTTCTTGCTGTGAGATGTTACCCCACTCTTCCACCAAGGCACTTGCAAGTTCCCAGACTTTTCTGGGGGAAATGGCCCTAGCCCTCACCCTCCAATCCGACAGGTGCCAGACGTGCTCAATAGGATTGAGATCCGGGCTCTTCGCTGGCCATGGCAGAACACTGACATTCCTGTCTTGCAGGAAATCACACACAGTACGAGCAGTATTGCTGGTGGCATTGTCATGCTGGAGGGTCATGTCAGGATGAGTCTGTAGGAAGGGTACAACATGAGGGAGGAGGATGTCTTCCCTGTAACACACAGCGTCGAGATTGCCTGCAATGACAACAAGCTCAGTCTGATGATGCTGTGACACACCGTCCCAGACCATGACGGACCCTCCACCTCCTAATCGATCCCACTCCAGAGTACAGGCCTCAGTGTAACACTCATTCCTTCGACGATAAACGTAAGTCCGACCATCACCCCTGGTGAGACAAAACAACGACTCGTCAATGAAGAGCTCTTTTTGCAAGTCCTGTCAGGCAGGTGCTCATAGGCGACATTGTTAGTGATGTCTGGTAAGGACCTGCCTTACAACAGGCCTACAAGCCCTAAGTCCAGCCTCTCTCAGCCTATTGCGGACAGTCTGAGCACTGATGGAGGGATTGTGCATTCCTGGTGTAAATCGGGCAATTGTTGTTTCCATCCTGTACCTGTCCCACAGGTGTGATATTCGGATATACCGATCCTGTGCAGGTGTTGTTACACGTGGTCTGCCACTGCGAGGATGATCAGCTGTCCTTCCTGTCTCCCTGTAGCGCTGTCTTAGGCATCTCACAATATGGACATTGCAATTTATTGCCCTGGCCACATCTGCAGTCCACATGCACGTTCACGCAGATGAGCAGGGACCCTGAGCATCTTTCTTTTGGTGTATTTCAGGGTCAGTAGAAAGGTCTCTTTAGTGTCCTAAGTTTTTATAACTGTGACCTTAATTGCCTACCGTCTGTGAGCTGTTAGTGTCTTAATGACCGTTCCACAGGTGCATGTTCATTAATTGTTTATGGTTCATTGAACAAGCATGGAAAGCATTTTTTAAACCCTTTACAATAAAGATCTGTAAAGTTATTTGGATTTTGACAAAATTATTTTTTGTTTATTTTGTATAAATCTTTACATTGTAACTTTTGTTCCCCAAAATTCTGAACCTTTATGTATATTTACAAGATCAAATTTAATTCTGAAACACAGATTTTCAATGTGGACCCCATGGTATATTTATAAGATTATACTATAAGATAATTATAATTATCTATAAGTATTAAAATAAATATAAGTATGCTTTATGAATTAGACATTAATTTTATATATATATATATATATATATTCACCGAGTTCAGGCCAAAATAATGTCTGTTGGGGTCATTTCACAGTGATTAGGATAATGAAGGACAACGCTCACCCCCTGCTAACCACTAACACAGAAAGCTAAACATGGAACAAATTAGCAAAGCTGTAGCATTAACAGACAGCAAACACTCTGGCCCCTGCCCAAAACAGACATACACACATGCCTACATATCTATCCATATAACCTGGCTTGGGGCCAAAATGGAGCACCATCTCAAAGAAGTGGGCTTGAACTTCATACACTATCGCAATGCCTCAAAAGAGATATGAGGGAATAGATGACTAAGTGTTGGATACCTTGCCCTTTATGCACTATATCCAATACAGTAAATAACAATCCATATTGGCTTTTGTGGTCAATGCGTAATTGTTAAAATATTCACTGTTTTAAAAGTATAGCCACAAGATGTTGTCACGGCTAAGAGAGCAAGGTAGGACCCAAACACAGGGAGGCAAGAATATGGGCTTTATTTACAATAACAAAAAGTATAAACCAAAACATCCATGAGGGGCAAAAACAGAAACAGAATGATAAACTTGAAAAACTCAAATAAACCAGGAACCGACCAAAGTTAATAACAGTGTAATGATGAGTCATCAGAGTTGAGATCCATGTGCAGCTTTAATAATGATAAATGTCATAATACAGACAGGCAGGTCAATCATCAGCAACAGTAATAACAAAGGCAACCCAGAGTGGTAGAAAATAAACAGGCAAGAGGTCAGGGCAGGCAGCAGACAATCACAGGTTATTTCCAGGTATACAAGGCAGTAGTAGTAGGCAGGCAGGCAGCAATGTGTCAAAACAGGGTAAACAGTCCAGGATCATACACAGATAATGCAAAACCTCAGAGAACGCTTAGAAATGTCAGCCAGGGCTAAACAAGACTTTTCAATGATAGAGTGAAAGTGAGACTTAAATAGCTGAGTAAATGAGAAACAGCTGAGCAGGTAATCAGTGACAGGTACGGGGATTATGGGAAATGGAGTCCAGAGAGTAAAAGTCAATCCCCAGGTGATGGAGCCCTCTGGTGGTGAGCGGGAGGAACAACAAAGGTGGGATTCGTGACAAACAGGACCAGGAACCAACCGACTGGAGACAAACATTTAACAGAGCATCAGATTTCTGCCTTTAAACCCTCCAAAATTGGTCCCATTCACTTCCATTGTAAGTGACTCACTGTAACCTCGATTTTGCTTTTTTATATAGAAAAGGAGTGACTAGTCAAATATTTTTATTATTATTATTTTTATTATTATTATTATTTTACATTTTTATATTATTATTATTATTAATGTTTATTTATTTTTATTATTATTATTATTATTATTTTTGTGGTTATCAATAATGCTACAAATGCTGTCGATTTAACTTAAATTTTAGTGAACCAGGAATATATCTTTAAGCATGTACTGTAAGTGTCTGTCAGTTAACGGTCATAGAATGTAAAATCTGCAACTGAGAAAATGTAAAATAAGGTAACACTTTATTTTGATGGTCCCCCTACAGATATTCAACTGACTATAAGTGACTTATCAACTGACTTGCTATAGCTAGTAAACAATGTTTCAACAAACATTCAGTAGACTTTCATTAGCCTGTATATAGATATTAGTAATGACCTACTTATATTTTTTTGCTTACCTGCTCATTTTCTTATTTCACCTTATTTCAAAGGTTTTTTTTTTTTTTTTTTTTGTGGAAATGCTCTACTGACTGTTTTTGCATATGAATTTCCTATCAGTACAGAGTCAGTTTACTTTAAGCTAGTATCAACTATTCACCTATAGTTACGTAGGGACCATCAAAATAAAGTGAACATCTAAGGAATATGGTTAGCTGACTGCTACATGTCTCGTTTTTTGAAACAGACTATCAACAGCTGGTAAATTCCAGTACAGATAATAACACACAGGAATTGCAGCACCACATTGCAACCAGAACATAGACTGTATGTAAAAGACATATAAATGTACAGAAATAATAGTTTTGTCCAACAATTTTAATGAACTGATGTTCTCAACAATAATGTAAGTAGATCATTAATAAAGATCTATATACAAGCTACTGAAAATCTACTGAATGTTTGTTGAAACACTGTTTACTAGCTATAGCAAGTCAGTTGATAAGTCACTTATAGTCAGTTGAGTATCTGTAGGAGGACCATCAAACTAAATTGTTACCTAAAATAAATAAATGAACAAGTAAATAAATAAAAGAACTAAGTAACAGAAATCTGAGCTTTGTCAGGTCAGTATGAAGGTGAGGTGGACAGTAAGACTTAGTGACCAGACTTAAGATGGCCAAGGGCCAAGACTCATTTACCTATTTATCCAGTAGGGACAACATCACACCACTGTGGACGTATTTGTCGTCCACAACCTGTTCAACCTGCAAGCTTTGCTTTGCAGGCTAGATCTTTGACCGTAAGGCTGGCACTATCTCGCAGTAAAATAAATGGTTGGATCTATCCATCCTTGGAAGTTTATATGACATAAAGATAGATAGAGAGAGAGAGAGAGAGAGAGAGAGAGAGAGAGAGAGAGAGAGAGAGACAGCTCTGATTAGTGACAGATCAGAGCTGGGTGGGATTACAGATTCAGCTACCCTCCTTAAAGAGTCAAAAGAGACAGCGCTTAACTCTGTGATAAAACCGTGTGGTATCAAACATGAACACAAATACACATGCAAACAAACCCACACACACACATCTAAGACAAAGCGTGGGAGACACTGATATCCACTACTGCTTTACCTTAATACTGGAGTGCAGCTAAAGAGCGGGAGAGAAGGGTAAAATGGGGTGGGGAGGAACAGATTGAGAGGAACGAAGCAAAAGCTTTGCAGGGCAAAAGAGTGCAGCAGAAACAGGGATAGTAGGGAAATAAAAAATAAAAAATAAAAAAAAACGGAAGACAGATGGGCCGGAAAAAAGCAAAACAGAAGGAAATTGAGAATGAAAAAGTGTGTAGGACAGTGTTTTTTTCTTTTCTTTTGCTTTTGTAGAGACAGAGCTTTATAATGAGAAGAGATGTGAGCAGTGTGTGGGGCATGATGAATGGCAGTACAAGCGTACGGTCTTCCACAACACTTCCTTCTGATCATACCTGATTACTGCATGTGTGCATGAACGTGTACGTGTGGGTATGTGTGCGTCTCGCAGAAGATAATTCACATAGAGGCAGCACAACACATTCATTGCATGTCACGCTGTAACACCACCAGCCCTACGCAATTAAGCAAACAAAGGCAAAACACGTTACTGTAAAACAGGTGCTTGTGCTCTCACTAACGCAACATGCTTACATGTACGTTGCGTATGGTGTGAAAGAACTGCATGCTACAATTAGCACACCTCAGCGCAATTACACACCACAAGGAAACACAGAACATAAAGTGATTAACACTGAATTAAAACATCATTATATAGTGAATATATACAAATCTAAATTTTGATTGGATGAGCCATTTTTGAAGCTGTTGTAAAATGCTGATGTTTGCATTTTTGTTATATTCTATATTAATGTGGCAAGTTGCTATGTTGCTTGCCAACCATAAACAGCCAACAGTAAAGCTTATAAACTATATTACTTAAAGCAAGAATTGTTTATTTTTGGTTATTATTCAAATAAATTAATAATAATAATAATGATTAATGTTTTTGATTTATGGTTTATATTGCCTGTTCTGCACTTTAGGCTTATTAGGGTTTCTCAAAAACCCCTAAACAAAGACAAAAAAAATATTAAATGTAACCATCCACCAAACCAGACCTTCAGACTTTTCTGACCAGGGTGCGAAGAGCATGCTATATCTTTTTTAACTTATCTGAAATTTGGTTCTCACAGTGGACGATTTAAAATAGTGAAAAATCGCATAGACTTGCATTGAAACAATAAACGTTTCACCTTTGTCAAGCCAACATCAATTGATTTGAACACTGTTGATTTATCGTATTGCTGATGCCTCCATGGTTACAACATATTTTTTTTATTCAGTTTTTCTTTTCTTTTTTTTTTTTCGTAATTTTAGTCTTTTGACGAAATTGCCCTTTAAATCAAGTTAATATTTCGTCATGTCGTATTAATTTGTCCTTTTTATTTTTGACTAAAATTACCTACGATAATGAAAATAACGTTATAGTAGGCTAATATTTAAAAGTGTTCGGTATGACAACAAAGTATGAAACTGTAACAGTAAAAACCTAAACAAAATATTCAATCATTTTTAAAAACAAACATTGATTGATTAAAACTTTTTTTTTTTCATTTTTAGCCTAAAAGTCCTAGTGAAAACATGAAACAGGCTTCAGTTCCAGCAATGATAGTATATAATAATGAGTCTGGTGAAGTTGTACCCACTTAGTTAGTGTGTTGGGGATTCTTCATGCTTTTAGACACAACATTTTCTGTTTTAGAGACTGTACTAATTTTTCGTTGCATATAGCTCATTTTTACGGCAATGGCTTATTCAAAACCCAAGATATGCATTCTGACTAGCACGTAACTTGAAAAAAGTAGTATGGTAGTGCGGCATTTTGAACACAGCCTATTTCCGCTGTATATACTTGTGACAGGTCTCTTGTATGCCGTGAAGGAGGAAGTGGGGGCCAGGTAAACAGTCAACATAAATGTTTTATTCACAAGCTTTTCAGCCTCTACACAAATGTTGGCTTTTCAGCCCAACAAATAAACACACTGGAATACTGCTGCGTGTGTCTCTCTCCCCACTCTAGCAGTCTGGACTTCTCTTTTATCCCTCCCAGCTCTCACTGCAACTACAAATAGCTGTTAGAGATAATTTCCCACAGGTGTCAATCCTTACCGTTCTTCCTCTCTCGGCCTCGCGCTCCACAGACGTCGCTCGGCCACACCCACATCACCATAAAACTGTAGCTATGGCAGAAATATAGTTGTATGACATTCCGTTTAAGTATGACGTTATTTTAAGTTCACCTGTGTGTTCGCTTAATTGTGTGTGCAGATGTAAGTTATAATATTATATATATGTTGTGGATATAGCTGACTAATCTCACTGTAGCAGGGTTGCTGCACACCCGGCCCCTAATCAGGCTAATCAAGCCCTCGAGAGGGATAAAGGTGACCGGAGGCGGTAATTCCGGAAAGAGAGAGTTACGGGCAGCTGCCCGGCATGTGTTTGTGTTTGTCTTTTTGTTTAAGTTTGTTATTAAACTATTATTTATATTGTTAAGCCGGTTCTCGCCTCCTCCTTTCCACTGAACTTCGTTACACTCATATTTAGACTAGGATGCATTTGAAAAAGGTGATTAACCCGCTAGTTGAGAAGCGCTTCAGTTTACCGATGTTCAGCTCTTGATCATTTGAATCAACATTATTCTACAAGATTTTTCTTCATCTAATAACATTGTTAGTGCATTGGTAATATCTTGCGTTGTTGTTTATATCTCAACATTGTATGTTTTATTCAAAATCGCAGAGTTATCATCATGATGCGTAACTGTTGACTTGTCTTCATTATCGTTAACACAAACAAAAAACAGATTAACACTGTCCTTTACCCATGTTAAAATCACTATAAAGCATTATTAAAGCAATAATAAAGCAATAAACTGTAAAGCTTTTTCTCAGTAAGGTGTGACGTAGTTATCACACTACACTTTAATTACTTCAAATACAAGTGATCAAAAACTCACTGTATGTTAGCTGAGTGTACACAACTTATTCTAAAATCTACTCAAAACTACTCAAAATTTTAAATAGCAATTTGCTGTTGATAAGTTCCCTGAATTAATAGAGCAATGGAGTAATAGCTCTCTCAGTGCACCTGCCAGCATTGTCCTGGGCAGCAGTGAGTGTGCAGTCACGTGGATGAGCTGGGTGGAATAATCGACAACTCCTGTCTGCAGTGAAGCCTCATTAAGAGACAGGACAAAGGAGTGACGGTGTACTTGTCAGGTGTGAAGTGTCTCCCACAGGACTCTAATGGCCATGTTTTTTCTTCAAGAAGCGATTAGACTTGGCTGCCAGATGTGACTGCAGTGCTTGCCGAAATTTCCCAGACGCCACATCCCTGCACTGACACCACACACCTGCATCAATGCCGCACTTCAGTGAGCACCTTACCCATCAACCCCATACCCCTGACAACTTCATCTTATGTATCATGATTGTAAACAATAAACTTATAAGGGATGGGTTGACTAGTCATCTTAACAAAGGTTTCTTTATTGTTATATATTTAGTTTTTATATTTTTAGCAGCAGTGTTTAGTTACCACTCTGATAGTGTGCTGTGCTTCCGCTTTCAGATAATTGGCACAGTAAAATGCTCTCAGAAAAAACATGTTACCTCATGCTGTTTTTGAATGCCCAGGCACTAACGTCAACACTTGGCATGGGCCAAATGTGAGAAATAATTTGCTTGGTGAGTAAATAATTTTTTTTTTTTTTTTTTTTTTAAAGAGTTAGGGGCTGTTCACACCAAATTATCTTCAACGGGCGTGGCTCCTCCGGGTAAATCCCCGCGGACCTCCAATTCCCCAGCACACTCATTTTCCCCCGGCGAGTTCCGAGAGGAGACCAGCTCGCCCCAGGGCCAGCTTAGTGTCCCTTTTGGAGTTCCGGAGCGGGATGAGTGCTCGATCGCTGCATCGGAGAGCGTTCTGGTGATCGAGGACTCGACTGGGCTGCCACCTTCGGGTCTGCCCGCCCAGTCTGAGGCTGACGGCGAGATGACTGCCATGCTTGCCCGGGCCGCCGCGTGTGTCGGGTTGGAGTGGAACCTTCCACCCTCCCCTGAGCCCTCGCGGCTAGATGATTGGTTTCTGGGTTCGGGGCGCTGCTCACAGCCAGGCTTCCCCCGGTCCCTTTCTTCCTGGAAGTGCACGACGAGCTGACGAGGTCATGGAGGGCACCTTTTTCTGCCCGAAACCGACCTCCCAGCTCGTCCGCTCTCACTACCCTCGATGGCAGGGTAGCCCACGGGTATATGGAGGTCCCTCAGGTGGTTAAGGCAGTTGTGGTGCACCTGTGCCCGCAAAGCGCAGCCACCTGGTGGGATCGCCCAGCACTCCCTTCCAAGGCCTGTAGGATGACATTGTCTCTGACAGCCAAAGCCTACAGTGCCGCTGGTTAGGCTGCCTCTGCCCTGCATGCCATGGCCCTCCTGCAAGTACACCAGGCCAAGGCACTAAAGGAACTGCACGTGGGTAATCCTGATCCCGATGTGATGCAGGAGCTGTGCTCGGCGACTGACCTTGCCCTCCGGGCGACGAAGGTCACGGTGCGAGCACTCGGGCAGGCGATGTCCACCCTCATGGTCCAGGAACGCCACCTGTGGCTGAATCTGGTCGAGATGAGGGACGCGGACAAGGTTCACTTTTTCAACGCTCCATCTCCCAGATCGGCCTATTCGGCGACACCATTGAGGACTTCGCCCAGCAGCTCTCGGCGGTGAGGAAGCAGACGGAGGCTATACAACACATCTTGCCATGGCGCGGCTCAAGATCCCGTATTGTGTCTGTCTGCCGAGGGCATCCCCCTGCGGCGGTGAATGCCCAGGCGGCTCCGCCTCAGCCCGAGCCCAGTTCTCAGCCCTGCATCGGAGAGCGTTCTGGTGATCGAGGACTCGACTGGGCTGCCACCTTCGGGTCTGCCCGCCCAGTCTGAGGCTGACGGCGAGATGACTGCCATGCTTGCCCGGGCCGCCGCGTGTGTCGGGTTGGAGTGGAACCTTCCACCCTCCCCTGAGCCCTCGCGGCTAGATGATTGGTTTCTGGGTTCGGGGCGCTGCTCACAGCCAGGCTCCCCCCGGTCCCTTTCTTCCTGGAAGTGCACGACGAGCTGACGAGGTCATGGAGGGCACCTTTTTCTGCCCGAAACCGACCTCCCAGCTCGTCCGCTCTCACTACCCTCGATGGCAGGGTGGCCCACGGGTATATGGAGGTCCCTCAGGTGGTTAAGGCAGTTGTGGTGCACCTGTGCCTGCAAAGCGCAGCCACCTGGTGGGATCGCCCAGCACTCCCTTCCAAGGCCTGTAGGATGACATTGTCTCTGACAGCCAAAGCCTACAGTGCCGCTGGTTAGGCTGCCTCTGCCCTGCATGCCATGGCCCTCCTGCAAGTACACCAGGCCAAGGCACTAAAGGAACTGCACGTGGGTAATCCTGATCCCGATGTGATGCAGGAGCTGTGCTCGGCGACTGACCTTGCCCTCCGGGCGACGAAGGTCACGGTGCGAGCACTCGGGCAGGCGATGTCCACCCTCATGGTCCAGGAACGCCACCTGTGGCTGAATCTGGTCGAGATGAGGGACGCGGACAAGGTTCACTTTTTCAACGCTCCATCTCCCAGATCGGCCTATTCGGCGACACCATTGAGGACTTCGCCCAGCAGCTCTCGGCGGTGAGGAAGCAGACGGAGGCTATACAACACATCTTGCCATGGCGCGGCTCAAGATCCCGTATTGTGTCTGTCTGCCGAGGGCATCCCCCTGCGGCGGTGAATGCCCAGGCGGCTCCGCCTCAGCCCGAGCCCAGTTCTCAGCCCTAGCATAGAGCTAGGCAAGAAGCTGACGGTCCCCGCCTCACAGGCCGGCACAAGGACCCGGAAGGCTCCTAAGCACCCCTGAGATGGACGACCCAGGGAGCGAGATGTCTGCTGCAAACCTGGAGCTAGTATCCAGACCATTCCATCCCCTGGTGAAGGGCCAGGAGGTAAATCCTTGGTTTCCTTTTCTTTTATGTTTGCCACACCCTGAACGGGCTGCGGTACCCACATTCTCAAAAGAGCAGTTTCCTCACTCCCTGGGTCACATAGCCAGTGTTTACAACCGTCGTTATCACGGGAACCGGGCACTGAGCACCTGCGACCCATGGCCAGGTGGTTGTGACAGACTACAAGGATGGTCAAAAAGTCCCTCCTCCCCTGTTGCCGACTCCCCCGACGCCAGGTACATGGAGCAAGGTAAGTGCTTTGAGGGTCCCCTCAGCGCAGCCACGAGTTCGAGACGAAGTGAGGCTTCTCGACGTGGAAACCCAGGCTGTGCCCACCCCTTTGGAAATACGAGCGCACTGGCCCATGGCACCTCTCCAGCAGACATCTGCAGGGCAGCGGGCTGGGCAACACCCAATACATTCATGAGATTTTACAATCTCCGGGTTGAGCCGGTTTCATCTCGTGTTCTGTCAGGTACGAACAGGTAAGTTCAGTAATACGGACAGCTGGCCGGGTGTATCGCTTGCGTATAGTGCCTTTCCCCTCCAAAGAGGTGAAGATGTGTGCTTCTTTTCCCTTGCGATTTCATGAACCCGTGAACCCTGGATGTCCTTCCTCCCTAGCCCTGTGGTGTATTTTCCGCAGTACGTTCTCCCTGTCAGCAGAATTGCGTCTCCCTTCGACAGAGCCCTCTCTGTCCCAGCCGGCGTGTTTGTAGAGCTCCTTCCCTTTCAGACAGGACCTACCACCACGCCTCTTCCATGTGCGACTCTGAGCCCACATGACGTGCTTGGCACATGTTACCTCCCCTTCGGGCAGGATGTGGTCTCGCGGTTTCTTTTCCCCCTGAAAGAATAGGATAGGAAAAGAACACCTTCCCCGGCGCATATATTGGCTGGTGTGGCCTGCTTCCATACTAGATATGTCTCTCCCCCCCCCCCCCCCCAGGGATGTGGGGAACTATACGAAGTTTTTTGGGGTGTTAGGGGAGGCAACGTGCAGACCGGTGCACCTGCTAGTATGCACGCAGCAGCTTGCTTGCACTGGCACCGGCAGTCCACGTAACACGGTTCAGCTAGTTGTGGCGTTTCGTATAGGGACCCCTAGTGTCACTACATCGACACAACGTCGAGTGAGTGAAAGAAGGGGAAGTCTCGGTTACTGTCGTAACCTCCGTTCCCTGATGGAGGGAGCGAGACGTTGTGTCCCCCCTTCCGCAACGCTGTACTAACCGCTGAAATGGCCAGAACCCTGTCTCAGCTCCTCAGCACAAAACCTGAATGAGTGGTTGCGAGCCAGCTCCTTTTATACCCGTATGTCCAGGAGAGTGACATGCATATTCCACTCGCCAATTCTCATTGGCCTTTTCTCAAAGATCTGAGGTGTTCGGGGCTCTCAAGAGCGACCCCTAGTGTCACTACATCGACACAACGTCTCATTCTCGGTAGTTACAACAATAACCGAGACGCTTTGAGTCTGACGTGTCCATATCTAAGTGGAGCAGACAAGTTTGGCATACTACACTGCAGACCCTATCCAGTGTTTTTGTTTTGGAGAAAGAACTCAATGTCTGACTCATTTGTCAAATCTCCCAGAACAGCTGGAGGGGGGCAGAGGGGGGGACCAACCAGGGAAGTGGGAGGGGCATGCTTATCCAAGCTGATCCAATTTAAATATGCAAATGTTATCCAAGTTGGAAGAGGAAATGGGAAGACAATTGGAAAACAAAAAGGGAGAATAAAATAGAACAACGCCTAATGCAATTAAACATTTAACATTGTTTAGCCTTGAATTAATGAAGCAATTATGTGGTTCAAAATAGGTGTGATGACTGATACACGGTGGTCATGCAACAACCCATAAGAGGGAAACTCAGTCGATTATTTCTTCAATCTAGCTCTTAAGGTACCCGAGGTGATTTGAGCCAATCAGAACTATTATAAATCATAGCAGTGGTCTTAATTTGTAGTGACAAAGAATAACTTAAAGCGATAGTTTACTCAAAAATGAAAATTGTGGATAGGAACATCATGGGGGTGTTTTCATTCTTGAATTTTAATTTTTGGGTGAACTTTCACTTTAAAGATAATTCCATTGTGTTGCAACTTAACCAATTTAATTGCTAATAAGATTAGACATTTCTTTCTATTGATATACCATAAACCATTTACTTGTTATTTTGGTACAGGTTAAAGTCTATGATTGTTTCACCAAGTACATTAAGTGCATATCCTTTGTTATGTTGAGTACCTAACACTATTAAAGCTGAGATCCAAAAATCCAAATGTGAGCAGACCATCTGTTGTTTACGTCAAGACCTGTCAGGTCAGAAGTAATGCATCCCAATCCATAAGCTTTAAATAGATTGTTCTGAACACTTCCCTGATATTAGACCTAAAAATCACCCATAAATGCTAATCCAAGCAGCTCATATCTGTCAAGGCAAATCAAGCTTGAAATGAGTTCAGTCAGGCGCACCCCTGGTTTCCTCTGAACCAGAGTCGAGCTGAGCCCACTATGCTTCCATTGTCTTTGGCCTCACTGAGTCCCAACATATAACCAGACTGGGAACAAAGGCATCAGAGGAGCCCCCTTCCCTTCTTATGAAGCCACCCCCCAAATCCCACTTCGCTCAGAATGAAAATGGTGGGGGGGGGCATAGTGGGTTTAGCACCCACTCATATTTCAGGAGCATACGCTTGGTCCTCAGGGAAGGTGAAACAAAACAAATAAAGGGGAGGCTGCTTTAAGCAGTTTACCCGTGCAAGCACCGATGTACATTTCACACAATCAGCCACTGCTCACTCACCTAATGAAATAGTTTCATCCCATGAACAGACAAAGCAATCTCCGTGGAGATTCTTTTGCTTTTGGAAATCATCAGGCACTAAAATAATTATCTGCCATATGTCAGGTTAATTTCAAATTAGTTTGCAGCTCAAATTGGATAAATATGTAAATGACAGTAGCTGAGCTCAAATATTGACCAGTCTGTGATTTGGAAACAGAGAAGGGAAACTGAATGTGATGTTCCAATGTATTATACTCTGGATCCTTAAAGGGATAGTTCACCCAAAAATTAAACTTCTGTCCTTATTTACTCAGCCTCATGATGTTCCAATCCATTCTTTTGCAGAATCTTTCTTTCCTTTTTTTTTTTTTTCTTATTCCTGTCTTTATTTTTAATACAATGGCAGTTGATAGAGACCACTTTAAAGGTTGAAAAAGGGCCCAAAAGTATCATAAAAGCAGTCCATACGACTGGTGCATCATATTCTAAGCCTTACGAACACATTCAATAGGTTTTGGTGAGATACAACCTGAAATGTAAGTAATTTTTCAGTGTAAATTTTGACATCCTTTGTGTGTTCATGAGTGCTATGTGAAAAGCTCATTCACAGAGGTACATGCTCATGCAAGAACTTTGTTTTGTTTTGTTTATTAGCACTAAACAACGCATGTTCCCCCGTAAACACACAAGTCATTGTGAACGAGTTTCTCTCAACTGCTCATGAATGTACAACAGACGTGATTTTCACTGAAAAATTACTTAAATTTGGGATTGTTTCTCATCTCATCTCAACCCAAAGTTAAAGTTTTCCTTTTATGTTCTGCAGAAGAAAAAAAGTAATACATTTTTTAAATGAAATGATTGTGAGTACATTTTGACAGAATTTGTATTTTTGGCTGGTCTTTTCCTTCATACAAGCCAGGCTGAAATCCTCGTAGAGCAGCATTTGTGTGTGTGTGTGTGTGTGTTCAATTGATTTGTTCTTTAATGACCTTGTCTACATGATGTAGTGCAGTAGTGTGACTATCTGTCTGCCTCCATTGGAGGGGGGACAGGTGTCTGGACAGACGACTGGGATTGAGGGCCTTTGCAATGGGAGGGGGAGGGTCACAGGTACCAACCCCAAGGTGGAAGCATGAGGTCTGGACTGTAAGAATGGGACAAGAGTGCCATCACAGGAGATGGAACATGTGGTGTGGCTTTTTCTGCTCTGATCTGCTGTAGACATGTTGAGTACCTCACATGAAGGTGGCTTGCAAAAAAGGGGTGTGTCTTTACGCCAGCAAAATGTCCCTTCTACAGCATTATTTATCAATTAATAGAACTGCAAACTGAATAATCTTTTTCTGGAGGTCAACCATGACCAATTACAGAGGTGTAATCTATACAAAAAGTTCCAGACTAATTCCTTCAAGACTGAATAATGCATCACAATGACATGCATAGCGGAAACTGCCAAAGAAAAATGCATTTTAGGATTTATTCAAGTCTTTATTTTTATTTGTATAGCGCTTTTCACAACACACATCATTTCAAAGCATTTTAACAGAAAATGAAACTGTAATGTCTATAAAGTATTTGAGTCATCATTGTGTAGTTTTAATAAATATGATTTTAAATTGTGTATGAAAATTAATAAATAAGTAAATAATAATTGTATTTAGAAACCCAGTGAGCAAGCCGAAGGCGACTGTGGCAAGGAACACAAAACTCCATAAAATGTTGGTTAATGGAGAAAAATAACCTTGGGAGAAACCAGGCTCACTATGGGGGCCAGTTCCCCTCTGGCTAAACAGCATGAATATAATGTCAATATTAATTTCTGGTGTGTAGTGCAAGTCATGGTTTAAAAATAGTAAACTAAGTTAGTGTTAAGGGCCAGTGTTTAAACAAAGATTTTGTATGAACTGTAAGATTAATGACTAATGTCTTTGAAGTCCATCCTGGATTAACTGCAGAAGTTCACATAGATGCATTGTCTATTGTTAGTTGGCTGATCAAGGCTTTTGTTGGCAATTAACTGATAGTCTCTGTATACCTATGTATACATACACACTATGTATTCGGGATAATGACAGTCCAGATGTAGTCTACTACCTCAAATTGCTGAAGCCTTATACAGCAGGTTTTGATCTAATGAAATCTGTTGGTATAAATGACATCAGTGTCTTAACCTGTCTCCATGATGTATTGCACATCCTATTGGGAAGGTCAGTAATTCAGGTATGGAGTAAATGTTCCGTACAGAGGTGAAGACATCAGTGACAATGCCCATTTCACTGGCTCTGAAGAAGTGCTTTAATAATGCAGTATGTGTTCATTGAATGAGGGAAGTCATTCAGGTGGAGTCGCTTAAATTTATCTCTGTCATCTCTGACATGCACATGTGTGACAGAGGGCTGACTGCCGGCCATTGAAAGCTGAAGAGCTCCAGGCTATGGGGAAAACCCTGCCATAGCAGCAGGGGAAACTGCACATTAGACAACACAAAGGAAAACTCAAACAGTTTTCCATTAAATTACATTAAAGGAATAGTTCACCCAAAAATTATCTCATCATTTACTCACACTCATGCCATCCCAGATGTGTCTTTCTATCTTCTGCTGAACACAAACAAAAATTTTAGAAGAATATTTCTGCTCTGTAGTTCCATACAATGCAAGTGAAAGGTGCCCAAAACTTTGAACGTCCAGTGACTCCAGTGGTTAAATCCATTTTTTTTTTTTTTACAAAAAATTATCCTCCCTGCCCAGTAGGTGGCGATTTGCACAAAGAATGTGAAACACCAAAAACAAAAGAATATGGAAGTAATAGTAAATGTGGAGATTTCTAGAAAAAAAATATTCTAAAATATTCTAAAAATATTTTGTGTTCACCAGAAGTAAAGAAAGTCAAACACATCTGGGACAGCATGAGGGTGAGTAAATAGAGAATTTTCATATTTGGGTTAACCATTCCTTAAAATTCAACCCAAATCGTTATCAAGGGACATACATTATTTACTTTATCCTATGCTAGACCACACATAATAGGTGAAACATTTTGGCCGGCTGGCTGAAGACAGGACGAGATGAAAATGTGTTAGAACCAAAGTGCAGTTTTATTTACAGTGCTGGTATCCAAACGTGAAGCCAAAACAAACAGAAATAACTTGACTATAATATTACAAACAGTACAACAATACTCAACAAAGGACTTTAACAAACCTGAAGGCTTAAATACACTGACAAGGGAAAAAACGCATGACAAAGACAACCAATGACAAGACTAAACTAATAACAAGATAACAAGACAATAAACCAATGAGAACAAGACACATGAACATGAGGGAAACAGGATATCACATGACTAGACAAGGAAGTGAATTAATTTCAAAATAAAAGACCTGAAATCATGAACATGAATCTAAACATGAAACAAGAACATACAAATATGTTACAGTAGGCTATAGGTAATTTTAAAGTTACAAGTTTGTTTTTTTTGTGGTTTGACAGCTTGAATAAAGCCCAGGCTACATATAGAGAACTTGCATAATAAACTTCACCCTTTCTAATCATTTGGTTTGTGCAACTGCACCGTTGATTTTTTGTTTTGTTTTCATACACCAACCTGTAAACGCAACGATGTCACTGGTTCAAAAACCTTTCTATGTAACATTTTTGTCTGTATGTTGATTTTGTCATACCACAAAAATAAATTTGGACTCATCTCTCCTTTTCTTAAAAAAAGCAAAAATCGAGGCTCCAGTGAGGCACAATGTTAGTGAATGGGGAAAATTTTTGAACATTAAAATACTATTTTTTTTTTCAAAAGTATAGCTACAAGACATAAAGATATGCATGTAAACAAGATTTTAGTGAGATAAAATAATTTACTAACCTTTTCTATGTAAAGATTTAGCCAACTGTACAACTTCTTTGCCATGATGATATAATGTCAACAAACCCTAAAACGACTGTAAAAATGACTATTTAAACAACTTTACAGCTCAAATAATACATGAGTTTTAACAGAGGAATTAATGCAAGTGCTTTTATAAAATTATCTACACACTTTTTTGTTTAAACCCTCCAAATATTGGCCACATTCACTTCCATTGTAAGTGTCTCACAGTAACGTCTCAGTTACTGTTGTAACCTCCGTTCTCTGATGGAGGGAACGAGACATTGTGTCGATGTAGTGACATTAGGAGTCGATCATGAGAGCCCGAGACACCTTCAGATCTTTGAGAAAAGGCCAATGAGAATTGGCGAGAAGGATTTGCATGCCACTCCCCCCGACATACGGGTATAAAAGGGAGGCTGGAATGCAGATTCATTCAAGTTTATGCACTGAGGAGCCAAGACAAGGTCCCGGCCATTACAGCAGTGTAGTTCAGCCTGTGGTAAGAGGGACACAACGTCTCGTTCCCTCCATCAGGGAACGGAGGTTACGACAGTAACTGAGATGTTCCCCTTCTGTCACTCACTCGACGTTGTGTCGACGTAGTGACACTAGAGGTCCCTATACGAAATGCCACAATGGCTGAACTGTGTTACGTGAACTGCCGATGCAGGTGTAGGCAAGCTACTGTGAGCGTAGGAACAGATGCACTCGGACTGCACGTAGCCTCCCCAGATGCCCCAAAATGTCATGTAATTCCCAACAACAATGAGGGGGGGAAGGAGATGTATCTAGTATGGGAGCAGGCTGCACCAGCTGTGGCCTTTTCTCTCTACGTTTTTCTCTCCACAGAAAATTAGATTTGGCTGGGGCCTTTAAATGCTCATAAAATGCACCGGGGAAAGCGTTCTTTTCTGTTCCTATTCTTTCAGGGGGAAAAGACCCTGTGGAGGCCACACCCTGCCCTGAAGGGGAGGGTAAAAAAGTGGCGAATACGTCATATGGGCCTATGGCCACACATGGAAGAGGCGCGGCTGTAGGTCCTGCCCTTCGTAGGGGAGGAGCTCTACAAATTCAGCGACTGGGGCAGAAAGGGTTCTGCCAAGGGAGACGTGGATCTACGGGAGACCATGCTGCAGAAGACAAATCACAGCAGGTTACCGGGGTAACCAACACCTGTGGAGCACTTACCCCAGTACAGGGCACGTTAGCACATGTACTGGGTCTGACTACGAATTCATCCGCTGAATTCGTGAGCCAGAGGGCTAGGAGGAAGGACATCCAGGGTTCACAGGTCGTGAACACGCATGGGAGAGAAGAGCGCATGGCTTCACCTCGTGGAGGGGAAAGGCGCTATACACAAGTGATACACCCGGCCAGCTGCCCCGCGTAATGAAACGTACCTGTTTGTACCTGAAAGAACACGGGACGAAACCGGCTCAACCCGGAGATTGTAAAATCTTGCAAAGGTACTGGGTGTTGCCCAGTCCTCTGCTCTACATATGTCTGCTAGAGAGGTGCCATTGGCCAGTGCCCACGAGGATGCCACACTCCTTGTGGAGTGTGCTCGAACCCACAAGGGGGCGGGCATGGACTGGGTCTGGTAGGCCAAAGCAATGGCATCCACGATCCAGTGGGAAAGCCTCTGTTTGGAGACAGCGTTCCCTTTCTGCTGTCAGCTGAAGCAGACAAAGAGCTGCTCAGAGTGTCTAAAGCTCTGCGTGCATTCCAAGTAGATGCGCAAAGCACGCACCGGACACAGCAACGATAAGGCTGGGTCTGCCTCCTCCAGGGGCAGTGCTTGCAGGCTCACCACCTGATCCCTAAAGGGGTCGTGGGAACCTTGGGCACATAGCCCGGTCTCAGGATCACGTGAGAGTCTTCCGGACCAAACTCTAGGCACTCTTCGCTGACAGAGAACACTTGCAGTTCCCCGACCTTCTTGATGGAAGTGAGCGCGGTCAGGAGGGCAGTCTTCAATGAGACGGCCTTTAACTCGACTGACTCTAGGGGCTCGAATGGGGCTCTTCGTAGGCCTAAAAGGACCACGGAGAGGTCCCATGAGGGAAAGAGGAATGGCCTAGGAGGGTTCAACCTCCTGGTGCCTCTCAGGAACCTGATGATCAGGTCGTGCTTAGCGAGAGACTTACCTTCAACAGCATCGTGGTGTGCTGCTATAGCAGCTACATAGACCTTGAGAGTGGAGGGGGACAGCTGCCCGTCCAACTTCTCTTGCAGGAAGGAAAGCACTGACCCGACTGCGCACCTCTGGGGGTCTTTGCTACGGGAAGAACACCACTTAGAGAAGATACGCCACTTCAGGGAATACAGCTGCCTTGTACAAGGAGCTCTGGCCTGAGTGATTGTGTTAACCACTCTGGGTGGTAGACCAGTTAGGTCTTCCACGTCCCATCCAGTGACCAGATATGGAGATTCCAGAAGTCTGGGCATGGGTGCCAGAGGGTGCCCCGTCCCTGAGAAAGAAGGTCCTTCCTCAGGGGAATTTGCTAGGGAGGTGCTGTTGTGAGGGGCATGAGGTCCGAGAACCAGGTCTGGGTGGGCCAATATGGAGCCACGAGAATGACCTGCTCCTCAACCTCTCTGACCTTACACAGAACCTGTGCAAGTAGGCTCACTGGGGGGAATGCGTATTTGCGCAGCCCCCAGGTCCAGCTGTGTGCCAGCGCGTCTGTACTGAGGGGAGCTCCCGTCAGGGCATACCAGAGCAGGCAGTGGGAGGATTCCCGGGAGGTGAACAGGTCTACCTGTGCCTTGCCGAATTGACTCCATATCAGCTGGACCACCTGGGGGTGGAGTCTCCACTCTCCCCTGAGTGTCACCTGCCGTGACAGAGCATCTGCTGTGGCATTGAGGTTGCCAGGGATATGAATGGCCCGCAGTGACCTGAGTCACCGCTGACTCCAGAGGAGGAGGTGACGGGCGAGTTGCGACATGCAATGAAAGCGTAAACTGCCTTGGCGGTTTATATAAGCTACTGTCGTTGTGTTGTCCATCCGGACCAACACGTGCTTGCCCTGGATCAACGGCAATAGCCTCCGCAGGGCAAGCTGTACTGCCAGCAACTCAAGGCAGTTGATGTGCCAATGCAGGCAAGGTCCTCTCCAGTAGCCAGCGGCTGCGTGTCCATTCCACACGGCGCCCCAGCCTGTATTGGAGGCATCCGTCATAACCATGATGCGCCTGGACACTTGCTGTATGGGGTCCCGCAGGAACGCAAGGTCTGTTCAAGGGCTGAAGAGGTGGTGGCAGGCGGGCGTGAGAGCCATGCGATGTGTGCCATGGCGCCATGTGTACCTCGGGACTCGGGTCTGGAGCCAGTGCTGTAGCGGTCTCATATACATCAACCCGAGCGGCGTGACCGCTGAGGATGCCATATGCCCCAGGAGCCTCTGAAAGTACTTCAGTGGGACCGACATTTCCCGCCTGGATAAGTTCAGGCAGTTCAGCACCGACTGCACGCGCTCGCATATGATGCGCGCTATCATTGACACCGAGCCTAACTCTATGCCGAGAAAAGAGATGCTCTGAACTGGGGAGAGCTTGCTCTTTTCTCAGTTGACCCGAAGCCCTAAATGGCTGAGGTGCGTGAGCACCAGGTCCCTGTGTGCACACAGTAACTCTCGAGAGTGCTCTATAATCAGCCAGTTGTTGAGGTAATTGAGTATGCGAACACCCACTTCCCTTAACGGGGCAAGGGCTGCCTCTGCGACCTTCATGAGGATGCGAGGGGACAAGGACAAGCCGAAGGGGAGGACCTTGTACTGATATGCCCGACCGTCGAACACGAACCATAGGAAGGGTCTGTGTCGAGGTAAAATAGATACGTGAAAGTACGCATCCTTCAGGTCTACCGCCGCGAACCAATCTTGATGCCGGATGCACGTCAAAATGTGCTTTTGCATCAGTATCTTGAACGGGAGTCTGTGCAAGGCCCGGTTCAGAACTTGCAGGTCCAAGATTGGCCGCATCCCACCGCCCGTCTTTGGAACGATGAAGTAAGGGCTGTAAAACCCCTGTCTCACCTCGGCTGGAGGGACAGGCTCTATCGCGCCCTTCTGTAGGAGGACCGCAATCTCCGCCTGCAGGACGGCGGCGCACTCGTCCTTCACTGACGTGAAGAGAACGCCGTGGAACCGGAATTGAATCATATAGCCGAGTCGGATGGTTCTGGCCAGCCAGCGTGACAGGTTGGAAAGCGATAGCCACGTGTCCAAACTCCGGGCAAGAGGCACTAACAGAAGGATCGCATCCGATGTTCCTGGGGGGGAGCAAGGAGTGCCGCATCGGTGAGCAGCGCTCCGACCCAAGGCAGCCGCGCTGAGGGGACCTTCGAAGCACTTACCTTGCTCCGTGCGCCCGGCGTAAGGCGGGCTGGCGACTGAGGAGGAGGGCCTCTCGGGCCGTCCTCGAGACTCGTCACCACCAGCCGGCCGGGGGTGTGATTTGAGTGATGCAGCAGGGCACGCGAAGGGGCCACATTCGTGAGGCCCAGGCTGCAGGCACTCGGTGTCCGGTAGCCGAGCCGTGGGGACAAACCCCTTTCAGAATGTATGCAAATAGAAGAGATAAAAGATTATATATTTTATGTAGTACTTCCCTTCAAAAGCTACATTACACAAAATGTACTGTAATTTACACAAATCATCCTGTTCAAAAGTTTACATCCACTTGGTTCTTGGTTCTTGTGTTGTCTTCTTAAGCATCAATTAATGTTTGTACCTTTTATAATAGTAGTGTATTTGTCCATTAATTGTCCTAAGTGTCAAAAGCTGGACGTCTATAATCATTTAGCCACTGTTGGGAGTAACTCAAATGTGCAGAAGATGCTGGGAATCCAAAGAATGTACAGTATTTTTCTTAAGAAAAGTGGGCAGCTTCACTGCTCAGGACAAAGCAGGGACACATGAACAATTATTACACAAACAGTCAGCCTTTTAGAACCAAGGAAAATAAACTTTAGAACAGTATCATTTGTTTAAATTCAGTTACCATTTTGTGTTGTGGAATATATGAGAGTATCTGTTGTCAAATTGCTTCTTCAAGGTAATACAAAATACATTTTTATGATAACTCTTTTTTTTTTTAAGATAACACATGGACACATCAAGTTTTTAGGTGCACAAGCAGTGCGTAGAACTGCCCCATGTTTTCCGCGAATTAACAATCATGTCCATGTTAAATGGCCCTAATATTAGCAGTGGGCTTTTCGTATGTAGCATTTGCAGTCAAGTCGTGAGATGTAACTTCTCAGCGAGTGCTAATTACAACTGTGTTGACTCACTATTTTTCCAAACCAGTCGGCAGATAGAGACAAAAAAGAAATTTCAGTATATATTATTTCTTTAGATAGGGATCATTTTAGATAAAACTAAACTAAATTGAAAGGACAAATTGAAAATGAGGTAGACATTTAAATTTAAATTTGAAACAATAAAAACTCTGGTTTTAATGACTAGCACAGCTTTCACTTTCTTTAGTCTATGTTTGAGTGGAGGGGAAAAAGCAACAAATAACTGAAATGTCAACAGAACACAATAAGAAAAGGACAGTTTTGTAATTTATGTTGACAAATGTTTTTTCTTAGATGTAAATGTTAAAATAAGCTTAAAATATTGATGTTGAGTTCACGGTCACAATTTGAATTCAGATTCATGAACAGATTCATTTGGGCACAGACTTGACTTAGACTCGGCCTGTTATGGACTCGGACTCGACTTGGACTCGATTGTTTAAAGACTCAGACTTGACTCGGACTCGGCTAAGGTGGACTCGAACCCAACACTAGTGAATGGCCCCAAATGCTATGGCATGAAGCAAAGTCAAATATGGTGTCCTGAACGTATACACACTCACAAGAAATCAGATATACATGTATGCTTAAAAAAGATTACCACTAATAATTTTCAAACTTTAGACCAAGAGACCCCCTCAATCCCTGGACCCCTAGGGTTGTGGCCCACCTGTTTACAAACCTGTTTAATTTATCTCCATTGCCCTTTATACTTTTATAAATCTACAGTGGCTTCTCTAAATCAATCTCTTTTCTAAAATCTATATGATATCTCCATATCCTTCAGATCACACACTGACACCTTCAACTATAACATTTGCCACAGAGTTAACAATAATATGTGCAGTTGCAAGGAATGGCCATTCAAAACCCAATAATATCAGCGGTGTCTATGTTAGAACACTAGGAGGTATTCAATTGCTTTCTTATCTCATTTATTCAAACGCTGATGTTTGATTTTTAATTTCATAACCAGTGAAATAAAAAAGTGCCTCTGCCCCATGGAAATGACACTTGGCACACCTCAGTACTCCAACACCAACCGCTTCCTGCTAATTCAATTCCATCCCACCAAATTAATATGGTTAGCAGGCGGTTTCACCACTAAACAACGGCCAGTATCCAATCAATCCCCTGTGGAATTCAGTGGACGTTGATTTACATTGAACACTCTGCACCAGGGGCACAGATCAACAGCTGTGAAATCTTGCCTTTCAACAGCAATCACAGAGAGCTTATTGATTACTGATATGGAACGATCGAAGAGAGCGGAAAAGTTCAGAGCTGCTAGTGAGAGATGGCTTTTTAGAGACTGACTTTAAGACCGCTAACTGTGTTTCTGGTTTATGATATTTGAGATGGGGCTGAGGTAGGCAAATAAATCTGACAATACTTTTCTCGTGAGGAAACATGAGGGGGAATTTACTAAGAATTAATTGCCATTGATAGCATTGTTAATTTGCACATGCTTTGTGTTGTTTTAGCACCCAATTCAATAAAGGAATTATGTCAATCAGATAACGGCACAATTCCCCATTTTCCCAGCCGGTTCTGAGTGCACGTTTGTGGAGGATGCAGCAGACTACCGCAATCTGGCATACCTTGCTAGAATAGAACAGCATTTCTCCACCACTACGATCAGGCACCTGAATCATCTCATTAAAAGTGTGGTTGAATCAGGACAGTCTCATGAGGAGGCATCAACGTAGTGACTTTTGGCCTACATCATCACAACGTCCTGGTCATTCCGTTCTCACCACAGTTCTGAAGATTCCATCATAAATTTGGCAATCTTCGGATTTATTGCATGTTTTACCACAATATATTTTGTTATACATATATTAGTTTAGTTATGTTTGCCAACAATATAAAAGAGGTAAAAGACAGATTAAAGTACAGTCACAATCATTTATTTAAAAAATGACAAAAAATAAAATAAAATAAAAATAAAAAACACTATAAAAGTATTCTATGCTGCATTTAAAGTTCTCCAAAGGAGACAAATGATAGCTTTGTGTGAGGTACAGAGTGTTTTACTCAGTAAAAATCTTCTCTCCATGAAGACATCACATCTCATTCAAAAATCTACAAACATCAGCATGTCGTAATTGGACACAAGACATGTGAAAGCCAATGGCATGTGACATCAATGACGTTAATGCTGTCATAACACTTCAAAAATTGAGCGGCAATTGTTGAATGTTTAAATGAGTATGAAATTTGTGTGTAATGGCAGGTGGGGAAGATGATCGTTGCATAAAGACTTAAATTTGGACCTGTTCCTTACACAAAGCCATTACACACAGCCTTGGAAGATCTGGAATACACGACTAGAGAATTACTTTTTTGATAATTTGATTCTCCTTGAAACAACCACACCATCTTTTTCCAGAGCAGCCTGTATTTCTCCTGAGGTTACCTGTGGGTTTTCTTTGTATCCCGAACATTTCCTCTGGCAGTTGTGGCTGAAATCTTTCTTGGTCTACCTGACCTTGGCTTGGCATCAAGAGATCCCCAAATTTTCCACTTCTTAATAAGTGATTGAACAGTACTGACTGGCATTTTCAAATAAAGTTCCATTACCTTGTTACGCAGGTCTTTTGACAGTTCTTTTCTGCTCCCCATGGCTCAGTATCTAGCCTGCTCAATGCATCCACGTGAGAGCTAACAAACTCATTGACTATTTATACACAAACACTAACTGCAATTTAAAAAGCCACAGGTGTGGGAAATTAACCTTTAATTGCCATTTAAACCTGTGTGTGTCACCTTGTGTGTCTGTAACAAGGCCAAACATTCAAGGGTATGTAAACTTTTGATCAGGGCCATTTGGGTGATTTCTGTTATCATTATGATTTAAAAAGGAGCCAAACAACTATGTGATAATAAATGACTTCATATGATCACTATCCTTAAATAAAAGACAGGTTTTTTTTGCATGATTAGTCATATTTTCAAAATCAATGCCAAAATTTCACAATTTCTGCCAGGATATGCAAACTTTTGAGCACAACTGTATATATATATATATATATATATATATATATATATATATATATATATATATATATATATATATATATATATATATATATATATATATATGTGTGTGTGTGTGTGTGTGTGTGTGTGTGTGTGTGTGTGGTGAACATCAGTTGAAATGACATTCCAGGGACCAGTTTATGGCAGGGCCCCTCTCTAACTGCCGGTGTGGAAGAAGATGTGCCACACTGTGATTGGATCCTTGGTGAATGAACATAAATGTTCAGCAACATCAGATAAGATGCTAAGACAACTGCCAGACACCTCTTACAGGGCAGGAAGGGGGACCTTCTGCACCCACCACCACCAAGGAGAGGACTTCTCATTGGACTACAGGTTGACTTTAACCACCAAACTCATTCCTAAGGTTTAGGCAAGAACTGCCATAAAAATTCCTTCAAGACCTCCCGGATGCAGCAGCAGTGGAGGGCCACAGAGGTCTATTCATACCTATGTTTGGAGGCCTTAAATTAATATAAACTGCAACACATCCACTCCATCTTCATGCAAAGCACAATTTATGTTAATGGTTATTGACTGTTAACACAACAGTCCATGGGACAGACCTATTAATAGATAAATGAATGCATGGACGATGACTTAACTGTTTCTTATCGTGTTTGGTCTCGATCTGTTCCATACGATGCCTTTAATAATTTGAAAGAGGTTTGGTAAAGAAATAATGCATGGGTGAAACGTTAAAGACACTGTTTAGACACTGTTTTAACACTGTACTTTATGCTATGCAAATGAGTTCCACACTAGTGTGGGCAACACCATGGCTACTTCAGACACCAGTGGCCAATCACACTCCAGGATCGGAAAGGCACCAGATTTCAATCTCCTCCTCATCAGAAAGGGATAAATATGTCCCCTGGGTAGACACACCCTTGTTCTGCATTTCCAACTTGACGGGGAAGGAGACACTAGCAGACACACCACGTCCTGAGTTTCTGACCTGATGAAGAAAGAGACTACAAGATAGTTGAGGTTAAGCTTTTGAGAGCAAAACCTTTTATTTTGCTTTCGACTGCACTCTAGCTGAAAAAGGGCCCCATACGGCTCCTCCAGCAGCGCAACCCAGTCCACAAATGACCTCTGCATCGGTAGACATTGCCTGTCCCACATGGCTCCTCAGTGATGCAGCCAGCCTGCAAAGGACCCTGTGAAGATTCAAATAACCCAGCTGTCTAGTCCACTCTTTAAGGACCCTCTTGGCGCAACCGAAGTTCAGCATCCTCCAGCCCAGCATGGCAATGACTACTGGATCACAAGTCTGCGCCCTTCCCGCAGCATGCTACCCGCATCACCAGTAAGGGTGGCTGTGGCTCAGGTGGCAGAGCAGGTTGGCCACTAATCGCAGGTTTAGCGTTCAATTCCTGGCCCACATGACTCCACATGCTGAAGTGTCCTTGGGCAAGACACTGAACCCCAAGTTACTCCCAATGGCAGGCTAGTGCCTTGCATGACAGCTCTGCCATCATTGGTGTGTGAGTGTGTGTGTGAATGGGTGAATGAGTCACAGTGTAAATCGCTTTGGAACTGCTAAGGTTAAAAATGTGCTATATAAGTGCAGACCATTTACCAACACATCTCTATTGCCAGACTGATCTCCTGATTAGATAACAGTTACCTGGGGTCAGCTTGTTACAAATAATAGGTACTGTAAATTATTTGTTTAATGATAAATAAGCATTATTTATGACCATTTTGCCAGAGCCATTAGGTGGTTTCCCATAAGGAGCATTCCCATACAATTCTCTCCCATTGCTACATTCAGTTCAACAGCATTGCATTTATCCATTCTGTGTTCAAATCATTTATTTGTTTTATTGTTTAATTCAGTATTTTCCTTTTTGGTTATTAGTTTATTAACCTTTAGCAGTGCATATTCATTATTAGCATTATCAATCGTTGTGGTATTTACTCTTGCATATCTATTGTTAATACATTTCATTAATTTTATTACAACTGTGTCTTCATTGTGTTGATGATCAAAGACTCTACTAGTTGTCCAGACTCTCACAAATCCTTCAGATAAATCAGCTGACCAACTCCCTCTAGTTTACATTAATTCTAAATTATCTAACAGCTCTTTTGGGAATGTTCTTAAATTGTTAAGATAGTAGTCTTAACTGGTGCCCTGTATTGCAAAGGGGGAGGGGTCATCTGATACACTCATAACCAGACCTTAAGTGACACATGATCAAAAATCACTACACATACATATATATATATATATATATATATATATATATATATATATATATATATTATTATTATTATTATTATTATTATTATTATTATTATTATTATTCCTTTTAGTACAATTTTTGTAAGGAAGATGAATTCAGCATCAAACAGGGACCATGAGAGAGACCTCATGTGTGATTAATGTAGCCTTGATGGGTTTGAATAAAATGTGGAACAGGCTAAGTGGATCACCGCACAGCATGAACCAGTTGAAAAATTAAATCCTCATTAGAAATGTTGTTTGTGCTCAAGATATCAAATGCAGCCACATAAATGTAAAGGATGCTTTCAGGAATGCACATGAACACAGCTCAAGGATGTATGTAATTCTTTTAGAAGATCTAAGGTCAGAGTAATTTTAAATTAAAAATGTGCTTCTTCTCAATCCATTTAGACCTTTTCTACCAAATGTATTTGTATTATGTAGTCTGCCTATAATGTACAGCATAATGTAATGATTGATGTGACATACAACAACCTCTTCTCATAGATCTGGGATGACGAGTATGCTTAAATAAGTACTTCTCTTATCTTGCAATGACATTTAGCTTTCCTTCTTTTAAGAACTTATCCAGGTTTCTATTTTAAATAAATATACTTTTGTATTTCTCCTCTGTAAAGAAAAAAAAAAAAACATTTTAGTTGTAAATCAGGTCATAATTAATGCACTATTTTCCATCTTCTTCACTCTGCAAACTTCCCCTTCACCCATTTTCACGCCCCCAGCAAGCCCCAGAATCTTTCTAAAGTCTGCCAATGAGAGCACATTGGGATCATTTTTTCTTAGAGTCAGTGTGCTCCATGTCTAGGGTGGCTCCCCTCCTCTGCTCAGTCGTAGAGTTCAACACCAATCAGATGCCAGGCCGCAATGATTCCGCGTCACAGCAAAGCACAATATGGGGTTTATCAGGCTTGTTGTCCTCCAGGCATGAGGGGTGCCATGTGACGGCATGCATACTCAAACACAATGGAGATTACACCCTGACACGAGCATATTAAAACAGATTTGTGTTAGGTGGAGGGTGGATGCTCTGCTGAGGTCTATGGAAAACTGACATTGTATTGGCTAGATTTGACAGCTTTGACTCCAAATACTTTCATGTATATTTTATTATAGATAAAATAATATGATATTTAATGTATGTATCTTACACAAATCACCTAGGGTTCGAGAACAGTTGATTTGTGTGACATTTGATTTGTGGCACTTGAAGTACTGTTTGCAACACATTCACAATTATTTTTAACTCAGTGTCTTTCACAATCATATGGATATTTGCTTCCATGAATGCCTTTGAAAAGAGTTCTGATCTAGGACCACATGGCTCTGTGAAAAAGGCAAAC
Organism: Myxocyprinus asiaticus; assembly: GCF_019703515.2. Classification (NCBI taxonomy): domain Eukaryota; kingdom Metazoa; phylum Chordata; class Actinopteri; order Cypriniformes; family Catostomidae; genus Myxocyprinus; species Myxocyprinus asiaticus. Next base: position 23,245,989 of record NC_059373.1, read on the forward strand.
TTGATCATGAAACAACTGTCCCAAGTTTTATTGGCTTTATTTATTTGGATGATGATCTAATATTGTCATACTGGTTGGAGCATTGTTTTCTTACAGAAAGTCACTATCTGAGCTCAAGGACGAATGTGATCAATAGCACAGCTCTCCAAGTCCTCTCATATTACAGAGCACATGCTACTGATAGTGTGAGACGTCTCTGAATCTAAATGGCTCAGGATTAACTGAAAATCGCTGTCAACTGGTGATCCCTCCCCAAGAACGCAAATCCATCTCATCCCAAAACCGATTAAGAGTGACTTAAAACCAAAATTCATATGAATATTTTACAATACAAAAATTATAAAAAAGGTGCATTTCACATGCAATGAAAATAATGAAAATTGCTCATTAAATATTTGCACACTTGTAAAGGCAGCAAAAGGAGAGCTACTCATAAGAGAAAAATATGTGTTAATGAAAGCAAAAAACATTTCTGTCTCTCTCTAGTAGTCACTTGTTCATTATACAGGCTCAACATACTGTTCTGCTGCAGTGCATCTCCTTTCCTTCATCTTGTTTTATTGAACTTCGCTAACGCCTTATGTAGCAAAAAAACGTCCTGGTTACTTTCGTAACCTCCGTTCCCTGATGGAAGGAACAAGACATTGTGTCGATGTAGTGACACTATGGGGTCACTCTTGGGAGCCCCAAACACCTCTGATCTTTGAAAAATAGGCCAATGGGAATTGGTGAATGGAATTTGCATGCCACTCCTCTGGACATACGGGTATAAAAGGAGCTGGTATGCAACCATTCATTCAGGTTTTGTGCTGAGGAGCCGAGACCAGGTCGCGGCCATTTCAGCGGGTAGTTCAGTGTTGTGGCAAGAGGGACACAACGTCTCGTTCCCTCCATCAGGGAACGGAGGTTACAAAAGTAAACAGGATGTTCCCTATCTGTCACTCACTCGATGTTGTGTCGATGTAGTGACACTAGGGGTCCCTACACAACTAGCTGAAATGTGTTACGTGGACTGGCGGTGCGAGATGGGTAGACCGCTGTGTGCCTCGTAGCCAGGGCACCAGGCCATCACCTAACCTCCCCCAACGCTCATCGAACGGTCCTTCAGGAACAAGTCAACTGCCCAAAAAATAGGGACAGATTCCCAAAAAGAGTGGAATTTGTTAACCTACTGGGAGCCCATAAATGTCTAAATGCCGGGGGGGTGTCACTCCCAAGGGGAAGACACCGCAAGACCACACCCTGCCCAGAGAAGGGGGGGGGGGTATTTTGAGTGGAATTATGTCACATGGTCTTACCGAGTCTTGTCGGAAGTATATCATGTGGAGAAGTCCCATGGTAGGTCCTACCCGAGAGGGGAGGAACACTACAAACACGGTGACCAGGGGCAGAGGAACCTCTGCCCAAGGAAGATGCAGTTTACCAACAGGGAAACGATTTAGTGGCAAATATACATCACATGGGGTCACCTATGGGGAACCAGCTTATGTGGAGCACCTACCCCAGTACAGGGCTTAGTTAGCACATGTACTGGGCTGGCAGCGAGTTCGCAAACTCGTCTGTCACAGGGCTAAGGAGGAAAGTCATCCAGGGATCACCACTTTGTGAACACTACTGGGAGTCAACAGCACACGTCTTCACCTCAAGGGAGGGAAAGGCACTATGTGCAAGTGGTACACCCGGCCAGCTGTCCCGGAACTTACCTGTTCGTACCTGACAAAACACGGGACAAAACCAGCTCAACTCGGAGATTGTAGAACCTCACAAAGGTGTTGGGTGTTGCCCAGCCCGCTGCTCTGCAGATGTCTGCTAGAGAGGCGCCATTGGTCAGGGCCCAGGAGGACGCCACACCCCTGGTAGAATGGGCTCGTAGCCCCGCAGGGGGCGGCACATGCTGAGCGTGATATGCCATCACGATGGTGTCAATGACCCAATGGGCGATCCTCTGTTTGGAGACAGCGCTTCCTTTCCGCTGTCCTCCAAAGCAGACAAAGAGCTGCTCAGAGCTTCTAAAGCTCTGCATGTGATCCAAATAGATGCGTAAAGCACGCACCGGACACAGCAACACCAAGGCTGGGTCTGCCTCCTCCTGGGGCAGCACTTGCAGGTTCACCACCTGATCCCTAAATGGGGTCGTGGGCACCTTGGCACATAGCCCGGTCGGGGTCTCAGTATCACGTGAGAGTAGCCCGGGCCGAACTCCAGGCACGTTTCGCTGACAGAGAATGCCTACATGTCCCCTACCCTCTTTATGGAAGTGAGGGCAGTCAGGAGGGCAGTCCTTAGAGAGAATGCCTTTGGCTCAGCTGACTCCAACGGCTCGAAGGGAGCACCCCGTAATCCCCGAAGGACTACAGAGAGATCCGATGAGGGGAATGAGGCATGGTCTGGGGGGGGGGGTTCAATCTCCTAGCGCCTCTCAGAAACCTGATGATCAAGTCGTGCTTCCCCAAATACTTACCATCCACTGCATCGTGATGTGCCGAAATAGTGGCTACATACACCTCCTCCTGCAGGAAGGAAAGCACCAATCTGACTGCACATCTCTGGGGGTCTTCGTGTCAGGAAGAACACCACTTAGTGAACAGACGCCACTTAAAGGCATACAGGCACCTCGTAGAGGGAGCCCTAGCCTGAGTTATCGTGTCTACCACCGTGGGTGGTAGGCCACTTAGGTCTTCCGCGTCCCATCCAGGGGTCAGACATGGAGATTGTAGAGGTCTGGTCGCGGGTGCCAGATGGTGCCCCGTCCTTGAGAAAGAAGGTCCTTCCTCAGGGGAATTTGCCGGGGGGGGGCTATCGAGAGGAGTGTGAGGTCCGAGAACCACATCTGGGTGGGCCAGTAGGGTGCTACCAGGACAACCTGCTCCTTGTCCTCCCTGACCTTGCACAGGGTTTGTGTAGGCTCACTAGGGGAAATGCATATTTGCATAGTCCTGGGGGCCAGCTGTGTGCCAGCGCGTCTATACCAAGGGGTGCCTCGGTCAGGGCGTACCAAAGCGGGCAGTGGGAGGACTCCTGGGAAGCAAACAGGTCTACCTGTGCTCGACCGAATTGACTCCAAATCAGCTGGACCACCTGGGGGTGGAGTCTCCACTCTCCCCTGAGCATAACCTGTCATGACAGCATGTTCGCTGCGGAGTTGATGTCGCCTGTGATGTGAGTGGCTCGCAGCAACTTGAGGTGCTGCTGATTCAAGAGTAGGAGACGGCGGGCGAGTTGTGACATGCAATGGGAGCGTAGGCCGCCTTGGCGGTTTATGTATGCCACCGTTGCCATGTTGTCTGTCTGAACCAACACATGCTTGCCCTGGATCAATGGCCGAAGCCTCCGCAGGGTGAGCAGTACTGCCAACAACTCGAGGCAGTTGATGTGTCAACATAGCCGCAGGCCAGTCCAGGAGCCAGCGGCTGCATGCCCATTGCATATGGCGCCCCAGCCCGTCTTGGAGGCGTCCGTCATAACCACGATGCACCTGGAGACCTGTTCTAGGGGAACCTCCCGTAGAAAGTTCAGGTTGGTCCAAGGGCTGAAGAGGCAGCGACAGATCAGTGTGACGACCACGCGATGTGTCCCGCGGCACCATGCCCATCTCAGGACTCAAGTCTGAAGCCAGAGCTGAAGCGGTCTCATATGCCGAATCTCCGGTGTGGCCACCGCTGAGGATGCCATATGCCCCAGGAGCCTCTGAAAAAGTTTCAGTGGGACCACTGTCTTCCGTCTGAACACCTTCAGACAGTTCAGCACAGACTGTGTGCCGTCATCGAGACTTAGTCCAACTCCAAGCCGAGAAAAGAGATGCTCTGAACCGGGGAGAGCTTGCTCTTTTCACAGTTGACCCGAAGCCCCAGCCGGCTGAGGTGTGTGAGCACCAGGTCCTTGTGCGCACACAACACATACCGAGAGTGAGCTAGGATTTGCCAGTCATTGAGATAGTTGAGGATGCGAATGCCCACTTGCCTTAGCGGGGCAAGGGCTGCCTCTGCGAGCTTCGTGAAGACACGAGGGCACAAGGACAGGCCGAAGGGGAGGACCTTGTACTGGAACGCCCATCCCTTGAAAGCAAACCGCAGGAAGGGTCTGTGTCGAGGTAAAACCGAGACGTGGAAGTATGCGTCCTTCAGGTCTACCGCCGCAAACCAATCTTGATGCCGGACGCTCGCTAGAATGCGTTTTTGCATCAGCATCTTGAACGGGAGTCTGTGCAAAGCCCGGTACTCGCAGGTCCAAGATTGGCTGCAACCCACTGCCTTTCTTCGGTACTATGAAGTAGGGGCTGTAAAACGAATGAATGAATGAATGGTGAATGAAAATTGCGGAGAATTCAGCTCAATGAATAGAACCGCTCGGCTCCGAAGAGAAAGTCTGAATGAGTGGTTGCATACCAGCTCCTTTTATACCCGTATGTCCGGGAGAGTGGCATGCAAATTCCACTAGCCAATTCCCATTGGCCTTTTTTCAAAGATCAGAGGTGTTTTGGGCTCCCAAGAGTGACCCCTAGTGACAGATAGGGAACACCTCTTGCTTCTACACCACTCAGTATGTTTACATGCACTTTAAAAGTTCAATTTCAGTCGGACTAAAACAATGTGTGTGTGTGTGTGTGTGTGTGTATATATATATACATGTATATATATATATATATATATATACACACAGTACATATACTGTACATATACTGGACATATATATATAGGTGGTTCTAATGTTGTGGCTGATCGGTGTATATATAAGTATATAAGCATACAAAAATACTCAAACCAGCCCATCTGGCACCAACAATCATGCCACGGTCCAGATAACTGAGATCCCACATTTTTTTCCCATTCTGATGGTTGATGTGTACATTAACTGAAGCTCCTGACCTGTATCTACTTGATTTTATGCACTGCACTGTTGCCACATGATTGGCTGATTAGATAATCACATGGATGATTGTTGGAACCAGATGGGCTGGTTTGAGTATTTCTGTAACTGCTGATATCCTGGGATTTACACGCACAACAGTCTCTAGAATGCTATTCTGAGATGTGCGTTGGCACAGATTTGGCGGCACGAGGGGGACCTACACAATATTAGGCAGGTGGTTTTAATGTTGTGGCTGATCGTATATATATATATATATATATATATATATATATATATATATATATATATATATTGTAGAAGTGTTCGAGGCTGCTCTGAATGTCTTTCCACTCTGGGATGTCTCTCAGTAGGGTCACTCAAGTTTTTCTGTGTTCTCCAATGAGCGGCTCCAATTTTGGAGATAATCCACCAATGCTGAATAATAGTTTCTCACTACACAGAAGAAATCATCCGCTTGAATGACACCAGCTTCAACCAGGGCATCCGACTGATTTTTTAATTTCAGAGGGTATGAATGATTCCTCCAGCCTGGCCTGCAAGACTTTTCTCAGGTCATGAATGTGCAAAGCCACTTCTGTGGCTGATATGTGGTCTTGCTCTACTATCTCAAGTGCATGGTTAAAAGTGGCTGTTTGCTTGAGAGTGAAGCCAATCCAAAGTTTAGTGCAAGGATCCCTGAAAATGTCTCTTGGATATGTTGGGCATTTTTCTTGAGAAACCATTGAAAGGTTAGATGCATAGGTCCATTGAAAATGTGTTGTATTCTTTTAAGAGCTGGACCAAGAGAGAGGAAACGTGTTTTGCCATGCTGCAGTAATTTCTGATAGTCCAGCTGCACAAAAGCGAGTATGTTGCATATGACACCTTCAGATTTGGTGCGGGCAGAAGAAAAATCATTCAATTCTTGATCAATTTCGCAGTGCAGTCAGCCGATAGAATGATGAGCAAAAAGTCCTTCACTTGCGTGCACCTTGTCAGATTCTGAAAAAAAATCGCTAACATTTGGTGTGGCACACTTACTTTTAGCAACATCCACATGCTTTTTTGTATGAACATGCTGTGCTATGTCGGTGCGGCCTCCATGGGTGATGGAAAAGCGAGCTCCACAAATCTCACACCACACTTTACTAGGATCTGTCTGTGACTCCTTTCTTAGAAATGTAAACTTGTACATGTACGCTTCCTTGACATTTTTCCAGCCGCAATTTCATCTGTACATGCTTTCAAACTGACTCTTCAATCAGTTCACTAACTGGACATCTATTGATAGGGGATTGTGATTGGATAGTTTAATCCAATCATGTACTTCAAATAACATGGTGTGATTTTATTGGTTTTACAAGCCGTATCCTTGGCTCCCTTTAATTAGAATACTCACGTGACTGAGAAAGCCGCATAGGCAATAGAGAAATTTTTTAGGAGAGGGGAAATACAGGACAAAACATTATTTTTTATGAATAAGTTGGTACATTAGAAAAAGTGCTTAAATACAGGACTGTCCTGGGAAAAACGGAATGTCTGGCCACCCTATTTTTAAATCACATTTGACACTGTTGGCAAGGTTGAGTTAATTTGCTGAAAACACATAATTCAACAATGTAAAAACTGGTCTCTAGCGTGCGAGAAAATGTGAGTGAAAATTACTGCGTGTGAATGTGGAAAAATATTTGGCGGCACCGGATGACACCTGTAATCATAGCTTATGAACTTATACCATCAGAATCAAAACGACCTATGCATCTAACCTTAAATACAAATTACGTTTTAAACTGTGAAAACAAACTTAATATCATGCACGACTGACATGTGCGAGTCTGGTAAAAAATTAAGTATTAATTTTACATGATATCACTAAGCTACATCACCTAGCAGTGTGCTGCACGACGCATGAGTAGATGCATTTTTTTAACCGCAAAAGATAAGATAATTTCATTGCATATTTATCTTACCTTTATGATACAACCATTTTGGTGTTTCTACAGGGCACACAAAATTATTTTTGTCAGTGAGAAATACACTAACTGGGTTTGAATATTATTTTAGATTGGAATCAAATTAAAAGAACGGTAAATCTCATAATGTTATTCGCATACCCCCATTGTCACCTCACGCACCTCCAGGGGTACACATACCACAGTTTGGGAAACACTATGAGAATCCTGAAAATAACCTCAGACCATCTCAGCTCAGAAGATGCTCTGAGTTCAGTTCGCTTTATTTCCACAGATTTCGTTGTGAGCGCAACTCTGCAGGGTCACTTTCTATATAGCCTACACGTCTGTGATTAAATCATAAAATAATACAAAAACATGTTCACCTCGAACCTTGATTTATATTTCAGTGATTATTATCATCATTATAATTGTTATGTTTATATTCAGAATTGTTTTTAGATCTTAATATACATTAGTAATTAGTAATTGATGAAGAGAATGCACGGATGAAGTAGGTCCATTGTCAAAGAGATGTTGCCCTTCACCACTGTTGAAAAACCATCTTTCAAAATTTTGAACAACACACATTTTAATTGCACTTTTACAAAAATAAAGTTCAAAGTTTGAAATGAAGCTGCGTTGTGTTATTGTGTAGGCTATTGCTTCAAGAAAATTACCCCATAGTATAGCGTCCAACCAGTGGTAATACCGGTGTTTCAACGTGAACACCGCACCGGTGTGAAAATTATAATATTGTAGCAAGTCTAATATATACCTTTCTGTGTGTGTATATATATATATATATATATATATATATATACACACACACACACATGCATTTGTTTGGGAGAACATTTAACTAGCTTTTAGCACCACCAAGTGGACATTTCACTTTGGTACTGACGCAATATGTGTAATAAACCACATAGTGTCTTTTTGACATTTTGACAAAAATGTCATCACTTAATTTTCATGAAATCATGCTAATCCAATTTTCGTGAAGGTATACTTGCAGACCGTGATAATATAATTGTACCTTAGCTTCGTCCAGCATGTATACACATGGTAAGCGGTCCACAAGTGGCCATGCTGCTGTGCAGATGTGCCGAAAGACAGGTGATGCATGATGTGTATTTAGCGCTTTCTCACTGACGTGCTTCCTAGAAAATTCAGCTTAAGCTGGTAGCTGTGTTTTGGAACATGGTTGCTGGTCCAAGCTGGTCCTTGGCTGGTTGACCAGCTACCATGTTCCAAAAACCAGTTTGACCATCTTGAGCTGGTATACCTGCAGATGTCTCTAATTCAGACATAAAGTGGCTTGAGTAGGGCAACTAAAAGCAGTAATATCGTCCATCAATCTACAGCAAATTCCACTCATATGACTTTGACCTCTCTTGATGACTGGCCCAAATGGACGAGGCACTGGAAAAGCTTTAGAGACAGAATTACCTCTTGATTTCTGATAAGAGGAAGTTCTGAAAAACAGAAAGATTGGAGACCTCCGGGGTTAACATGAGCCAGTTGTTTCTCCTCGACGTGAACACAGGTAATTGATGTACTCAGCCTTTGAATTAGAATGCATTTCACACTCTAAACGGCTGTAGGATTATCCACAAATGAAGCCATCAAATGAACAAAACACCAAATTCCACAGATCAGAGAGAGCCCCCACCAAGCCATTAGAAAGTCATAAAAACGAATCCATGGCACCTAAATTGCTGAAGGAGACCGTCTCTACCATTCCTGCTTAATCTCAAACTAGGGTTTGTAATGACAGAACTAACCCATATGGACAACCCTTCTTTGTTCCACAAACTTAAACCCTCTGTAAGACCAAATGGCCAAGTAAGACCTTGTGACCTTAAATGCATAAATCTGCGGCTATATCAGGAAACGGAGACTCGTGAAGAAATCCATGAACGTTGTACTTTCACTGAGTCAACACTGTAAAATGTACAGAATGCATTTAGATCCACAATGTACACAATACCTAGCCTTGCTAGATAATTCTGAAAATTACTTTGACCTGTGATTACTTTTATAACTGACAAATTAATGATTATAGCCGATGTACCTTTTAAAATGTGTAGTGATTTGTAATCACTTCTAACTAACAAATTGATGATTGTAATCTTTAAATCTTGTACTATTCAAGGCTTCACCTGTTAAAATACCCTGACAATCAGGTTTCTTGTAACGTGTAATGTATTATCCATGTTGTAAAACCAATTAATTAACCAGTATGATTGGTAATCAGGGATTTTCATGTTTTGTTACTTACATGTGTAATATTTATGAAAGTATGTCACATTTAGTATGTAAATGCTTGCTTGTTTACGTAGAGAATGTTGATGACAATGAATGTCATGTCTCTTGCAACGCTTTCAAGATATAAAAGTTCATGATTAAACATTCACTATTTTTGAGCAGGAATTTTGCACACAAAGGATCATAAATCAACTCTGAAAAGGACAGACCAGTCGACCATGTGACTCTGAAAAGTCATTTCTGATTGGCTCAGGGCACCTTTTGGGGTGCGGCCAATTTCAGTTAAAATGTTTCCAAAACAGGAAGAACATGGTTCTTCCCTCTCTCTTCTGCTCTCTTGGAATCCTCTCTTGGAACTGTCACTTGGTCTCCTCTCTTCGGCTCTCTTGCTTCTTCTTAATCCTCCGTGCCATGTAGAGTCTGAGGAAAACTCGGGACACAAAGGTCCCGAGGAAGCATCTCACTCTCTACTCTAGGGTTCAGACATCCAACGGGAGTCACGAGTCCTTCTTGCAGAAGGCCTCGCTTCATCCAGACAATAACTATCCGATCATAACAGAAGTCCAAAACATAGATGGAACGAACTTTCTACAAAGAGCCAAAGAACCAAGCAACATGAACGCAATGCAAGGAAATGCAATGACACACAAGTACATCTCCAGAGTTTTGCTCAAAGTGCTGGTGTATTAGTTAAATACTTTGGGTAATCCGATTGCAGATCGATGTAGACTCAAAGAAGGATAAATGGTTCTTAAGGCATTGTCACCAGACTCCATAAAGTTCATTTTCTCTGTATTGATCATTTATTTCACATTCTGTCACTACTCACCAACCTGTTTCATGTTTTATGTGTTATATTAGTTTATGTTTAGAATAGCAATAAAGTGTGTATTCAAAGATAATCTGACTGTGGTATATTTTGATAAATAATCTCATCCCTGTTTTAAATGCTTTCACTTCAAAGCTGTACCTAAATATGTGTAATATTATCTTCAATAAGCCATGAGAATAATATTACTCCAATAAGTGAATTAATAATAATTCCCTTATTAAAGCTAATTCCTTACAATAGAAATTGTGAGCAGATACAACAAGATTTTGTATTACGATTTTAATGGTGGAGAATTTTATAAAGACAAATAATCTAGTTATTTGTCATTTGTCTAATTTGTAATGGTTGTCAAACACGACTAATTCCATATATACATTTCTTTACATAATAATGTAGAATAGGGACAGTTTAATTAAATTCCTAGCTCACACATACTGTTTCCCTACATATAATGGTGGGGGTACGCGGGCACTTTAACCCATCCCGTGTACATTTAAACTAACAAATTTCCAACATGTATTGGTGGTCGAATGCGGCCAAGATTCGTAAACAAATTAATTATTTACATATAAATTCGCTACATGGCAGTGAGATTGAACCAACGAGTGATGAAGAGAGAGAATGAGGCAAATGGAGACAGCAAAGACTGGTAAAGCAAGTGATGAATGGACTTGAAAGGGTACAGGATTTGTACTTTGTTAAGGTATAACAGCATGCAACTCTAGAAACTATAGTTACATTTTAAGTTCTTGTTTGTCAATAAGGATACATGGCATGCGGGTTCTTGATGATCTAACATTTATGATCTGCATCAAAGCATAGCATTCCTGAAATGTGGGTCATGCATGTCATGCATCCCCACAGCACCCCATAGTTCTGCATAGCAACCAATGAGCAGCAGCGGTTAGGGACCAGCCTCCACTCACAAGTGAGGACATATATACAAACACACACATGCCTGCTTTATGCTAATATGTGTGAGTGTGCCTACTACAAAAAGATACATGGTCAAAACACATTTATCAGCATGCAACTTGAATGTGCATACTGCCTGCTCAAGAGTTCAAGAGCTTTACAGTGGTATCAAATGCAATTATCAGATATTAGTGTGGAACAGAAGTGCAGTCACTAATACCAGACACACATACAGTGTTTTTGTCCATACAGTGACGGAAGGTTTAGGAGTGAAGAGAGCCACCCATTTTAATGATCTCTTCTAACACACACATGCCCAAGCAAGGATATCCTTGTGAATTGTAAGGACATAGAGAAAGTGGGAATGTTTGAATAGAGGAAATGCTATCTAAAGTAGATAGGTCTAACCAGAGCTTTGTCAAGGTTGTTTTAGGCAAATTTAACATAGTTTAAATATTCATGTAATGCAAATGAGGAAAGGTAAAAAGTTAACAATTATGGTGTGCAGTCATTGGGATACTAGAAGAATCATTAATATGAATTTGTTAGGAGGCCATTTACATGTATGAACATGCTCCATTAAATTTATTAATGTGATTTAAATATTTACAAGAAACAAATTATATGCAGTCTGGCTGATTCACTGAAAATTCAGCATTAACCCTTTGCACATGGTATTTAAGATGTCAAACTGCTTCCATTACTGCAGGTAATGATAAGGTAATGTTAGTGTTACAGTTGACTTGTTGATCTTGGATCTTTCCATATGCGTTCAGTGAATTGAGTGCATAGGGAAAGATGCAAGTTCAACAATTTAAGCATGTTTGTTGTTTGAGATTACATGATCCAGCTCATATTTAATTCATCACTCAGCATGATGCTCAAAAATTACAGACATGCTGGCCTGCATTTTCTCACCCCTGATGCAAACAGCCATTTTAATATGGGTGGTATCTTGTTTGCATCAAAGTGTGTTATTAAGAATTCTCTGTGAAACAAATGATAGTCCAAATCATCCAATCTCAAGTACGATAACTATTTGGGAAAAAAACATTAAGATGTGGCTCTACATCTCAAAACTGTAAACACCAGTTTTCAATCTTGGGAATGTTGAGACAAGGATATACACAGGGCTCATTCCTCTTCTTGCCTTCAGATGCTATTAATATGGTGGGGAAATGGAATATTAAAGTAGGCTAATATTACCACCATTACATTTTTACGACTTTCCCAAATAAATAAATAAGGCAGTCAGAAGAGAGAAATATGCCAAAGTTACTGTCACTCATTCAGCAGCTGTATTTGAAACCCCATCTCAGCATTTTAATGCTAGGGTAATACAACACAAAGAATAATGTAAAAAAAAAAAAAAAAAAAAAAAAAATTAAAATATAAAAATGTTTGCTAGATTTACACTGCCAAAAAAAGCATAAACACATCATCACAGACTTGAAAATGGTCCACTCATTTCAAATTATATATGTCGTCACTTAAGAAGTATTAACCAAGAAAATAAATGTAAATTTAATACACCTTTAGTGTTAAGAGGGCTTGTTTGCAATTTGCCCATTATTAATAAAAAGCACTTGGTCAAATCATAGATTCACAGTATGAGATTCAACCCATCCATACGTAAAGAGTTTATATTTTACCAAACCTAGCATGCTCAAAAAACAAGCGCTTATAAGAAAATTCACAAAGAACTGAAAATGCACTAACCTCTGAGTGCAACTCACTAGTTTAAGCAGGACAGCCATGAAAGATAAAAGAAAAAGTCTCTCTTTTTTTTTTCTTTTTTTTTTTTTACAGGGATGATGAATCTGACCCTAATCCCTAAACCATAAAAACTCCACCGCATTAACAGACTGTAACTCTTTTGAAGTCAGAAGAGAGATACAGCTCTTTATAGGCAATTGTGCTGGATGACATCACAGGTCAGAGCTATAAAGGAAGTTATAATGCTCTTCAGCCCTGACTTTGCACTTCAGCCACTAATGCAGCCTATCAGAAAACACTCTAGTCCAGCAAATGTAAAGTAAATTAAATTAATGTCAGGGTTTCCTCTGACCATAAGGGTGCGATTTTGCATTCCAATTGATCAGATGACTGTCTGCACACAGAGCATTTATAGCAATCTATCATCAGAGTGTCTTCAGTACCCATTTCAATAAACTTTGTATATTGAAACCACTCTGAAGTTCAGAAGTGTCCTTTGCAGTGTGTCAATCACAGAGAGATGGAGAGAGTGATGATGGAGCAGCTTTGCTTCTTTCATTCCAAACTCTTATAATGTAAACAAATACTGATGCACTGCATGGCCAAAAGGACACCCAAACACCACACCCATTTGTTCTTGCTGAGCATTTTATTTCAAAACCATGGGTTTTGATAGCGAGTTGGTCCTACCGTTGCTGCAATAACAGCTTCCACTCTTTAGGGAAGGCATTCCACTACATATTGCTCCAGAAACAGGAGCATCCCAAAGATGTTCAGTGGGGTGCATGTCTGGGCTTTGTGCAGGCTGGTCAAGTTCTTCCACACCAAACTTAGTAAACCATTCCTTTATGGATCTCGCTTTGTGCACATGGAAATTGCCATGCTGGAACAGAAATGAAAATGATCATCTAAGGAGATTGCATTGCTGGGTGTGTATGGAATAGACAAACCTGTTAATTAGGGGGTGTCCACATACTTCTAGTCTTAACAAGAAAACAGCAGCATACCAGGTATTTGATCAGGAGCGTCAAAACATGGCAAAAAATAATTGCTGAGCAATTAGATGATTACATTTTGTCATTCACTTTACAGCAGGCAAACACATAGGCACAAGGCTATCACTCATTAGAACCTTTCTTTCTCTCACAAGAAAATTACAGTAAATAGGCTGATTAAAACTTACCATTCTAGCTCCCTTCATTTGGCCTCAGTGGGAGAGTGTACAGTTGAAAATGATAAAGGACTTTATCAGATCAGCATACTCTGCATTCATCACATGGGGCAGGTATGTAATTAGGAGGGCCTGGAAGGGCCTGATAATACACAATGTCTGAATCACACTCTACTGGCTATAAATCATTGTGCTACTGATTTCATACAAAGATTTAATAGAAATGTGGTCCTAAGCACTGTATAAAGTGTTAATTCTGCCATATTTTAAGTCATGAAGCCATATTTATATTTCCTTTGATGGACATTAATATATAAAAAAATAAAATAAATGTGGAACATTTAGAATTTGGTGACAGAAATAGTGGCTGTCAAACATAATTATGATCACAATGTCTTTTCTCTGATATATAAATGATATGCAGATTCCAGTGTCTGTGTGCTTTCATATTTATATAATTGGTGTTTTACCAATGCTGTAAATATTCACTAAACTCATACAATATAACGCTATATAACATAAACATTCCCACAGGCATGGTGACCCCAGTTCATTCTCAAGAAAATTACATTAAAGACATAAATTTACACATGGATAGGCTAGAACAATAGATGACAATGTCTATGAGCATATACGAAGACACACTTGTGAAGGTGAGTCAATATATGCTGAATTGGCACTCTCACCTCCTGTGCTTCAATGAAAGCATGTTGCCGCTCTCCAAGGTGCTGAATTGCTGGACTGGTCTGTAGCATAAAAAGAGCAGACCATCGTAGCATTTGGAGGCTTTCCCTTATCTGTGCAGTCACACAAGCAGACCTCATTAAAGGCACTGACCGCAAACAGAACACAAGATTCATGATGGGTGTTTTATGGGTTGACAGAAAAAGCACCTTTTCATTTGATTCAAGGGTCTGAGTGTCAGTGTGTGTGAGAGAGAGATACAGAGTGGACACATATCTGGTTGTGTGAAAGTATGTGAATATATGTGTGTGTGTGTGTGTGTGTGTGTGTGTGTGTGTGTATCTTTACTCATATGATTTATCCTTGACCTCTCTCCTCTTCCTAGAAACAATAGGATCGTCCCCTAGAGGCACTGGACAGAAGGAGAATGTTCTCTGGTCTGAATTGACATTTCACATACTCCTTCACTGACACCAACAACAGAACACACAATATTACAAACTGCCCCTTTTGATCCAGGGGCACAGTCTGAATGAGTCTCCTCTGCAACACAGCAAACCCAAAAAACCAGTCATGTGCATCTGACAAGAAAAGACAATGAATTTCCTTCCTCCATTCTCCCTCCATGCTAAAAAAATACAATATAAACACATCAAGAGGGAAGAATAGCAAGACACAGAGAGGAAAAGGAGGGAGAGAGACAAAGAGAGTCTGATTCTCATTAAACTCTCATGGCTAGTAATTGCATTGCAACTGAACACCTTGCTGAAAGAGAAGAAAGGGAAAACAATAAAAGCTGCTTGCAACACTGAAATGGGCACACAGTCATAAAACATACATATACACACACTACTGTAAAACACTCTATAGCATGCAGTAAATATCTACATGGGCAAACATAAAGACACACACTGGATGAGGAGATACAGGGAAAGCCAAACACTAAAAAATAAATAATTGTTGTTTTATAAATGGTTCTTTGCAGTACCTTGAATTCAGCAAGTAGTTCTTTCCTTTTCTGAGTACTTAAAAAGGTTTTCTTTTGGCATCAGAGGAACCTAAAAACGTTTTCCAGGCTAAAAAAAAAGGGAAATTATTATTATTAATCGCACAGTTTTCTGCGATTAATCACAATTAATCATGGTACATTAAAACAAACATTATAATATATTCATGAATATATCTACTTTATACTTTGTTTTAAAGAACTTGCAAGAAATTGGTTAGTCATCATTTATTTTAATTATTTAAATATGTATATATTAAAACTTTCACTTATTTCTGCAGGTATAAATCTTTGATACAAGTACAAATTTATATGCCATAAAATCATCAGATATGCTGTAATTCAAAGTGTGGCAAAATGTTTGGGTGTTTTCCAGTGGACTTTTTTAATAATAGGATCAAATGGGCAGATTTAATTTATATCAAGCTTTATTAGCAAGATAAACTTAAGTGTATATCACCAATATATTTTAAGACACTTTACATATAGATATAACATATATTAAATGCTGAAGCTTAATTTGCTGAAATATAAAATCTAAAAAATCTCTGCTTACCATTCATTCTCTGTTGTGCACACATTGGGTCTCTCTAGCACAGTTTGTTTTTGACTCTGGTTCAGATAACAGTGAGTCAGTGTTTTTGGATGATGCAAAGAGATACAGCAGCTTGCCCATATCACTAGCATGCCCGGTTCACGGCTTGGGGGTCTCCATTCTCTGTACAGTAAATCCACTCCTGTGTTTATGCATGTAATGAATAAGTGTGTAATGAATAAGCATGCACTGTACCACACAATCAGTTTCTGTGCTAGGATGTGCAGTCGAGTCAAGTGTGTACCTCAAGGAAATTCATGTGCCAATTTTAGCAAGAGAAAAAAAAAAAAATCAGTGAAGTTTCAGGAAGTGAAAAAAAAAAAATGGATACTGCATTGCATTATTTTTTTTATTATTATTTTTTTTTTACTCGTTAAACAGTCAACCAGTGTTGTAGATAAGACCACCTAAACTGAGACCAAGTTAAGACCAAGACCAGAGTGTATCGAGACCAAGACTTTGAGGGGTTGAGACCAAGTCAATACCAAGACCAAGGCAGGGCAAGACTGAGGCAAGACCAAGACCAGACCAGTGTGAGTCCCACATTGCATGACACACTTACGATAAAATGTGAAACATGCAAACCATAAGCATTCCTCAAATTGATCTAAAAGATCCACATTCCCATAAAAACACCCACAGAAAACAAATGAAGATTCCTCTTCATTCACCTCTTTTATTGCCATATATATATATATATATTTATACACTATATTGCCAAAAGTATTCGCTCACCCATCCAAATAATTGAATTCAGGTGTTCCAATCACTTCCATGGCCACAGGTGTATAAAATGAAGCACCTAGGCATGCAGACTGCTTCTACAAACATTTGTGAAAGAATGGGCCGCTCTCAGGAGCTCAGTGAATTCCAGCATGGTACTGTGATAGGATGCCACCTGTGCAACAAGTCCAGTGGTGAAATTTCCTCACTACTAAATATTCCACAGTCAACTGTCAGTGGTATTATAACAAAGTGGAAGCGATTGGGAATGACAGCAACTCAGCCATGAAGCGGTAGGCCATGTAAAATGACAGCGGATGCTGAGGCGCATATTGCGCAGAGGTCGCCAACTTTCTGCAGAGTCAATCGCTACAGACCTCCAAAGTTCATGTGGCCTTCAGATTAGCTCAAGAACAGTGCGTAGAGAGCTTCATGGAATGGGTTTCCATGGCCGAGCAGCTGCATCCAAGCCATACATCACCAAGTGCAATGCAAAGCGTCGGATGCAGTGGTGTAAAGCACGCCGCCACTGGACTCTAGAGCAGTGGAGACGCGTTCTCTGGAGTGACGAATCACGCTTCTCCATCTGGCAATCTGATGAACGAGTCTGGGTTTGGCGGTTGCCAGGAGAACGGTACTTGTCTGACTGCATTGTTCCAACTGTGAAGTTTGGTGGAGGGGGGATTATGGTGTGGGGTTGTTTTTCAGGAGCTGGGCTTGGCCCCTTAGTTCCAGTGAAAGGAACTCTGAATGCTTCAGCATACCAAGAGATTTTGGACAATTCCATGCTCCCAACTTTGTGGGAACAGTTTGGGGATGGCCCCTTCCTGTTCCAACATGACTGCGCAACAGTGCACAAAGCAATGTCCATAAAGACATGGATGAGCGAGTTTGGTGTGGAAGAACTTGACTGGCCTGCACAGAGTCCTGACCTCAACCCGATAGAGCACCTATGGGATGAATTAGAGCGAAGACTGCGAGCCAGGCCTTCTCGTCCAACATCAGTGTCTGACCTCACAAATGCGCTTCTGGAAGAGTGGTCAAAAATTCCCATAAACACACTCCTAAACCTTGTGGAAAGCCTTCCCAGAAGAGTTGAAGCTGTTATAGCTGCAAAGGGTGGGCCGACGTCATATTAAACCCTATGGATTAAGAATGGGATGTCACTTAAGTTCATATGCGTCTAAAGGCAGATGAGCGAATACTTTTGGCAATATAGTGTATATATATATATATATATATATATATATATATATATATATATATATATATATATACACTGTATGTGTGTGTATCAGTGTACCATCAGAAATGTCTTGATAAATAATCAAGAGGCATTGCAGAGGTGAATTCTATGTGTGTGAATTTTCCTTTGTTTTCTATGAGCAAACAAATACAAACAAACACTAAGGAGCTGATATCAACTTAACCATCTTTATTCAACACTCCTTTTCCAAATTTTACCATCCACCTAAAGCAATAAAAGTTTTGTGCAAGCATCGCATCAGGTTTTCTGGATGACTCTTTCCCTAGAAGCCATCATTAAGTACAGAATATATCAAACAATTATTCAATACTTAAGTCTTCACTTTTCTCTGTCTTTTCTTAAAAATAGAGTAAGTTGTTTTGTTGTTTTTGAACCAACAACAAGCCTTGTATAAATGTGTGCAATTTGCTAACCACATAGCTAAATCTAGAAAATAGAACAAAGAATGCCAAACATAAGCAAAGCAGCCTATTTAAAATGTTAATTTTTCATATAAGTGGAGGCGCATTACTCGGTCTCCACTCCCTGCTGTCACATCTCTAGCTCTCTCATCCAAGTGAGGGAGCGGTACCGTGGCATGTAGCCTTTATGTCGGAGCTGACATTAGCTAACGTTGATGTAATGTAACTTTATATACATTCACTCCAAAAACATAACTTGGGAACAACAATTTGTCACTACATGCCCTGTCCCCTCAATCTCTCACAAAGTTAACACTGCATTAGCTACATCCCTCAATATATGTGAACTAAATTAGGTAGCTGGTGCACCTATTTAGGCGGCAAATAGCTGGCAAGCAACTGAAACTAGCACCCTAAAAAAACAGTAAAGACATAGGTAGCTAATATTTATAGCTAATACTCGCTAAATCTCTTTGGGTGAGGGGTGAAGATGAGTTTAGGTACAGATACTGCATTCCATTCAAATCGGATGTGGTATATTCCACTTGATATCTCCGATCTCCGACTAAAGGCATTCCAATGCCAGATGCTCTGGAGATGACGTTAAAGGAAGCAAAACTGCAACGCTCCCGTTAGTTTAGCAAGTGTTTGACTGTCACCAGAGATGTCTCCAGGACACCCAATTAATAAACAATCTGCAACGCTAGCATTTGTGCTACAGGTGTACGATTATCAAAAGAGAGTATAATTTACCATGTTTTGAACACCTGCTACTCTGCTTACGTTTGTTAAATAAGCTTTAATATCATGTAATGTGGAAACTTTTTCTAATTTATCTATATTATTTAATAAAAGTGAATGTTTACTTATTTTGTACATGGTGCCAACAAGATTGTGTGATGTCACGCACCTGCATCTCGGTTTAAAATTTCTGCACGACTTTCCAAGTTGTAATTATTTCTTCAAGTGGCGTTCCATTGCACTTTCCCCAGTAGGAAGTTGGAAAATCTGACTTTCCGAGTTGTATGGAATGCAACAAGAGAAAGATTGCTAACGTTAGCTAGCTAGCTTTGCTAGCATCACTTACACTTAGCTTACCTTTCTTTATGCTTCCTTTCTAAGTGCCGATAAAAGTTTGACATGGTCCCAGCCATCTCGGTAAGCATTGCATTGCAGAATTTACATACTGCTGTGTGTTTTCTTTTGGACGCTTTTTTGCAGATGAACTCTTTGTGGTTTAAGCCAGTGTTTCCCAACTTTTTACTGCCGCACTTTTTACAATTAAGAAATCCCATGGCACACCACTCTCCCAAATAACCATCGTTGATAGTTGTCCTTTTCAAGAACTTATCCATGTTTTATGTCTGTCTTAGTAGCGTGAACTCGTAATGTTTGAAATTCGGCTATGCAAAAAATGCAGTAACATAGGTACGCTGTATAATGAGGTCACAGGTGAAAAGAGTGCTAATTGGATAATGAAAAACCATCAAATTTGTGTCTTTTCCAATTTGTAGATTTGTTTTTGCAAATTAATTCTTGCAACAGCACAGCAAATACATTGTTTATTTATTTTTTTATTTACAACAAAATGCAACAACTGATGCATTGTTAGCTGTTTTTTTTTCCTATTTAAAGGAGGCCCAGAATGCAAAAGGGACTGCTGATCCTTTTTTTTCCTTAAATTATTTCAAGTTGCACTTAGAGAAAGCCAGAAGTCAATGAGAATACACTTCCAAAGTCCACACAGAGACCACATAGATTCCAAGGTTGGCCTTGCGCATGAAGGTTAGGGCTTCATCATGGGAAACATCCTTAAAAAAAAAAGTCAAATACAAAAAGAAAATTAACAACAGACCAGGGGTGAAAGGGGGAAGTTTGTTTTAGGGAAACATAAAATTTTAATTGAAAAAAATATATGTACTCCTTCATGAGTTTGGAGGGGTCTTCATTCAGGTAGGCAGCAAGTGCTCTCTAGATGCATTTACGTTTTCTTTTCGATGGTGGCATTCTGGAAATGTGACAAATGAGCAGTGTTCAGCAGAATTAACACACAAGTTAGCATTTTGATTTTCAGACTTATACCTGTACAGTGCATCCGGAAAGTATTCACAGCGCTTCACTTTTTCCACATTTTATGTTACAGCCTTATTCCAAAATGGATTAAATTCATTATTTTCCTCAAAATTCTACAAACAATACCCCATAATGACAACATGAAAGAAGTTTGTTTGAAATCTTTGCAAATTTATACAAAAAAAAAAAAAAAAAAACACCACACATGTACATAAGTATTCACAGCCTTTGCTCAATACTTTGTTGAAGCACCTTTGGCACCAATTACAGCCTCAAGTCTTTTTGAGTATGATGCTACAAGCTTGGCACACCTATTTTTGGGCAGTTTCTCCCATTCTTCTTTGCAGGACCTCTCAAGCTCCATCAGGTTGGATGGGGCGCGTCGGTGCACAACCATTTTCAGATCTCTCCAGAGATGTTCAATCGGGTTCAAGTCTGGGCTCTGGCTGGGCCACTCAAGGACATTCACAGAGTTGTCCCATAGCCACTCCTTTGTTATCTTGACTGTGTGCTTAGGGTCATTGTCCTGTTGGAAGATGAACCTTCACCCCAGTCTGAGGTCCAGAGCACTCTGGAGCAGGTTTTCATCAAGGATGTCTCTGTACATTGCTGCATTCATCTTTCCCTCGATCCTGACTAGTCTCCCAGTTCCTGCCTCTGAAAAATATCCCCACAGCATGATGCTGCCACCACCATGCTTCACTGTAGGGATGGTATTGGCCAGGTGATGAGCGGTGCCTGGTTTCCTCCAGACATGACGCTTGCCATTCAGGCCAAAGAGTTCAATCTTTGTTTCATCAGACCAGAGAATTTTGTTTCTCATGGTCTGTGAGTCCTTCAGGTGCCTTTTGGCAAACTCCAGGTGGGCTGTCATGTGCCTTTTACTGAGGAGTGGCTTCCGTCTGGCCACTTTACCATACAGGCCTGATTGGTGGAGTGCTGCAGAGATGGTTGTTCTTCTGGAAGGTTCTCCTCTACAGAGGTCTATAGACAATTCCATAGACTTCATGGCTTGGTTTGTGCTCTGACATGCACTGTTAATTGTGGGACCTTATATAGACAGGTGTGTGCCTTTCCAAATCATGTCCAATCAACTGAATTTACCACAGGTGGACTCCAGTCAAGTTAGTAGAAACACCTCAAGGATGATCAGTGGAAACAGGATGCACCTGAGCTCAATTTTGAGTGTCATGGCAAAGGCTGTGAATACTTATGTACATGTGATTTATTTATTTTTTTTTCCCCGTTTTTTTATTTTTAATACATTTGCAAAGATTTCAAACAAACTTATTTCACATTGTCATTATGGGGTATTGTTTGTAGAATTTTGAGGAAAATAATTAATTTAATCCATTTTGGAATAAGGCTGTAACATAACAAAATGTTGAAAAAGTGAAGGGCTGTGAATACTTTCCGGATGCACTGTACCTCTAACACTTTCTTTAAATAGCATCATACAGAATATCCCACTGTGTTATTTCTACAAGAGTCAAGTTTGTCAATCTATTCATTGGCTGAAATTAATTCTACAACAGCATCTGCGAGGGCCCCAAAACACCAGGAACCAGTACAAGAAAACAAACATATGGTCCTAAAAAAGAAGCTTTGCTATAGGAAAGCTACAAAATAATCTTGGATGTCACAGTTGTGCCTACTGCATAAATGACAATTCTGATGCTTCTGAGAAATGTGGTAAAGTTACGAACAAGCCCTGAAATTAAAACAGTATGAATCATGTGCATATTAACATTCCAGAGCATACAAACCAAGCTTTAAAGGGATAGTTCACCCAAAAATTAAACGTTCAGTCATTATTTACTCAACCTCATGTTGTTCAAACCCATTATGTTTATTTCCTTTCTGAAATCAAAAGGTTAATTTTTGCCAGTTTGTCCTGCTGGTTTCTGTCCATACAATGACAGTCAGTGGTGCCCGTCTCTTTTGAAGCTTCAAAAGCATCATTAAATAATTCCATGTGACTCTTTCTGTATAATCTGAGTGTTATGAAGACGTATGATTGGGTTTGGTGAGAAGCAAACAGAACACACTTCTGTGCCACTGTTTCTCCTTTGCTTTTGATAATTCTGAGGAACTGGGTTGAGAAATGATCAAGCTGACCCATATATTTGGACACCAAACGGGTTGTTGTAATTGTACTGAATTCCACAGATACCTAATAAAATGTTAAAATGAAAAATCAGATTGGTTGCTGATAAATTTGTTACAATCTTTACAATATTATCATATACCACAGTATTCCTTTAACAGCATTTACACATAGATGAAATACAAAATTGTTACAGATGAACAAACCTGAATTACATCCAAATAGTGCACTATTGCCACTTGTTGGGAAATAACTAAATAAAAGCAATAGCCTATAACAAATAAATCTACTAATGCATACTTTACACACACAAAACACACTGACGTAGCTACCTGGAAACGACATTTGTGTCAGGCGTGTTTTAAGGCAACGTACATGAAGATGACGTGTGTGTCAGGCGTGTTTTAAGGCGACGTACCTAGTTCAGACATACATAGTACACGTATAATTTTTTATACATTTCTGATATACGCCGCCGTTACGTCACTGCCGGTAGATGTTCCTTCCATGCACTCCCCATGACGTCGCCTCCGGTCTTACGTCAGCAGTCCCCAATCAATCCCATTCAAAACTCGACATGGTCTAAGGGCGATGGAAGGGAAGACTGCTCCTTCTCCTTCTCCCGGGAAGCCTTTAAAATGACACTATCCATTCACCATACTCCGTGAAGATTACAGTACCTCAGAATCTATACATCTTATCACGGTATTTTTGCTTTAAGTAATTTTATTTAAAAGTTTCTCATATTCTTTTTATGTTTCATGAGAGAAACGCGACAAGTATGCCACATCTGTTCATAACATCTGTAACTAAATGTGCACAAATAAACAGCTTTTAGTCTTTGAGTAAAACAATACACCTGTTGTATTCTATTCATTCATATGGTTCACTGATTGAATGTTTTTCCTACAAGTGTGATGATGAAGCATCATTTTGTGGGCATGTGAGGAGCTGTGTTTGACAGTGGACTAGAGTTTGTTAGAACAATAAGGTTATGATGGACAAAATATTTAAACTGGTTGCATAAAATATTTTGTAATGGAAAATATACTGAATTGACAACTTTAAAACTCTTCTACCATCTCTATGCCTTCACTAAAATATAGTATCAAAACGGTTTTTATTTATTTTGAGGAATTTGATACATTTCCATGGCACACCTGACAATCTTTCACGGCACACTAGTGGGCACAGTGGTTGGGAAACACTGGTTTAGGTAGCCAAATTGTATTACAGAAGATTTGGCTGATATCTCTCAGACAGCCACAGTTTCTTCTCCTGTCTCCTGCATTCACTTTCTTGGAGTGCGTGTGAAGGGGGCGGGGAAGGGTGACATCCGTTAACAGTAACAAACATTTCAAATTAGAAATGAGTCAAGTTATTACTTGCATTTGAAGCAGGAAGTTTTACATCCAATCACAGTAATGATGTTAACAAATAAATCAGACGATGCACAGGCAATTTAGTGATATCCCCGCAGTTGTGGTCTTGACCGGTCTTGAAATAAAATCCCGAGTCCTCTTTGTCTGAGACGAGACAAGACTGAGTAAAAATGCGGTCGATTCCGAGACGAGAGTCTCGTCTCGGACCGACGGCTGTCACCCCTCCCCATTATTGTCCTCTTTGTCTGAGGCCGAGTAAAAATGCAGTCGAATCCGAGACGAGACCTTCAAAAAGTGGTCTTGAGACCGGTCTCGAGACCAATACCGATCTCGAGTACTACAACACTGCAGTCAACTATTAATCGCATAAATTAGCGCGTTACATTTCCCAGCCTTAGTTTACAAGATACATAGCTGATACAACACATTGTTTTAAGGATGAAATAATCACTTCAGATTCAGATTTAATAAGTTGCCAAAGTTTGACAAGTGAGTGATATCAAATCTTTGAAACATATTCAGAGTTTTGAGGTACTTAGTATAATATTCACGAGCAGAAGTGTTTTCTGTACCGTACTGTACTTACTGTATCTACACATTTTCCACAGTGTTTTCTGTAAAAAAAACATGCATGACACAACTAATTTTTCTAACATTTGTATACAGACAGATTGATTCACTTTTAACTAACTATATCACAATAGATTGAAGTTTACATACACTAAGTTAACTGTGCCTTTAAGCAGCTTGGAAAATTCCAGAAAATGATGTCCAGTCATTAGGCAATTAGCCAATTAGCTTCTGATAGGCTAATTGGATAATTGGAGTCAATTGGAGGTGTACCTGTGGATATATTTTAAGGCCTACCTTCAAAATCAGTGCTTCTTTGCTTGACATAATGGGAAATCAAAAGAAATCAGCCAAGACATCAGAAGAAGAAAAAATGTGGACCGTCACAAGTCTGGTTCATCCTTGGGAGCAGTTTCCAAACTCCTGAAGGTACCACGTTCATCTGTACAAACAATAGTACGCAAGTATAAACACCATGGGACCACGAAGCCATCATACTGCTCAGGAAGGAGATGCATTCTGTCTCCTAGAGATGAACATAGTTTGGTGCGAAAAGTGCGAATCAATCCCAAAACAACAGCAAAGGGCCTTGTGAAGATGCTGGAGGACACAGGTAGACAAGTATCTATATCCACAGTAAAACGAGTCCTATATCGATATAACCTGAAAGGCTGCTCAGCAAGGAAGAAGCCACTGCTCCAAAACTCCATAAAAAAGGCAGACTACAGTTTGCAAGTGCACATGAGGATAAAGATCTTACTTTTTGAAGAAATAGTGTCTGGTCTGATGAAACAAAAATTGAACTGTTTGGCCATAATGACCATCATTATGTTTGAAGGAAAAAGGGTGAGGCTTGCAAGCCGAAGAACACCATCCCAAACGTGAAGCATGGGGTGGCAGTATCATGTTGTGGGGGTGCTTTGCTGCAGGAGGGACTGGTGCACTTCACAAAATAGATGGCATCATGAGGAAGGAAAATTATGTGGATATATTGAATCAACATCTCAAGACATCAGGAAGTTAAAGCTTGGTCACAAATTGGTCTTCCAAATGGACAATGACCACAAGCATACCTCCGAAGTTGTGGCAAAATGGCTTAAGGACAACAAAGTCAAGGCACTGGAGTGACCATCACAAAGCCCTGACCTCAATCCGACAGAAAGTTTGTGGGCAGAACTGAAAAAGCGTGTGCGAGCAAGGAGGCCTACAAACCTGACTCAGTTGCACCAGTTCTGTCTGGAGGAATAGGCCAAAATTCCAGCAACTTGAAAATGTGAGAACATTGTGGAATGCCACCCAAAACGTTTGACCCAAGTTAAACAATTTAAAGGCAATGATACCAAATACTAACAAAGTGTATGTAAACTCCTGACCCACTGGGAATGTGATGAAAGAAATAAAAGCTGAAATAAATCATTCTCTCTACTATAATTCTGACATTTCACATTCTTACAATAAAGTAGTGATCCTAACTGACCTAAGACAGGGAATGCTTTCTACAGTTAAATGTCAGGAATTATGAAAAACTGAGTTTAAATGTATTTGGCAAGGTGTATGTAAACTTCTGACTTCAACTGTATGTGCCGTTTTAGGTTGTGCTTGGACTTGTTTTAATCACAATGCTGCGATGTACTGTAAGTGACAATGTGCTATTTCCCACATTCTGTTTATGTGTCATAAAGTAACAAGTGGGAAAGATAGCCCCCATGTAACATACATACACATTTGTCACATTTCATTTATTGCCTCATGAAACAAACAGAATATGGGAAATGCCAACTTACTTACAGCAGATGACTAAAACCAGCCCCAAAACAACGTAACAAGGTGCAGAGATGTTGATATAATCCTCACAGAGCAACATAAGCTTGGCTCTCACTCACACAGACATGCAATTTATGTGCACGCACACTGTTGCTTGAGACTGCCCGAGTCTCTGCCTGAAGAAATGACGTTGCAGGCAGTCAGAGAATTTCAGCTGCAAGGAAATAAACCGCAACCAATTATCAGTGAAAATATCAGTGGCAATTCCATTACTGGCACGATAATAATATTTCGATTTTCCTGGTTATCGGCCAATTATACATCGGCCACTGATATATCGTGCAGCCCTAATTATTGTGGTATAATCTCAAATAAGCCTGTACTAAATGGCATGTAAAGACAAAACAAAATGTGATTGGCCACTTTACATGCCAGTCAGAAGGCTCTTCCTGTCTAAGTGGGCAGATCTTGGCCGAAAAAGCTGCAATACGGACCAGACTTTTTGCCGTTTAGTCATAGGTCTGGCTATGAGAGGCTAGCTTTAGACTAACACTGCAAATAAAGGACTATTGGCAGACTTAAACCAAAATTAATTGGATATACATAACTATCATCTTTGTTCCTAACTTATTTGCATATCAGCACAGGTGTTTGAAAAAATCCTTTAACTTTGTTGTAAAATCAGATAAAAACATGATGAGGTGTTGCTTGTTATATTGCAGTGGTTACTGCAACATCTTGTCAATAAGAGAGTCATCTGTATTTAGTCTCACACACAGCACGCTTGCTGATTACACAGACAGCAATAGCAAAACCCATTATGTTAATCAGGGGTGTGTCAACCCACAACTAAATATTTTCTTCAAAGATGCCACTCATGCAGAACTCAATTAGCCATATATTTACCAAACAAATAACAAAAAAATCAGTCAGGAGTGAACAACATGCAAGCGCTGTCTATCGTACAGTGAGCTGCCCTGCATGAATGTGTGCTAAAGAATGTGATGTGTGTCAGCTCTCAACAGCGGAGGGGAAGAATGTGACCTTTGCTTGGGTCTGCTTGCAGTAAACATCTTGTCACATGTGCTTGTATGAAATATGACAGGTTTCAACTGTACCAGGAGCAAATGTTGAGGAACAATTGCAGATTTATGTAAAATGCTGTGTGTGACTGTGTTCGTGAGTGTACATACAGTCATGTGCACACCACATGAACTAATACACTAAATTACATTATTCACTGACCTGCATAAAGGACAATAACTGTGACACACTTGGGGTTTAGTGCCCATATATCTTCCTCTATTGCTTCTCTGGTTATTCAGAGCACTTCCAAATGTGGCTCAGCCAGCAGTGGGGGAGGCTGTACAGAGAGGCTATGCCCTGGGGCACAAGACCCTGACTGAAGTCTGCTAATGAGCCTCTTCTACACAGCTGAGTCACTCCATTCATTAACACAAAACTGGCACTCCCACTGCACTCTGTGTGTCTTTCTGTGCCCACCTATCCCAATGATATGATTGGCTCTCTTCCACTTTTTACAATGCTAATACAAAAATATAAAACTTTACTTTGACCTTCCTTTCCTTGGTCTCTTTTCAATTAATTTTTCAGGGCTGTAATAAAGACCAAAGAAAGAAGCTTGTCTTGTTTACTACTTTAGCTTACCATAATCAGTATTAAACCAACACAGCACCTCTTGCCCATTAATATTTATGACTTTCAAAGGTTGTGTTCTTCTCAACTCTTTGACATTAAAAATGTATGTAAACTATTTTTGTTTGTTTTATTATTATTATTATTTTATTTTTTTGCAGCATTACAACAGAATGGGGGATTTAATATTGAATGCCAATAAGAAAGACATGCCTTTGAGCATAGGTAATTAAAGCTGATATGTGGAGGTTTGCTTTAAAAGGTTACCATTTAATATTTGGTCAAACAGGAAAAACATGTTTAAATAGCAAGTTGAGGTCAGAGTTCATGTGTATGCAGACATACACATCAGTTAATAGCACACTTAAGTGATTAACATGACACAATGATGACTCTAAGACATTATAGATATTACAGTTTCATTTTCTGTTAATGCATGATTTTCTGTAAAGCTGCTTTGAAACGATGCGTGTTGTGAAAGGCGCTATACAAATAAAAATGACTTGACCGGACATAGGTTATACTATATTTGATTTTAGATCTTCTCAGACCAACATTAAACAGATAGTTCACCCCAAAATGAAACCCAGATCTGTTTGACTTTCTTCTGGAGAACACAAATATGTTTAGAAGAATATCTCAGCTCTGTGGGTCCATTAAAAGCAAGTGAATGGTGGCCAGAACATTGAAGGTCCAAACAGCAAATAAAAGCAGCATAAAATTAATGAATGAATGAATGAACATTACATTTATATAGCAATTTTTCTGACACTACACTCAAAGCGCTTTATACACTGAACAGGGGACTCTCCTCAACCACCACCAGTGTGCAGCATCCACCACTGTGCACCAGTACGCTCACCACACACCAGCTATTGTTGGAGAGGAGAGAGTAGAGTTATAGAGCCAATTAATGGATGGGGATTATTAGGAGGCCATGATTAAGAAGGGCCAATGGGGGGGGAATGTAGCCAGGACACCAGAGTTACACCCCTACTCTTTACAAGAAGTGCTCTAGGATTTTTAATGACCACAGAGAGTCAGCACCTCGGTTTAACATCTCATCTGAAGGACGTGCCTTTTTACAGTATAGTGTCCCCGTCACTCTACTGGGGCCTTAGGACCCACACAGACCGCAGTGTGAGAACCCCCTGCTGGCCTCCCTAATACAGTGCATCCGGAAAGTATTCACAGCGCTTCACTTTTTCCACATTTTGTTATGTTACAGCCTTATTCTAAAATGGATTAAATTCATTATTTTCCTCAAAATTCTACAAACAATACCCCATAATGACGACGTGAAAGAAGTTTTTGAAATCTTTGCAAATTTATTAAAAATAAATAAATAAATAAAAAAAACACACACACACACACACACATGTACATAAGTATTCACAGCCTTTGCTCAATACTTTGTTGAAGCACCTTTGGCACCAATTACAGCCTCAAGTCTTTTTGAGTATGATGCTACAAGCTTGGCACACCTATTTTTGGGCAGTTTCTCCCATTCTTCTTTGCAGGACCTCTCAAGCTCCATAAGGTTGGATGGGGAGCGTCGGTGCACAGCTATTTTCAGATCTTTCCAGAAATGTTCAATTGGGTTCAAGTCTGGGCTCTGGCTGGGCCACTCAAGGACATTCACAGAGTTGTCCCGTAGCCACTCCTTTGTTATCTTGGCTGTGTGCTTAGGGTCATTGTCCTGTTGGAAGATGAACCTTTGCCCCAGTCTGAGGTCCAGAGCGCTCTGGAGCAGGTTTTCATCAAGGATATCTCTGTACATTGCTGCATTCATCTTTCCCTCGATCCTGACTAGTCTCCCAGTTCCTGCCTCTGAAAAACATCCCCACAGCATGATGCTGCCACCACCATGCTTCACTGTAGGGATGGTATTGGCCAGGTGATGAGCGGTGCCTGGTTTCCTCCAGACATGACGCTTGCCATTCAGGCCAAAGAGTTCAATCTTTGTTTCATCAGACCAGAGAATTTTGTTTCTCATGGTCTGAGAGTCCTTCAGGTGCCTTTTGGCAAACTCCAGGAGGGCTGTCATGTGCCTTTTACTGAGGAGTGGCATCCGTCTGGCCACTCTACCATACAGGCCTGATTGGTGGAGTGCTGCAGAGATGGTTGTTCTTCTGGAAGGTTCTCCTCTCTCCACAGAGAAACGCTGGAGCTCTGTCAGAGTGACCATCAGGTTCTTGGTCACCTCCCTGACTAAGGCCCTTCTCCCCCGATTGCTCAGTTTGGCCAGGCGGCCAGCTCTAGGAAGAGTCCTGGTGGTTCCAAACTTCTTCCATTTACGGATGATGGAGGCCACTGTGCTCATTGGGACCTTCAATGCTGCAGAAATTTTTCTGTACCCTTCCCCAGATCTGTGTCTCGATACAATCCTGTCTCGGAGGTCTACAGACAATTCCTTAGACTTCATGGCTTGGTTTGTGCTCTGACATGCACTGTTAACTGTGGGACCTTATATAGACAGGTGTGTGCCTTTCCAAGTCATGTCCAATCAACTGAATTTACCACAGGTGGACTCCAATCAAGTTAGTAGAAACATCTCAAGGATGATTAGTGGAAACAGGATGCACCTGAGCTCAATTTTGAGTGTCATGGCAACGGCTGTGAATACTTATGTACATGTGATTTTTTTTTGCTTCCGTTTTTTATTTTTAATAAATTTGCAAAGATTTCAAACAAACTTATTTCACATTGTCATTTTGGGGTATTGTTTGTAGAATTTTGAGGAAAATAATTAATTTAATCCATTTTGGAATAAGGCTGTAACATAACAAAATGTGGAAAAAATGAAGCGCTGTGAATACTTTCCGGATGCACTGTACCTCTTCCAGCAGCAAAGTTAGTTTACCCCAGGAGGTCTCCCGTCCAGGTACTGACCAGGCTCAACCCTGCTTAGCTTCAGTGGGCAACCGGTCTTGAGCTACAAGGTGATATGGCTGCTGGCAAAAGTAATCCATATGACTACAGTGGTTTAATCCATGTCTTCAATGATATAATAAGTATTGGTGAGAAACAGATCAATACTTTTTTACTATAAATCTCCACCTTTGACCAGTAGTTGGCAATATACACAAA
Source organism: Myxocyprinus asiaticus (assembly GCF_019703515.2). Taxonomy (NCBI): domain Eukaryota; kingdom Metazoa; phylum Chordata; class Actinopteri; order Cypriniformes; family Catostomidae; genus Myxocyprinus; species Myxocyprinus asiaticus. The sequence continues at coordinate 23,277,012 of NC_059373.1, forward strand.
GAATATCAATTGCCAACAAACAAAAGAAGAAAAGAAAAAAAAATGAAAGTGAAAGTGGAGATTTATTGTAAAAAAAAAAACTGTATTGTACAGTAATGCTTTTTAATTGGACAGATTAAATTGTTTGCATTCAATTTCTTTAGTAACCATACTTTAAAAAATAAATAAAATAAATAATAATAATAATAATAATAATAATAATAATAATAATAAAATCGTATGTGATTTTCTGCAATACTGTTTGGTTGATATTTCTTGACCAAGTGATCATGGCTATTGACCAAATGCTTGGTAATAGTGTAAATGTGTACAATTTAACCAAAAAAAAAATAATTCAGATAAATCTTTTTTTTTTTTTTTTTTTTTTTTCTGTAATGTCTGTCAAAAATATCAAGTAAAATAAAATTAAGTTATTATTGAGTTAAATATCACCACTGTTTTGTTAACAATTTTTACATTCAGGGTGTTTATTTTAGCATGTTTGTCTGTACAGTAATGTAGTTCACTGTAGCATACAATAAGCCAAACTTTCAGTTATTTGCCTTCCACTGTGCTCTGAGAACACAGCAATCACCAAACACCTTTCACTCACAATTGCCAGTCATTAGCATATAAAAGGCCCTCATAGCAGGACTGCCATCAGTCATCACAACCAGCTGAATTTCAACTGTTAATTTCCGGCGAACTTTACAGTTCCCTGTACATGTCTGCTGAATTGAGGTATGTGGCTTTTTGTGGATGTTTGCGGTTTGTTACTTGGGTCCATTATTTCCCTTATACATCTGACAAACCTGAAGTTAAGTGGGAGTTTACTATTCCCACATTTATCCAGATTTGACTCTTTTCATGCAGTGATGGATTTAACCACTGGAGCCTTATGGATTACTTTTATGCTGCCTTTATGTGTTTGTTTGTTTTTTTTTGTTTTTTTTTTCAAAGTTCTGGCCACCATTCACTGACACTGAATAGACCTACAGAGCTGAGATATTTTCCTAAAAATCTTATTTTTAAGAGTTTTAAGAGATTTCTATGGTTGGTGATTTGGTTTCCAGCAAATCCAGCATATAAATAGTTCTGGCTCTCATTTATTTAAGATTTTGTTCTGTTTTATTGAATAAATCCAGAAGTGTTTTTTCCACTAAACAATATCCAAATTTGTCTATTCACTGGGCTTTAACCCTTATCAGAGTGTATAATATTGGAGAAAGCAATACTCTGATCATACAATACCAATGTCAAAGAAAACAACCCATTAATCCGCATCATAATATTGGCCACATTTACATCTAGTTATCCTGAAAAAGAACAAAACAGCAATTATGCCTGCAGTGTACTAAGAGAGGCCATAATGCATTGTGCTTGACTAGGCCTTGGTATGGTCCTTAGTCCAGGATGCACTATGTACTGTAGATCAAGCACACTAAGGTCCACTGTTATTAATCCTAAATGTTTCCACAATGTTTTAGTACATTAAGGCCTAAGATTAAACTTATATGCGCTCCATGTGTTGCCAGACTTTAACCGATCGAAACAGCTCAGTCATTCTTCAAAAAGTGAAAAGGCACTTGCTAGTTGGAGGTTTTTGAAGCCTAGTGCGATATTCTGCTCAAGATAATCATTTTTACACAGCCACTCTGTGTTCATTCATAAAGCAACCTGCACTGAGTATGATTGTGTTGTTTGTTTATACTAACTATTTCATTTACTTGTAATATATACAATATTTGTAATATGTAATCATTTCAGTTGAGTTCAGAGTGCTTTTTTTCCCCGCAGAGATGAGCGCAGTAAGTGATGCTCTGCTGCCCTCTTGTGTTTGGATCCTTACTTTCAGCCTGAAGGTTTTGTTATAAGGTTGAATTAAGAAGCTGATACGAAATATAACAAAACAACATCGACGATGGAATTTCTGGTGCACAAAAATAAGTAGGGAAACCTTACATCTAGATAATTAATGTTCAAATTAGACCCCATTGCTGCTTAAAGCTATCTGTTTGAACAACTCGTGCTACAATATTAGAATAAATATTTGTACTGTTTAACTTGACTAAAAGTGATAATGTGAAAATCGGGACATGCTCTGCAAGTAGAGATAACTTTTAAAGTTGCCTATACTTCCAAAGCGGCCTACTGCGTTGTGGTATTTGCAACTCCTGTGGATTCATATGCTGGATCCTATACATTTAATTTAGCTTTTAAATATATATCATTAGATTGCAACATTTAGTATTCCCTTTACTGTTACTTCTTCCGATGTATTACGTTTATAAGGGGTAGTGTTAATCAGACTGAAACCACAGCTTCTCCATGACCATGAGTAAAGTCAAAGTCCCTAGTATCAAGGCAAGTCTGTTCACTTGGCAGCCATCATTGGAATGCTTCCGGGCAGCTATGACACTTTTCACACTTTCAGAGTAAATGATTACAGGGTAAAATCACTAATATATTTTATAAATCAGTGGATAAACCTCAATAATAGTGAATGGGAGGCCATGACAAATATAATTTTTGCTTACCTAATTTTTGCTTCCCAACATCAAAAGAAAAACGTTACTATTACATTTCCACAACTTTCCAAAAGAAGAGAGTGGTGGTGGATTATGACCATCAGAAGAGGTCAAATTTCTTCTTGTTCTTTGTGTTTTTTATGGCAGTTGTCAAGCCAGGTTTTCTTGCATGTCTGCCTCAATAACAAATATATTTATATATAATGTTTCACAAAAACATTAGTCATAAGATGATTATTTATATCTTCAGCTTTAGTGTGTCAATAGGAAAAATATATTTTAGACTCCCAAACATTACTTTTGAAATAAAAAACATTAGAATAGAAGAACAGGGCGCTCTGCAAGAGATGGCATTGCCCCCACAGTGCCCCCCACTGAACATCGAGTCAGTCTGGGATTACATAAGGAGACAGAAGCAATTGTGTGAACTGTGATGAATTCTCCAAGAAGCTTGGTACATCCTATCTGCCAACAACCAAGAAAAACTGTGTCCAGGTGTACCTAGGAGAATTGGGGTTGTTTTAAAGGCAAAGGTGGCCACACCAAATATTGATTTAGCTTTTTTATGTTTACTGGACTTTGTATGACATTAATTGATAAATGAAAACGATTTATGGCATTATTTTTGAAGACATCCTCACTATGCAACATTTTTCAAAAGTGTCTAAAATTTTGCACAGTAGTATATATATATATATATATATATATATATATATACACTGATCAGCCACAACATTAAAACCACTGACAGGTGAAGTGAATAACGTCATGGTTACTTTCATAACCTCCGTTCCCTGATGGAGGGAACGAGACGTTGTGTCGATGTAGTGACACTAGGGGTCACACTTGGGAGCCCCAAACACCTCTGATCTTTTGAAAAAAGGCCAATAGGAATTGCCGAGTGGAATTTGCATGCCACTCCCCCGGACATACGGGTATAAAAGGAGCTGGTATGCAACCACTCATTCAAGTTTTGTGCTGAGGAGCCGAGACCAGGTCCCGGCCATTTCAACGGGTAGTTCAGCATTGTGGCAAGAGGGACACAACGTCTTGTTCCCTCCATCAGGGCACGGAGGTTATGAAAGTAACCATGACGTTCCCTATCTGTCACTCACTCGACGTTGTGTCGATGTAGTGACACTAGGGGTCCCTATACAAAACGGCACAACTACCTGAACTGTGTTATGTGGACTGGCGGTGGGAGACGGGCAGACCGCTGTGTGACTCGTAGCCAGCACACCAGGCCATCACGTAACCTCCCCCAACGATCTTATGAGCGTCGAACGGTCCTTCAGGAACAAGTCGACTGCCCAACAAATAGGGACAGGCTAGCCCAGCCGATGCATCTTTTCCTCTTTTTTCTCCTCAAAAAGATTTGAACAGTCCTCCCTGACAGGGACTGTGCAAGTAGGCTCACTGGGGGAAATGCATACTTGCGTAGTCCAGGGGGCCAGCTGTGTGCCAGCGTGTCTATACCGAGGGGTGCCTCGGTCAGAGCGTACCAAAGAGGGCAGTGGGAGGATTCCTGGGAAGCAAACAGGTCTACCTGTGCTCCACCGAATCAACTCCAAATCAGCTGGACCACCTGGGGGTGGAGTCTCCACTCTCCTCTGAGCGTAACTTGTCATGACAGTGCATCTGCCGCGGTGTTGAGGTCACCCAGGATGTGAGTGGCTCGCAGCGACTTGAGGTGCTGCTGACTCCAGAGGAGGAGACAGCAGGCGAGTTGTGACATGCAACGGGAGCGTAGACTGCCTTGATGGTTGATGTACGCTACCGTCGTTGTATTGTCCATCCGGACCAACACGTGCTTGCCCTGGATCAATGGCCAGAACCTCCGCAGGGCGAGCAGTACTGCCAACAACTCTAGGGCGTCTGTTGTAACCACAATGTGCCTGGAGACCTGCTCTACGGGAACCCCTGCCCGTAGAAATGCAAGGTCGGTCCAAGGAATGAAGAGGTGGCGACAGATCGTCGTGATGGCCACATGATGTGTCCTGCGGTGCCATGCCCATCTCAGGACTCGAGTCTGAAGCCAGTGCTGAAGTGGTCTCATATGCATCAACCCGAGCGGTGTGGCCGCCGCTGAGGATGCCATATGACCCAGGAGCCTCTGAAAAAGTTTCAGTGGAACCGCTGTACTCCGTCTGAACACCTTCAGACAGTTCAGCACAGACTGCGCGTGCTCGTTCGAGAGGCGCGCCGTCATCGAGACTGAGTCCAACTCCAAACCAAGAAAAGAGATGCTCTGAACCAGGGAGAGCTTGCTCTTTTCCCAGTTGACCCGAAGCCCCAGTTGAGATGCCGGAGCATAAGGTCCCTGTGTGCGCACAGCAACTCTCGAAAGTGAGTTAGGATTGGCCAGTCATCGAGATAGTTGAGGATGCGGACGCCCACTTCCATTAGCGGGGCAAGGGCTGCCTCTGCAACCTTCATGAATACACGAGGGGACAAGGACAGGCCGAAGAGGAGGACCTCGTACTGGTACGCCTGGCCTTCGAAGACAAACCGCAGGAAGGGTCTGTGTCAAGGTAAGACCAAGACGTGGAAGTATGCGTCCTTCAGGTCTACCGCCGCAAACCAATCTTGATGCCGGACGCTCGTTAGAATGCGTTTTTACGTTAGCATCTTGAACGGGAGTCTGTGCAAAGCCCGGTTCAGTACTCGCAGGTCCAGGATTGGTCGCAATCCACCACCATGATGAAGTATGGGCTGTAGAACCCTTTCTTCATCTCGGCTGGAGGGACAGGCTCTATCGTGCCCTTGCGCAGAAGGGTCGCAATCTCCGCACGCAAGGTAGCGCCGTTCTTGCCCTTCACCAAGGTGAAGTGGACGCCACTGAACCTGGGCGGGTGCCTGGCGAACTGAATCGCGTAGCCGAGTCGGATGGTCCAGGTCAGCCATCGCGATGGGTTGGAAAGCGCGAGCCACACGCCCAAACTCCGGGCGAGGGGGACCAAGGGAATGATCACGTCGGATGTACCAGTGGGTGGGGCCTCACGGCAGAACGGAGCTCGAGGTTCCACATCAAAGGGACTCGAGCCCCGTGGCCGTGCTGAGTCCAGGGACATCGAAGCACTTACCTGGCTCCTGCCGCCCACCATAAGATTGGCCGAGGAGGGGGGAGGAGGAATCTCGTCCCCATAGTCCACCTTAACCAATCCCATGTGGGCATGTTTGTGCCACAGCTGGGTGCACAGGGGCAGGGGGTCCACCGCTGGAGTGCCATACCTGCAAAAATGGGACGGTGGTCATGATAAAGGCCGTGCACACTGGACATGTGACCCAGGAAATGAGAAAACCACTCTTTTGTTGAACTTTTGGGTACCGCAGCCTCTTGGGCATGTGGCAAAAAATGAAACAAAGGATTCTCCTCCCGGCCCTCCACCGAGGGATAGAGTGGTCTGTTCACCAGCTCCAGAGAAGTAGGTCTCCTCACCCCTGGGTCGCCCATCTCAGGGGTGCTTTGAAGCCTTCCTCGAATTCTTAGCAGCCGGCTGTGAGATGGGTGGCATCTGCTTCCTGCGTTGGGCTCCATGCCGGGGCCAAGCCATGGGGGCGGGCTGCAGCAGAGCCGGTTTTGTTGCTGCAGGAGAACGTCCTTGGCGATGAGCAGACGGGTTGCAGGGTCTTGAGCCGTGCCGGGGCAGGATGTGTATGTATGTGTATTGTATGGCCTCCGTCTGCTTCTTCACCGCCGAGAACTGCTGGGCAAAGTCCTCGACGGTGTCGCTGAACAGGCCAACCTGGAAGATGGGGGCATCAAGGAACCGTGCCTTGTCAGCCTCTCGCATCTCAACCAAGTTGAGCCAAAGGTGGTGCTCCTGGACCACCAGGGTGGACATTGCCTGCCCAAGAGACCGCGCCGTAACCTTCGTCGCCCGGAGAGCGAGGTCGTTCAGGGTTGTTCACCGAGCGCAGTTCCTGCATCAATCCCGGGTCAGAACTACCCTCGTGCAACTCTTTTAGCGCCTTTGCTTGGTGTACTTGCAAGAGAGCCATGGTGTGCAGGGTGGAGGCGGCTTGTCCAGCGGCTCTGTAGGTCCTACGTAAACCAACAGGCCCTGGACGGTAGCTTCGGGTGCCCGTGCCAGGTGGTGGCACTCTGCGGACACAAGTGTGCCGCGAGCGCCTTATCCACCTGGGGGATCACCGAATACCCCATGGCCGCTCCACCATTGAGGGTAGTGAGAGCGGGGGAGCTGAAAGACTGGGACCGGGCAGTAAAAGGTGCCTCCCACAATCTTGTCGGCTCCTCATGCTCTTCTGGAAAGAAGGAACCGGGGCGGGGCGTGGCCATGGGTGGCGCCCTGAGCCCAGGAACCAATCGTCGAGCCGCGAGGGTTCAGGGGAGAGTGGAGGGTTCCACTCTAGCCCAACGCTCGTGGCCGCCTGGGAAAGCATGTCCTTCATTTCCACGTTGGCCTGAGACTGGGCAACCATTCCCGAAGGAGGAAGCCCAGCCGAAGCCTCTGCATTCGACTGGACAAGCCCACTCTCCGATGCTGCACTCGATAACTCATCGTCTTCCCGGGCTCCGAACAAGAGGTTGAACTCACCATGAGACGAGCCGGCGGTCTCGTCTGAGCGCCCGACCGGGGCAAGCGAGCGTGCTGGGGAATGGGAGGTCTGTGGGGGGATACCCAGTGGAGGTGGTCCCATTGATGTCCCCAAATCGCCCCCAGTGCTAACCGACGCGGCCTCAAACCCGTAGGTAGAAGGATCGGTGCGGGGAGCCACTGGGGTGTGACCGCAATGTTGGCATGGTCATGTGAATAACACACAAATGGAAAGGTATCTTTAAAAAGACGTTCCATGTGTGCCACTCTTTTTGTGAATGAAAATATACTCTTTTAGAATATACTCTCTTTTTTCGCTCTGCTGAAGCGCCCAGGGGCGTTCTCTGCACTCCACAGGCACAGAGGGGTAGAAGCCGCTGAAACGCATCGTAAATCCAGCAGTTTTACGAGGTGAATTGGAGGAATTGTATTCAGTGCACTGAATGCAACCGCTCGGCTCCGAAGAGAAAATCTGAATGAGTGGTTGCATACCAGCTCATTTTATATAAGTATGTCCGGGGGAGTGGCATGCAAATACCACTCGCCAATTTTCATTGGCCTTTTATCAAAGACCAGAGGTGTCTCAGGCTCCCAAGAGTGACCCCTAGTGTCACTACATCGACACAACGTCGAGTGAGTGACAGATAGGGAACTGTTATATTTTAGCATCTTCAAAGTAGTCACCCTTTGCCTAGAATTTGCAGACATGTACTCTTGACATTTTCTCAACCAACTTCTTGAGGTATCACCCTGTGATGCTTTTTAAACAGTATTGAAGGAGTTCCCATCTATGTTGGGCACTTATTGGCTTCTTTTCTTTATTATTTGGTCCAAGTCATCAATTTAAAAAAAAAAAACATTTTTTTTTATTATTAAATTTTAGTTTTATAATGAAATCAATTAATATGGTGGCACAATTATATTTTTGTCTACAAAACTAATTTCAAACATTTAAGCATATGCCTTCAGATCAAAAGATTTTTAAGATCATGAGAAACATTTCAGTCAAGTGTTTCAAAACTTTTGACTGGTAGTGTATATATATATATATATATATATATATACCAGAAACATTGATCATGATCTATAACTCTGCAATAAACTGAATGGCATCTATGCTAATATTATTCTATTTGTTTCCCTGTCTCAACCTCGGGACTCCTATCCTGAGGTCACAAGAACCGGCTGGATCCAGCTCCATTCCTGCTTTGTGTTGGACTCCACTGCAACGTGTCTCTGAGAGATGATGACTAATAGCAGCCAGCCAAACATCACTTCAGTCTATAACGATGGACTTCAGAGGATGAACTGATGCCAACTCGAACCATAAGACATGGCCATGGGATACTTCATATGCCATTGCCTCAACATTGGACTTAGGATAGACCTCACTGAAATTACCTGTATCACCTTGGTCTAATGATGGACTACACTCTTATAATAGAATACATAGACTATCAGTTAATTGCCAACAAAACCCTTCATCAGCCATCTAACAAGGACAATGCATCTATATGAACTTCTGCAGTTAATCCAGGATGGACTTCAAAGACATTAGTAATTAATCTTACAGTTCAAAATCTTTACACTTACTTAGTTTAATAATTTTAAACCATGACTTGCACTATACATAATTAAGTAATATTGGCATTATAGTCATGATGTTTAGCCAGAGGGGAACTGGCCCCCACAGTGAACCTGGTTTCTCCCAAGGTTATTTTTCTCCATTAACCAACATCTTATGGAGTTTTGTGTTCCTTGCCACAGTCGCCTTCGGCTTGCTCACTGGGTTTCTAAATACAATTATTATTTAATTACTTATTTTTAAACACAATGCACAATCGTATTTTATCAAACTACACAATGATGACATTAGTTTAATTTTCTGTTAATGCATGAATTTCTGTAAAGCTGCTTTGAAACGATGTGTGTTGTGAAAGGCACTATACAAATAAAAATGACTTGACTTGTCAATATACACAGAATATATATATATATCACTGTATCTCTGAAAACTGGTCTTTCTGTGCATGACTCCTTCATCTCATCTCTCTTGACTCTCTTCTCTACATTACCATTTTTTGGAGTGTGCTCAATGGCAGGAAGGGTCATGTGACAACATTAAATTTGTAAGTTAACCCAAACTTTAATTACAAAATCTGAATATTATATTTGAATACATTGGAAAATGTTATTAATTTGTGTTAAAGTGAAGAGCATGATTCTATTTTTTAAATTTTATCTGTGTATCTCTGAATGCTGGTCTTTTCTCCTTCCTTTCTGTGCATGACTTTCTCCATCTACATGCCATTTTTTTGAGCGCACACAAATGCAAGAAGGCTCACGTGACATCATTATATTATTAGATAACTTTATACGTTTCCAGAAGCGATAAGATTTCACACTTTCCATGCTGGATGCAACACAGTTACGCGACGCTGTGAATATCTCACATAAATGACAATAAAATCAGGTCAGGAGGAACAGTCTGTTTATTGAAAAAAAAAAAAAAAAAATCCTTTTCTTACTGAAGCTCACTTTTACGGCAATCCCAAAGTGATAAATACACAATCATACATACAACATACATCGCAGGGTCATGTGACAACATTACATTTTATGATTACCCCAATTTATATTCCAAAATCTGAATATTGTATGTGAATTCATCAGATTGCTTTTACTTTTTATTTATTCATTTATTTATTTAATTGTATTATCTTGTGTTAAAGTGATAAGTATGATTTTTTATTTATTTATTTTATTATTATTTTTTTTATCTAAATTACAAGATAACCCAAACATTAATTCCAAATTATGAAAGTTATAGATTAACACCACTGAAAATTGTATTAACTTTTGTTAAAGTAAAAAATGCAAATATAATAATAATTATTATTATTTTCAGTGCATCTCGGAATACTGGTTTTCTTCCTTTCTGTGCATGACTCTCTCCATCTACATGCAACAATGGTAAATCCTGATAATGTAGCAATTAGGTCTTGTTACATCATTCAATTATAAGGTAACCCAAATTTTTATTCATAAGCCTAAATGTTATTTGTGAGTACATCAGAATGTTTTTACTACTTTTGTGCAAAATTTTAACTTATTTTAAAGTGAATAATGTGAATCTAATCATAATCTTTGTCTTTTTGTAATGTGCACAGCTTAACTGTTGCTGAGGCTTGACTCTGTAGGTCCATGATAGCTCTATGATAGGCAAATAAAAAAATAAAAAAAATAAATAAAAAAACAGCTGTTAAATTCAGAAAAGCACTTTATTTAAAATCCAAAGCAATACATTGCAAACATTAAATATTGAGTTTGTGTGTTAAGGTTTTTCCTACATGGTACATTCTGTAAAAACTGAAATCACATTGTGGGAACAAGCCAACAGCTCCCACAAGGAAACAGCTTAATTAACAAACTAAATAATATCTACATTAGTATGTTAAAGGAAGGAAGGTTTCTAGGGTTAAATTTAGGGTTAGGGGATAGAAAATGTCATTTGCTTAGTATAAACAACTGTAGAGGTCAAGGGAAAGAGCAAGTGAACAAGTGAAATATGTTAAATATTAAATTAAATATTTTGTGTGTGTGTGTGTGCAATGTTTTTAAGAATTTACTCAATTTTAAACTCTGGGATATACTTAATAGATAACGATAGATTTATTTTGGAACTAATGAGTGTTGGATCCTCTTAATGGGAACTTTATGGAGTCATTATTTAAAAGCAAATTGCCTCTTTATTGTGCAACTCAGATGAAACTTGAAAAGCTCTCCTATGTTAAGGTCATTCAATGGCCTTTGCAACTGACCTGCCTGCACAGTTCACTGGCAGCAGTCTGGCATGCTGTGGATCGTTGTGAAATTCATCACTCACAGCAGCTTCTTTGTATCCATATTAAACAGGGCACATATGCAACACTCCCTTCAATGCGGAGCAGCAAGAATATGAACACAAATATGACCCGAGCATTCATGCTGGTGGAGTGAGTCGTAAGATTGTGATATCCATCCTCTCACATTCATCTGTGTTCTCGCTCCTAAAAGGGATGTGCATTTACCTTGAATATTGCCTGACAGAGAGCTTTGCTTGTTTCATAGATAGCTTTTTAAGTAATTTCCTAATTTCCAAAGTTCCCTATTTAGTGAGCCCAACACTTCAGTTCCTTCTGGGAAAAATGGTCCAGGAGAGGATATAAGAAAACAAACAAACAAACACAAATACACAATATAATTATGTTCATTAGCATTGGGAAATCAATGTAGATTATTTTGGCTTCAGTTGATCCAGGTCCCAGAGTGTTTCACAAAAATAATATTAGGGAAAACAGCACACATGCACACAGAAATATAAACATGCATTCGCATACATTATGTTAATGCCTTCTGTGATTCTTTCTAGGTGTTAACTGCAGATGAAAAGTGCATGTATGCATATTATTGCTTTTTCAGTGATCAGTTAGTATAATGTATATGCAAACATCTGCAACGTGTTTTGAAAGTGCAAAGCACTCAAGGCTGTTGGATAATATGAACAGTGATAAACATCATGAAATATGTAACAGCAAGGCATTGGTTGCTATTCAAATACTCATACTGTAACTAAATATTTATTATGCTACTGCATGTGGTATCTTGGTTCTATTTTAGGTCTTTAGTAGACTTTGAAGTGTCAAAATGTTTCACACCACACTATATGTAACAAATAATGGTAATGCATAGACGTGAATACTTTCAGATTCATGTATTTTCATGTAAAATATCACAAGGCTTATAAAATGTCCTGCTCTTCCTCCTCAGTTTGTCTTGGAGTTATAGGACAGCAGCTACTGCAGCAGCGTCTGATCCAGTGCAGTAGTCTCCTTCTCCGTGAAATGGACCCAGCGACTGCCCCTCTCTGGAATTCTCCCTCCTCCATGTCCTCACTCAGGATGTCCGGAGAAAGCTCCACCCCTGCATCTCTACTGATACCTTCCACCTGCTGAACAGTCACCCTCTGAACTTCTCCCATTTCCTCTCCTGTTCTCTCAGATGCCAGCGTTTGCACGGCTCTGTCCATGACCCGCTTGAATCTGTCCGTCCTTACAGCTGCATCCCTGATGAGGCGCTCCATCCTCTCCAAGTGTTGCGTACTTGTCACTTCTCCTTTGCTCTTCAGTTGATTTATCTCAATCAGCATACATTCCCGTAATAGAAGAATTTCTCTCTCCCGTTCCATGAGTTTTAGTCTGTCAGCCTCTCTATCATGCTGGAGTGCTTCAGTAAATCTGTCAATCTCTGCTTTTCTTAGCTCCAGCTCTATTTTTTCTCTGTGCATGCCAAGCCTTTCCAGTTCCTTCCTCTGTATGTCTTGTAATCTGTTCTCTAATTCCTCTATCATCTCCTGTATTCTGTTTTTCATCGAATTTATCTCTTCATTGCATGGTAGAGCATCACTTCCCAGTGTTTCTAGTGGCTCTGTGGAAGTCTGGTCCGCAGTTTGTGTCTCTTGAGTTCTCCTCTGCTTAATGTCTTCAGTATGTTCTTTTACTCTTACTTCTTTGTCTTCTTGCTGGCTCTGAATATCAGTATCCAGTTGAGTCTTTACAGTCCTCATCCTCTGTTTTTGTATGTCGGTCTCTATTTGTAGCAGTTCACTCTTTTTGTCTTGGCATGCTTGAGTTAGATGCTTTATCTGTTCTCTCAGGCTCAGGACCTCAGCAGGAACCTTCTCTAGACTGTTCCTCCTCCTCCTAGTACTCTCCATGATCTCTAATTTTTCTTCTTCAGCAGCAGTACATTCATCCCTCACATTCTGTAGGTCTGCCTTTGCCTCATCAAGCTCAAGCAAGCCAGTTTGTATGGTTTTCATTTCATCACTTTGCCTCTGTAATTCAGCTCTCATGACTTGTAGCTCATCTCTTTCTAGTGTTATGTAATCCCTCAGTTGGAGAACATCTTGTTGGGCAGTTTCAAATGTTCGTGTCTCTGCATTAGATTGGGTTACTCCGTCTGTTTTTGGCATATGTATACCAGTCACTTTCAGACTGCTGTCTTTGTCTGTTGTTTTTGGTTCTAGTACATCTTTAGTATCTTGTACTTGTTCCATGTCTGTTTTTTGTGTGATATCCTTGGTTTCTTCTGCACCCTTGTCTACTTCTCTGAGGATCTTCAGTTGTTCCTGTTGTAGTTCATTTTGCTTGTGCTGAAGCAATTCATTTTCAGCCTCAACTTTTTCCTTCTCTTTTTTCGCCGCAGATATATTATATTCCAGTTCTTCCTTCTTTCTCTGGAACATTTCCCTGATGTTCTCTATTTCTTTATTTTTCTCATCCAGGTACTTTAATAGTTTCTCCTTGTCTTTTGTAAGTTTGAGTAGTCTTTTCTCATCTCTTGACCTCTCCTTCATGGCTTCTTCCATAATCCTCTCAATATCCTCTGACTTTCTTTGAATGTCCTCTTTTGCTCGTGCCAGTTCATCTCTCTCCTTTTTCATTATAGTCTTCATTTTCTCTAAATCTTCCATTTCTTTCTTTAAAGATTCCTTCAAAATACTAATTTCTTGCCTCTCTGTCTGCACTTCAGATGAGCCCTCTGACTTCGTCACAGTGGAAACATCAATGGGTTGCTGTGTCTTTGTTGTTGCTGTTTCTTCTAATTCCTTTTCTCTATCGTCATCATTTTTCTTCATGTTATCCAAAGACGTTTGGGTTTCAGTATCGATTGTTATGGTCTTCATCTTTCTCTGGTGATATATCTGTGGTACATCTGTTTTTTCTTTCTTTACTAGTCCTTCTTCTCTCAGGGCATCAGTGGCCTTATTTAAATGGTCATCTGTTTCCATTTCTGCTTCTTGTCTCTTTACTTGAATCTCTTTGTTTAACTTCTCGAGTTCAGATATCTTACTGTTTATTTGCTCTGTTAGATTTCTCAACTTTGTTTTGTGCAGTAAAATTTGGGAAGCCATCGCCTCCATTTCCTGCTTTGTTCTCATTTTTTCTTCTAAAATGCCTTCGATATACTCTCTTTCTTTCTGTATCATGTCCTTTTCTTGTTGCATAAAATATTTCTTATGTTGTATGCTTTGTTTGCTGAGTTCAATCTGTTCCTTTAATGTGTTTAACTCATCTCTATCTGTTTTGATCTGATGTTTTTCGCTCTCAATGATCTTTTTGCTGTTTTCAATCTCCTCCCACTCCTTTTGTATATCATTTTTAAGCATTTCAAGTTGTTCTTGTTCTCCCTGCATATCTTCCTTTAGGTTGTGTCTGTGTTTATCAAGTTCAGTCTTCTCGTTCTTAAGCATATCTCTCTCCTGTTTTATGACTTCCATGATGTCCTCTGCCTCCTGCTCCTGTTGTTCTAACATAACCTTTCTATTTTCAAGCTGATGCTTCTCTGCCTCAATTTTGTTTCTCAATTCTTCTAATTCATCCCTCTGTGTCTGCAGATCTACCTGCAATACTAATTCACCTTCTCTTTGTTTAATATCTTTCTTTTCAGTGTCAGTGTCATCTCTTACCATTTGTAAAGTAGCTTTGATCTGATTTTCTCTCTCTACCATCCTTCTCTTATTGTCTTTCCCCTTCATTTTGATCTTGACTTCTAGTTCATCAACTTGTGTCTGCAAATTTGTCCTTTTCTGCTCCAGATTTTCCATTTCGTTTTCGATTAAGTATTTGTTGCGAGACATTTCATGTTTAGACCTTTCTATCTCAACATTTAAACTGTGCAGTTCCTCTTTCCTTCTTTGGATTACTTTATTTAAACCTTCAAGCTCTTCCTTTTCCATTCCAAGATATTGTGCCGTACCTTTTTCTCTCTCTGCCATGATTTTCTCAAGCTCCTCAGTCTGTTGTTGTGCATCAACCTTAATATGTTCAAGATCAAAATGTATCTGCTCCAAAGTTGTTTTTTCTCTTTGCAAGTCCTTCTCTTTGATTTCAAACTCATTTTGCTGTTTTCTGATGAGTTTCTCTAGTTCCTGACTTTTAATCTCTGTCTCTGCTTTCATTTGAGCAATCTCTTCCTTATTCTTTGCCAAGCTGACTTTGATGTTTTCAATGTCCTGTAATTGTCTTTGAATCTCAGCTTCAGTCAGCACCTGTTTTCTTTTGTTTTCCTCTGCTATTATATCAATCTCTTCTCTTTCTTTTTTGTGTTGAATTGCTACAACATTTAGGTCTTCCCTTTCTTTTTGTAATTCCTCCATTATTTTCTTGAGAGCAGTTGTCTTTTCTTGAATCTCATTGTCTTTCCGTTGTAGGCCCTTGCTTCTTTCTTCTAATTTTTGCTTTTCAATCTTTATCTTGTCTTGTTGGTTATCTAGCTGGGATTGCACCTTTTCAATATGTTCCATCTCTCTATTTATTCTCTCTTTCATGGTTTCAACATCCTCTTTCTCTTTTAGTAACTGATCCTTCAGTTGTATTATCTCGTCTCTCTCAATTTTTAAGATTTGCTCAATTTGGTTCTTTATGTCTTGTCTTGATCTTTCAGTGCCCATCAGCGCGTCATCCCACTTCCTTTCTGTGGCTTCCACAATGTCTCCCGGTGGTCGCTTTTGTTTGTATATTTCAGCCCTCTCTTGTTCTAATTCGGCCCTCTCTATTGTCACTTTTTTCATTATTTCCTCTAAGAACATTGTCTGCTTTTCAATTTCCTGTTCCATGTGCAGCAGCTCATCTCTTCTCATTCTTATAGCTTCATTTTTTTCTTCAATTATCTCCTGTTCTTTAAATGTTTCATCCTTGACTTTATCCAGAGCATTCTTCTCTGCCTCTCTGTCTTCTGGCGTGGTGTTTTTGAGATCTTCTAATTCCTTAAGCTTAACATTAAGTTCATTCACCACATCCTGTAATGCAAGTAATTTGTTTTCCACTTGTGTCTTTTGTCTTTCTAGAAAATGGCAGTTGCTTTCCAGCACTGTTTTTTGCCTGATCAAATCAGCATTTATCTGTTCCAGGTCATCTTTCTGTCTCTTGGTTTCATTGAGGATTGCTTCGATTTTAATTGTTTCCTCCTGAAAGTGAACTGCCATTTCTTTGTAAATGGCTGTGCCCCTTATTTCTTCAGTCATTTGCTGCATTTCTGCTTTTTTCTGTTCTAGCTCATCCTTCTCTCTTGTTGTCTGTTCCCTCATGTTCTCAATTTCTTTCTGCTTATTCTTTAGGTCTGCCTTTATCTGTTCTATTCCTTCTCTCTCTTTCTTCACCAAGTCCTTCATATGCTGCATTTCATCGCATTGCACTTTTGCATTGATTTGCTGTAACTCTTCATTTTGTAAGTCTGCTATCATTTGTTCCAGTTCAATTCTTTCTCTCTCACATGCCTCCTTTATTCTTTGAATTTCTTCCCTTTCAGCATCAATTTCAGTCTTCATTTTGTTGAATTCCGCTTTCTTGAACTGCAGCTCTTGATTTTCACTCTCGTTCATGGTTTTTATTTCATCCAGTTCCTTTTGTTTCAGTTCCTTAATCTGCTCCATTTCTTCTTGCTTCATTTTACTTTCCTCATCAATAACTTTGATCTCATCCATCAATCTTTTTGTCTCTTTTATTATGTTTTTTAATTCTTCCTGTTCTTTGGTAAGTTGGGATGCCATTTGTTCTACCCTTTCCTTTTCTTTCAGTGCCTCCTCCAAAATGCACTCTGTGTCCTCTGTTCTCCTAAGCCTTGATTTCAGCTCATCTCTTTCAGTCTCTATGTTTTGCTGGATATGTTCTAACTGCTCTTTTTGTGTCTCCAGATCAATTCTCATTCTGTTTAGCTCATCTCGTTCTGAATTGAGTATTGCTTGACTCATCTCCATTTCCATTTGCTTCTTCTGAAGCTCTGTATGCATTTCTACAAGTTCACCTCTCTCTTTCTCTAATGCATCCTTTTGGCTTTTTATTTCTTCCTCGTCAGACATCTGTAATTCCTGTCTTTTTTTTTCACTCTCCACCCTCTCTGGAAGTGTGTCGGTGGTTTGTTTTCCAAACATATGTTCTTCCATATGTTGTGCCTCTTTAGTGTTGTACATCTCTTGTCTCTTTCTTTTTAGCTGCATATTAATCAAATCCAGCTGCTCTCTACTCCTTTTTGTCTCATTGCAGATTGTTTCCATTTCTCTCTTCTTTTCATGATGTTGGACATCCATACTCTCTAATCTCACCTGTTTGATCTTAGTCTCCTCTGTGATTCTTTCCATGTCCTTCTCCATCTTTCTTTTGGTCATTTCTAACTCAGATATCTCATTTTCTGCATTTTGTCTACATATCTCAATGTCTTCAAATTGTTTTTCCAAAGCTGACTTATATTCCTCCAGATCCTTCTTTTCTCTGTCAATTTCTTGTCTGATTTTTTCAAGCAAGGCCTTGTCCAGTTCAGCTTTCAGCTTCTCACTAAGGCCATCGGTTTCATCCTTCTCAAATTCCAACTTTACTGTCTTGTCACTCTCAATCATGGATGGAACTGGTATATAATTCTCTTGTGTTGTCAGTGCAATGTCCTCTCGACTTGCCTTGATTTTGGTCCCCTGTTCACTTCTCATTCTGTGCTCCATGTTCTCCCTTTGTATCTTGTCAGCCATACTTTCCTCTTCATCTCCCATTCTCTCATATTCTCTTCCCTTTGTTACGAAGGTTGAGTATTCCTTTTGTTTTTCTATTTGCTCCTCAACTCTCACTTCCTGAATTGGGGTTGAAATGTCACCTATCTCACCTACATCAGACAGTGATGTTTGTGTTGCAGAACTCACCAAGATGACTGCCTGACTCTTTTTCAGTTGTTCACTCTCCATATCTACCAGGGCCTCTTTCTGACTTTCTATCAGCTTTTTGTTTCTTTCAAGTTCCTCTTTTTCCCTTTGAAGCTCAGACAAGAGTTTGTTGATTTCATCTCTTTCCCTTTGTATCTGTTCTCCTAGAGAGGCTTCTTCCCACAGTTCAACATGTGGTCCTTTAAGTTCCTCTTTTGTTTTTTGTAAGTTTTCTTTCTCTTTGTGTAGTTGGTATACCATTTTCTCAATTATCTCCTTATCTTTCATAGTCTGCTCTTCCATGATTGTTAATTCTGCAGCCTCTCTTTTGATTTTAGCCTTGGATTGCTCCAGGTCTTTTCTCTCATTCAGCATTTTTTGCTTTTCAAGTCTGATCTCCTTCTCTTGAGTACTCAGTTCTGCTCTTGCTTGCTCTATATCTTTCATTAGGTGGTCTGTCATGTTCTTGGTCCTTTCAATTTCTTGTTGTTCCATCAATATCTTTTCCATCTTCCTATCAAGTTCCTCCCTCTCCATCTTTGATTTCGCTCTCATTTCTAGTTCCACTTGTTGTCTGTGTGCTTCAGATTCAATCTTTTCCAGATCACTCCTTTCCTCATTCATTGACCTTAAACTTTCCTCTAGTCTTTGCTGTTGTAGATTTATTTCATTCTTTTTAGTCTGTAATTCATATTTGACTTTTTCAATTGCATCTCTTTTTTCTAGTATTTCCTTCTGAAGAGCATCCAGCTCACTTTGCTTCTTCTTCATGTCCTCTTTGTCCTTCCCTAATTCATCTCTCTGCCTTGAGATTTCATCACTTTTCTGCTCAATAAACTTCTTCTCTTCCTCCATTGCTGTTTTACTCATCTCTTCTTTTTCCTTTAGTTTTGTTCTTTGCAGCTCCAGCTCATCAGCTCTTCTAAGTAACTCTTCCCTTTCCATGTCAATGTCCTTTCTCTCTTTCTCCAGAAGCCCTTTCTTGGTCTCAATATTTTGTGTGTGCTCTGATATTTCCACAATGATTCTCTCTAGTTCATTCCTTTTCCTGTTTGTTTCTTCTATGACACTCTCATATTCCATGTTTGCCTTTTTAAGCTTTTCTTCCATTTCTTGTTTCTTTCTGGTGTTCTCCAGAACATTCAGCAGGAATTCAGCCTTTGATTGTTCAAAATCTTTTCTCTCTTGCTGTAGTTTTTCTTTTTCAACTTGTATCTCTTTTTCTTGTGCATTTAGTTGCTCCAAAAGCTGATCGATTTCTTCTCTCTTCTTCACAGCTTTCATTGTCATGTCCTCTTCAATTTGTTGTCTTTGACACTGAAGTTCATTCCGCAATGTTTCAAGTCCATTTCTCTCCACTATCATCTCTTTTAACTTCTCATCCAGCTCTTGCTGCTGTTGGTTTATTTCAGCAGCTCTCATCTTAAGTGTGGCTGTTTCAGTTAAAACCATGTTTCTACTTTCATGTAGTTCCTCTTTCTCTTTAATGATCTCTTCTTGCAGTGTGTTCAACTCTTGATTCCTTTGGTTTATGTCTTCTTGCTCCTGCTCAGCTTTGGTCTTCAGTTGCAGGATCTCAGCTTTGGACTGCTCTAGATGATTTCTTTGGTTTTCAATATTCTGCTGTTCTTTCATGCCATCTTCCCTCTGTTTATTGACATTAACTTCAAAATCAAGAATTCTTTGTTGTAACTGTGCCCATTTAATGTTTATTTCTTCTCTTTCCTTTTCTAGAAGCTTTCTGGAATTCTGCAACTCCTGTTTTTGTTTGGCTATGTCTGTGCTTATCTTTTCCATATCCTCTTTTTTTCTCCTTGTTTCTTCAATAACACTCTCAATTTCTTCTTTTTCCTTTTGTAGATGGCCTTCTGTTTCCTTCAGTGTTTCCCTTTCCTTCTTTATTTCTTCCTCCATGTCCCTGATTTGTTGACTTTCCTTTTTCAGTTCAGCCTTGCTTTGAGCCAGTGAATCTTTTTCATCCATGATCTTTTGTCTCTCATGTTCAATTTCTTCTTTTTGGACTTTCATTTCATTTATATGTTCTTCCACTTCATTCTTTAACTTCTGTACTGTTACCTTGCTCTTTTCAATTTCAGCCTTTTCTACCTCAATGTCTTCTATTTTCTGGTCAAGTTCTGATCTCTCTAGTTTGATTATCTCTCTGCTGTCTGCTTCCATTTGCAATTTTTGTTTCATTATTTCAGACCACATTTTCTCTAGGTCCATTTTTTCCTGTTCAATCGCTTTCTTGTTATCATCCAGTTTCTGCTGCTCATGATTTATTTCAGTCTTTTCTCTTTCCAGTTCACTCTTTAACTGATCAAGTTCATCCCTCTCCATCTTTGCTTTTACTCTCATCTCTTTTTCCATTTGTTGTCTGTGTGCTTCAGATTCAATCTTCCTCTTATCCAGATCACTCCTCTCCTCATTCATGGCTTTTAAACTCTCTTCCAGTCTTTGCTGCTGTTGATTCATTTCAGTCTTTCTCTGCTCAAGCAGAGACTTTTCAGTCTGTAACTTGTTTTCTACTTCTTCCATTTTATCCCTTTGTTTTTGTATTTCTTCCTGAAGAATGTCTAATTCGCACTGCTTCTGAATCATATCTGCTTTTTTCTTCTGTAACTCATCTTTCTGTCTCAAGATTTCATCACCCTTCTGCTCAACAATCTTCCCCTCTTCCTGCATTGCCATTTTAATCATCTCTTCTTTTTCCTTGAGTTTTGTTCTTTCCAGCTCCAGTTCATCAGCTCTTCTTAGTAACTCTTCCCTTTCCATTTCAATGTCCTTTCTCTCTTTCTTCAGATGCTCCTTCTTGGTCTTAATGTTTTGGGTTTGCTCTGATATATCAAAATTGATTCTCTCTAGTTCACTCCTTTTCCTGTTTGTTTCTTCTATGACACTCTCATATTCCATGTTTGCCTTTTTAAGCTTTTCTTCCATTTCTTGTTTCTTTCTGGTGTTCTCCAGAACATTCAGCAGGAATTCAGCCTTTGATTGTTCAAAATCTTTTCTCTCTTGCTGTTGTTTTTCTTTTTCAACTTGTATCTCTTTTTCTTGTGCATTTAGTTGCTCCAAAAGCTGATCGATTTCTTCTCTCTTCTTCACAGCTTTCATTGTCATGTCCTCTTCAATTTGTTGTCTTTGACACTGAAGTTCATTCCGCAATGTTTCAAGTCCATTTCTCTCCACTATCATCTCTTTTAGCTTCTCATCCAGCTCTTGCTGCTGTTGGTTTATTTCAGCAGCTCTCATCTTAAGTGTGGCTGTTTCAGTTAAAACCATGTTTCTACTTTCATGTAGTTCCTCTTTCTCTTTAATGATCTCTTCTTGCAGTGTGTTCAACTCTTGATTCCTTTGGTTTATGTCTTCTTGCTCCTGCTCAGCTTTGGTCTTCAGTTCCAGGATCTCAGCTTTGGACTGCTCTAGATGATTTCTTTGGTTTTCAATATTCTGCTGTTCTTTCATGCCATCTTCCCTCTGTTTTTTGACATTAACTTCAAAATCAAGAATTCTTTGTTGTAACTGTGCCCATTTAATGTTTATTTCTTCTCTTTCCTGTTCTAGAAGCTTTCTGGAATTCTGCAACTCCTGTTTTTGTTTGGCTATGTCTGTGCTTATCTTTTCCATATCCTCTTTTCTTCTCCTTGTTTCTTCAATAACACTCTCAATTTCTTCTTTTTCCTTTTGTAGATGGCCTTCTGTTTCCTTCAGTGTTTCCCTTTCCTTCTTTATTTCTTCCTCCATGTCCCTGATTTGTTGACTTTCCTTTTTCAGTTCAGCCTTGCTTTGAGCCAGTGAATCTTTTTCATCCATGATCTTTTGTCTCTCATGTTCAATTTCTTCTTTTTGGACTTTCATTTCATTTATATGTTCTTCCACTTCATTCTTTAACTTCTGTACTGTTACCTTGCTCTTTTCAATTTCAGCCTTTTCTACCTCAATGTCTTCTATTTTCTGGTCAAGTTCTGATCTCTCTAGTTTGATTATCTCTCTGCTGTCTGCTTCCATTTGCAATTTTTGTTTCATTATTTCAGACCACATTTTCTCTAGGTCCATTTTTTCCTGTTCAATCGCTTTCTTGTTATCATCCAGTTTCTGCTGCTCATGATTTATTTCAGTCTTTTCTCTTTCCAGTTCACTCTTTAACTGATCAAGTTCATCCCTCTCCATCTTTGCTTTTACTCTCATCTCTTTTTCCATTTGTTGTCTGTGTGCTTCAGATTCAATCTTCCTCTTATCCAGATCACTCCTCTCCTCATTCATGGCTTTTAAACTCTCTTCCAGTCTTTGCTGCTGTTGATTCATTTCAGTCTTTCTCTGCTCAAGCAGAGACTTTTCAGTCTGTAACTTGTTTTCTACTTCTTCCATTTTATCCCTTTGTTTTTGTATTTCTTCCTGAAGAATGTCTAATTCGCACTGCATCTGAATCATATCTGCTTTTTTCTTCTGTAATTCATCTTTCTGTCTCAAGATTTCATCACCCTTCTGCTCAACAAACTTCTTCTCTTCCTTCATTGCCATTTTAATCATCTCTTCTTTTTCCTTGAGTTTTGTTCTTTCCAGCTCCAGTTCATCAGCTCTTCTTAGTAACTCTTCCCTTTCCATTTCAATGTCCTTTCTCTCTTTCTTCAGAAGCTCCTTCTTGGTCTTAATGTTTTGGGTTTGCTCTGATATATCAAAATTGATTCTCTCTAGTTCACTCCTTTTCCTGTTTGTTTCTTCTATGACACTCTCATATTCCATGTTTGCCTTTTTAAGCTTTTCTTCCATTTCTTGTTTCTTTCTGGTGTTCTCCAGAACATTCAGCAGGAATTCAGCCTTTGATTGTTCAAAATCTTTTCTCTCTTGCTGTTGTTTTTCTTTTTCAACTTGTATCTCTTTTTCTTGTGCATTTAGTTGCTCCAAAAGCTGATCGATTTCTTCTCTCTTCTTCACAGCTTTCATTGTCATGTCCTCTTCAATTTGTTGTCTTTGACACTGAAGTTCATTCCGCAATGTTTCAAGTCCATTTCTCTCCACTATCATCTCTTTTAACTTCTCATCCAGCTCTTGCTGCTGTTGGTTTATTTCAGCAGCTCTCATCTTAAGTGTGGCTGTTTCAGTTAAAACCATGTTTCTACTTTCATGTAGTTCCTCTTTCTCTTTAATGATCTCTTCTTGCAGTGTGTTCAACTCTTGATTCCTTTGGTTTATGTCTTCTTGCTCCTGCTCAGCTTTGGTCTTCAGTTCCAGGATCTCAGCTTTGGACTGCTCTAGATGATTTCTTTGGTTTTCAATATTCTGCTGTTCTTTCATGCCATCTTCCCTCTGTTTTTTGACATTAACTTCAAAATCAAGAATTCTTTGTTGTAACTGTGCCCATTTAATGTTTATTTCTTCTCTTTCCTGTTCTAGAAGCTTTCTGGAATTCTGCAACTCCTGTTTTTGTTTGGCTATGTCTGTGCTTATCTTTTCCATATCCTCTTTTCTTCTCCTTGTTTCTTCAATAACACTCTCAATTTCTTCTTTTTCCTTTTGTAGATGGCCTTCTGTTTCCTTCAGTGTTTCCCTTTCCTTCTTTATTTCTTCCTCCATGTCCCTGATTTGTTGACTTTCCTTTTTCAGTTCAGCCTTGCTTTGAGCCAGTGAATCTTTTTCATCCATGATCTTTTGTCTCTCATGTTCAATTTCTTCTTTTTGGACTTTCATTTCATTTATATGTTCTTCCACTTCATTCTTTAACTTCTGTACTGTTACCTTGCTCTTTTCAATTTCAGCCTTTTCTACCTCAATGTCTTCTATTTTCTGGTCAAGTTCTGATCTCTCTAGTTTGATTATCTCTCTGCTGTCTGCTTCCATTTGCAATTTTTGTTTCATTATTTCAGACCACATTTTCTCTAGGTCCATTTTTTCCTGTTCAATCGCTTTCTTGTTATCATCCAGTTTCTGCTGCTCATGATTTATTTCAGTCTTTTCTCTTTCCAGTTCACTCTTTAACTGATCAAGTTCATCCCTCTCCATCTTTGCTTTTACTCTCATCTCTTTTTCCATTTGTTGTCTGTGTGCTTCAGATTCAATCTTCCTCTTATCCAGATCACTCCTCTCCTCATTCATGGCTTTTAAACTCTCTTCCAGTCTTTGCTGCTGTTGATTCATTTCAGTCTTTCTCTGCTCAAGCAGAGACTTTTCAGTCTGTAACTTGTTTTCTACTTCTTCCATTTTATCCCTTTGTTTTTGTATTTCTTCCTGAAGAATGTCTAATTCGCACTGCTTCTGAATCATATCTGCTTTTTTCTTCTGTAACTCATCTTTCTGTCTCAAGATTTCATCACCCTTCTGCTCAACAATCTTCCCCTCTTCCTGCATTGCCATTTTAATCATCTCTTCTTTTTCCTTGAGTTTTGTTCTTTCCAGCTCCAGTTCATCAGCTCTTCTTAGTAACTCTTCCCTTTCCATTTCAATGTCCTTTCTCTCTTTCTTCAGATGCTCCTTCTTGGTCTTAATGTTTTGGGTTTGCTCTGATATATCAAAATTGATTCTCTCTAGTTCACTCCTTTTCCTGTTTGTTTCTTCTATGACACTCTCATATTCCATGTTTGCCTTTTTAAGCTTTTCTTCCATTTCTTGTTTCTTTCTGGTGTTCTCCAGAACATTCAGCAGGAATTCAGCCTTTGATTGTTCAAAATCTTTTCTCTCTTGCTGTTGTTTTTCTTTTTCAACTTGTATCTCTTTTTCTTGTGCATTTAGTTGCTCCAAAAGCTGATCGATTTCTTCTCTCTTCTTCACAGCTTTCATTGTCATGTCCTCTTCAATTTGTTGTCTTTGACACTGAAGTTCATTCCGCAATGTTTCAAGTCCATTTCTCTCCACTATCATCTCTTTTAGCTTCTCATCCAGCTCTTGCTGCTGTTGGTTTATTTCAGCAGCTCTCATCTTAAGTGTGGCTGTTTCAGTTAAAACCATGTTTCTACTTTCATGTAGTTCCTCTTTCTCTTTAATGATCTCTTCTTGCAGTGTGTTCAACTCTTGATTCCTTTGGTTTATGTCTTCTTGCTCCTGCTCAGCTTTGGTCTTCAGTTCCAGGATCTCAGCTTTGGACTGCTCTAGATGATTTCTTTGGTTTTCAATATTCTGCTGTTCTTTCATGCCATCTTCCCTCTGTTTTTTGACATTAACTTCAAAATCAAGAATTCTTTGTTGTAACTGTGCCCATTTAATGTTTATTTCTTCTCTTTCCTGTTCTAGAAGCTTTCTGGAATTCTGCAACTCCTGTTTTTGTTTGGCTATGTCTGTGCTTATCTTTTCCATATCCTCTTTTCTTCTCCTTGTTTCTTCAATAACACTCTCAATTTCTTCTTTTTCCTTTTGTAGATGGCCTTCTGTTTCCTTCAGTGTTTCCCTTTCCTTCTTTATTTCTTCCTCCATGTCCCTGATTTGTTGACTTTCCTTTTTCAGTTCAGCCTTGCTTTGAGCCAGTGAATCTTTTTCATCCATGATCTTTTGTCTCTCATGTTCAATTTCTTCTTTTTGGACTTTCATTTCATTTATATGTTCTTCCACTTCATTCTTTAACTTCTGTACTGTTACCTTGCTCTTTTCAATTTCAGCCTTTTCTACCTCAATGTCTTCTATTTTCTGGTCAAGTTCTGATCTCTCTAGTTTGATTATCTCTCTGCTGTCTGCTTCCATTTGCAATTTTTGTTTCATTATTTCAGACCACATTTTCTCTAGGTCCATTTTTTCCTGTTCAATCGCTTTCTTGTTATCATCCAGTTTCTGCTGCTCATGATTTATTTCAGTCTTTTCTCTTTCCAGTTCACTCTTTAACTGATCAAGTTCATCCCTCTCCATCTTTGCTTTTACTCTCATCTCTTTTTCCATTTGTTGTCTGTGTGCTTCAGATTCAATCTTCCTCTTATCCAGATCACTCCTCTCTTCATTCATGGCTCTTAAACTCTCTTCCAGTCTTTGCTGCTGTTGATTCATTTCAGTCTTTCTCTGCTCAAGCAGAGACTTTTCAGTCTGTAACTTGTTTTCTACTTCTTCCATTTTATCCCTTTGTTTTTGTATTTCTTCCTGAAGAATGTCTAATTCGCACTGCTTCTGAATCATATCTGCTTTTTTCTTCTGTAACTCATCTTTCTGTCTCAAGATTTCATCACCCTTCTGCTCAACAAACTTCCTCTCTTCCTTCATTGCCATTTTAATCATCTCTTCTTTTTCCTTGAGTTTTGTTCTTTCCAGCTCCAGTTCATCAGCTCTTCTTAGTAACTCTTCCCTTTCCATTTCAATGTCCTTTCTCTCTTTCTTCAGAAGCTCCTTCTTGGTCTTAATGTTTTGGGTTTGCTCTGATAGATCAAAATTGATTCTCTCTAGTTCACTCCTTTTCCTGTTTGTTTCTTCTATGACACTCTCATATTCCATGTTTGCCTTTTTAAGCTTTTCTTCCATTTCTTGTTTCTTTCTGGTGTTCTCCAGAACATTCAGCAGGAATTCAGCCTTTGATTGTTCAAAATCTTTTCTCTCTTGCTGTTGTTTTTCTTTTTCAACTTGTATCTCTTTTTCTTGTGCATTTAGTTGCTCCAAAAGCTGATCGATTTCTTCTCTCTTCTTCACAGCTTTCATTGTCATGTCCTCTTCAATTTGTTGTCTTTGACACTGAAGTTCATTCTGCAATGTTTCAAGTCCATTTCTCTCCACTATCATCTCTTTTAGCTTCTCATCCAGCTCTTGCTGCTGTTGGTTTATTTCAGCAGCTCTCATCTTAAGTGTGGCTGTTTCAGTTAAAACCATGTTTCTACTTTCATGTAGTTCCTCTTTCTCTTTAATGATCTCTTCTTGCAGTGTGTTCAACTCTTGATTCCTTTGGTTTATGTCTTCTTGCTCCTGCTCAGCTTTGGTCTTCAGTTCCAGGATCTCAGCTTTGGACTGCTCTAGATGATTTCTTTGGTTTTCAATATTCTGCTGTTCTTTCATGCCATCTTCCCTCTGTTTTTTGACATTAACTTCAAAATCAAGAATTCTTTGTTGTAACTGTGCCCATTTAATGTTTATTTCTTCTCTTTCCTGTTCTAGAAGCTTTCTGGAATTCTGCAACTCCTGTTTTTGTTTGGCTATGTCTGTGCTTATCTTTTCCATATCCTCTTTTCTTCTCCTTGTTTCTTCAATAACACTCTCAATTTCTTCTTTTTCCTTTTGTAGATGGCCTTCTGTTTCCTTCAGTGTTTCCCTTTCCTTCTTTATTTCTTCCTCCATGTCCCTGATTTGTTGACTTTCCTTTTTCAGTTCAGCCTTGCTTTGAGCCAGTGAATCTTTTTCATCCATGATCTTTTGTCTCTCATGTTCAATTTCTTCTTTTTGGACTTTCATTTCATTTATATGTTCTTCCACTTCATTCTTTAACTTCTGTACTGTTACCTTGCTCTTTTCAATTTCAGCCTTTTCTACCTCAATGTCTTCTATTTTCTGGTCAAGTTCTGATCTCTCTAGTTTGATTATCTCTCTGCTGTCTGCTTCCATTTGCAATTTTTGTTTCATTATTTCAGACCACATTTTCTCTAGGTCCATTTTTTCCTGTTCAATCGCTTTCTTGTTATCATCCAGTTTCTGCTGCTCATGATTTATTTCAGTCTTTTCTCTTTCCAGTTCACTCTTTAACTGATCAAGTTCATCCCTCTCCATCTTTGCTTTTACTCTCATCTCTTTTTCCATTTGTTGTCTGTGTGCTTCAGATTCAATCTTCCTCTTATCCAGATCACTCCTCTCTTCATTCATGGCTCTTAAACTCTCTTCCAGTCTTTGCTGCTGTTGATTCATTTCAGTCTTTCTCTGCTCAAGCAGAGACTTTTCAGTCTGTAACTTGTTTTCTACTTCTTCCATTTTATCCCTTTGTTTTTGTATTTCTTCCTGAAGAATGTCTAATTCACACTGCTTCTGAATCATATCTGCTTTTTTCTTCTGTAACTCATCTTTCTGTCTCAAGATTTCATCACCCTTCTGCTCAACAATCTTCCCCTCTTCCTTCATTGCCATTTTAATCATCTCTTCTTTTTCCTTGAGTTTTGTTCTTTCCAGCTCCAGTTCATCAGCTCTTCTCTTTAGCTCTGTCCATTCTCTTGCAATGTCTTTTCTCTCTTTCTGCATCATATCAAGTTCTTTTCTCTCTTCTTTCATTGCTTTCAGATTCTCATCCAGTTTTTGCTGCTCTTGGTTTATTTCAGCTGCTTTCTTCTCAAGACTAGCTTTTACAATCAAAACCTCATTTTTACTTATTTCAAGTTCCTCTTTCTGTTTAATGATCTGTTCTTGCAAGTAGTCCAACTCTTGTCTTTTTATGTTAATGTCATAATGTTCCTGCTCGGTTATAGTTTTCAGTTCCAGTATCCTGGCTTTGTTCTGCTCTAGACTTTTTATAGTTTCTTCTTTTTCCTTTTGTAGATGGGCTTCCATTCCCTTCAATGTTTCCCTATCCTTCCTTGTTTCTTCCTTGATGCATTTGATATATTCACTTTCTTTTTGCAGTTTAGCATTAGTTTGAGCCAGAAAATCTTTTTCATCAGTGATCTTTTGTCTCTCGAGTTCAATTTCTTCTTTTTGGATTTTTATATCATTTATCTGTTCTTCCACTTCATCTTTTAACTTCTGTACTGATTTTTTGCTCTTTTCGATTTCATATTTTTCTTGATCTATCTCTTTTACTTTTTGATCAAGTTCTAATCTCTCTGTTTTGATTGCCTCTTTTATGTCTTCTTCCATTTCCTCTTTTTGTTTCATTATTTCAGACCTCATCTTTTCCAGATAATTTATTTCCTGTTCAATCACTTTCCTATTATCATCCAGTTTCTGCTGCTCATGATTTATTTCAGTCTTTTCTCTTTCCAGTTCACTCTTTAACTGATCAATTTTATCCCTCTCCATCTTTGCTTGTACTTTAATTTCTTCTTCTATTTGTTGTCTGTGTACTTCAGATTCAGTCCTCATCTTATCCAGATCACTCCTCTCCTCATCCATGGCTTGTGAATTCTCTTTCAGTCTTTGCTGCTCTTGATTAATTTTAGTCTTTTCAATATCTAACTTATGTTTTGCTGCTTCCATTTCATCCCTTTCCTTTTGAATGTCTTTCTGGAGCACGTCCAATTCTCTCCACTTCTTCATGTTGCCCTCTTTTTCCTTCATTAATTCATCTCTCTGTTGCAAGGTTTGCAACTCCAGGTCCTTAGCTCTTCTCTGTAGCTCTGTCCTTTCCCTTTCAATGTCCTTTCTCTCTTTTACTAGGAGATCTTTTTTTATGTCAATCTTTTGATTTTTCTCTGCTATGTCAGAAGCAGTCTTTTCCAGTTCACTCCTCTTCCTGTTTGTTTCCTCCATGGTAACGTCACACTGCACCTTGATCAGTTTTATTTGTGCCTCCATTGTCTCAAGTATTTCATGCTCCCTCCTGATCTCATCAAAGGCATTCTTTACATTTTCAGCATCATTTTGTATCTCAGCTTTTGACTGGCCAATCAGTTTTCTCTCTTCCATGAGTTTTTGTACTTCAATTTGGATCTCTTCTTGTTGTTTATCTAGCTTGACTTTCATGAGTTCCCACTCTTTCATTAGGTTATTAGTTATGTTCTTGTTCTCCTCAATGTCTTGTTTTTCTCTTTGTATTTCATTTCTCAGTTGAGCAATTTCTCTTTCCTGCCTTGCATTTATCTTCCTGTCCTCTTCTATTTGATGTTTCTGTGCATCCAGCTCAATCCTCATCTTGTCCAGTTCACTTTTCTCTTCATATATCTCTCTTAAACTTTGATCCAGTCTTTGCTGTTGCTGAGTAATATCAGTCTCTCTCTGCTCCAACTCAGCCTTCCCCATTATCATTGTTTGTCTCGTGGTCACCATTTCAGAATTCACCCTTTTTATCTCATCTCTAATGAAATCTAGTTCATCCCTCTGAAGTGCCATTTCTCTCTTCTCTTTTTCAATTACTTCTCTCTGGGCAAGGAGGTTTCTATTTATCTTTTCTAAACTTTCTCTCTCTTTTTCTATGTTGTTGTATTGAACTTGAGCTTCATTTCTCTGTTGTTCAGTCCAGATTTGCAGTTCGACCTTTTTCTGCTTCATTTCTTCCTTTTCGTTCTCAATTTCATAGCGGATCTTCTCAAGCAACTCAAAGTCACTATCATTTCTTTGTTTTTGCAATTCTAATTCAATTTGCATTTTTTCAATAACACTTTGTCTCCTATTGGTTTCCTCAAGAACATTATCCAAATTTCCCTGTTTAGTCTGAAGCTGCAAAGCAATTCCATCTATTTCCATGTTTTTCCTCTTAGTTTCCTTTATGAAATGCTCTAATTCTTCTTGCTTTTTCTGTATGTTAAACTCTTTTTCCTTAAGAGCATTTTGCTTGCTTTGCAGGATATCTCTTTCAAGTTCAATTGACTGCATCTGACTATATATCTCTGCTTGCATTTGTTCAGTGTCTTCCCTTTCTTTTCTGGTCATGTATTTAATGTTTTGAATTTCTTCATTAGCTTTCTGAAGGTCTTGTGATAAATTAGCAAGTTTCTGTTTCTCCTCCAATATGTGTGTAATGTTAAGCTCCATCATCTGTTTCTGCTCTTCAATTTCACACCTCTTTTGTTCCAAATGTGCTCTCTCCTTCTTATTGCTCTCCATGGCTTTATCATTCTCTTGTTGTTGGTTGAGTACCTCAGCCTGTCTTTTCTCAATTTTTGATTTTTCCATCATTAGGTTTTTCTTCATGTTCTCATTTTCATCTTGCTCTTTCTTTATCTCTGCCCTTAAAAGTTCTATTTGGTTGCTTATCATCATCAAGTTATTCCTTTCTATCTCGCTTGCCTCCTTTTCTGTAGTAAGTTCATCTTTCATCTGCTCAAGTGCCAGTATCTCCTTTTGTATCTCAATCTGTCTTTTTGAATCAAGCTCTCTTTGCTTAATAATTTGACTTTCCACTTCCTCTTTTTCTCTGTCAATCTCTTTTTTTCTGTTTTCCATCTCAGTCTTTTCCTTCTCCAGCATTATTTCAATTTTCTCATATTCTTGCTTTTGTCTCTCCATCTCCTTCATCATTTTTTCAATGTCTCTCATTTTCCTTTCAGTCTCGTTCTTGGAAATTATCATTTCATCTCTATCTTTTTGGAGTTTGGATTTCATGTCTTCAACTTTTTCCTTTTCCTTTAGGTTAGCGTTGGTTTCTCTCTGCATCTTAGCTTTAGTCTCTTCAATGTTGTTTTTGGCATCTTTAATTTTTTGGTTAGCAATTTCTATTTCTTTATTCTTTTTTTCTAGTTCAACCCTCATTTGCGATAGTTCCTCTACTTTTTTATCAATCTGTTCTTTCCTGTTTTCAAGGTCCTCTCTGTGTTTTTGTAATCCACTTTGCAGTTTATTATTGATTTCTCTCTGTCTCTCTAATAGTAAGACTTCTTCCTCCATTCTTTGCTTTTCCTCTTCGATCTTCAACCAACATTTCTCCTGATCTTCCCTCTCCTTTTGGATAACACTTTGGATCTCTTTGGACTCTGCCCTTATCTGTTCCAGTACACCCTTTTCATCTTGTATATTTTGCTTTTCATGTTTTAAATTTTGTAATTGCCTCTCCAGATCAGTCTTTGTGATTTCAAAATCTTTCTTCTCTTCATCCATCCACTTTTTGCTGATTTCAATCAGTGATTTTTCTTTCTGTACCTCTTCGAACAACTTTCTATATTCATTCCTTTCACTCTTCATTGTTTCATCCATTTCTATTAATCGTTGTCTCTCCTCTTCAATTTCCGCTGCTTTTCTCTCCAGATTACTTTTAATCTTGTCATGCATTTCATACATTTCATCTTGAGTCTGTTTCAGCTGCTGTTTCTCGTTCATGAGAGTTTGCATTCTGTTGTCAAGCTCACTTTCCTTTCTTTGCAACTCTCCTTGAAGTGTGACCAGTTTCTGCCTTTCTGAAAGTATGTGTTCCTTCTCTTTGTCAATATCATCTCTCTCTTTTGCTCTGTCCACTCTCATCTGTTCTAGAACCTCTCTCTGATTTTGAATCTCTTGTATTGCCTCCTCATTCTTTACTCTCTGTTGTAATGTTTTTGTTTCCAGGTCCTCCGTTTCTCTCACTAACTTTTCTTTATTAAATTGCAGATTAGTCTTTTCAATTTCATAAACATCCCTGTCATTTTTCAGTCCTATTTTTTCATTTTGCAGTTCAGCTCTCATTACGTCAAAATATTTTTTCTCAGTCTCCATTTCTCTAATGGTCTTTTCCATATGCTCACTTTGAATTTGAAGTTTGAGAATTTGGTCTTTCTCACTGTTTACTTCCTGCATGAGGATTTCTATGACTTCTAAATTCTTTTGATGCTCAGCACGGGCATCTTCAAGCTCTGATTTTTCCTTTTCAATATTTTGATTCATGATATCTACCTCTTGTGTCTGTTTTCTTAAACTATCTTTCTCTTGTTCAATCAAATCTCTCTCCTTGCTGACTAGCTGCTTCATTCCTTTCACTTGCTCTTTTTCTTTGTTTAGTTCATTCCTCATCTCTTCTAGATTCTCCTCCATTTTTCTGGTACCTCTAATTCTGTCTTCAAGTTCAACCCTCTTGTTTTCTAGCTCCAACCTCATCTTTTCTAGATTTTTCCATTCTTTCTCATAGGCAGTGCTCATCTCATGCTTTTGTTGGTTAATTTCAGCTTGTTGGTATTCTAACCGATCCTTCACCATCATCAAATCTTGTTTTAAAGATTCAATATAATCTCTCTGTCTTTGTAGGTCATCCCTGAAGAGCTCTAACTCTTGCCTTTCTTGCTTTGTATTGTCCTTCTCTTTTGCAATATCTTCACTTTTATTCAGCATTTCCATATTTATCTTCTCAAGTTTCTCTTTCTTTTTCTCTATTCCTTTAACT
The DNA here is from genome assembly GCF_019703515.2 of Myxocyprinus asiaticus. NCBI lineage: Eukaryota > Metazoa > Chordata > Actinopteri > Cypriniformes > Catostomidae > Myxocyprinus > Myxocyprinus asiaticus. The sequence continues at coordinate 23,309,688 of NC_059373.1, forward strand.
ATTCGTCCCTCCTCCTCAAGCTCATTTTTCTGCTTCTCTAGTATCTGCTCTCTCCTTTTTATCTCAGAAGTTATTGCTTCCAGTTCACTCTTTTTCTTTTCATGCAACGCTTTCATTTCTTCCATGGTTTGCCTCTGGGTTTGTATATTGTTCAACACATGTTCCAGATCACTCTTATTTCTCAGGAGTTCCTCAGTGATCCTATTAAGTTCTTCCTTTGACTTCTGGACAGCTATTTCTTCTGTGTCCTTAAAAACTTTTTCTTTGACCAATTCTACCTTGTCCAATTTTCTTTCTGTCTCTACGTATTCCTTTTCTCGGTTTAAGTCGTCCTTGATTTTTTCCAGCTCTTTTCTTTCTTTCTGCAGTATTTCTCTCATGCTCTCTTGGTCTCGTTGCTCCTGTACAAGTTCTACCCTTTTCCTCTCCAATTGATTCTTGTGTCTTCTGGTGGTTTCTAGCTCTTCTCTAAATCTTCCTAGATTTTCTCGTATTTGTCCAATATTTTGAATTAGCCTCTGGATCTCAAATTTGAAGCTTTCTTTTTCATGTTTTTCTGACTTTCTTTCCTCCATCCTTCTCTCCATGTCAAATTTCAGATCTTGCACCATTTCCCTGATTTTCTCAACCTCTAAAATGAGCCTTTGAATGTCAGTGTTTGTAGTTTCGTCATCTTCTAGATTGGTAGTTCTCTCCATCAAGAGTTCAAAATCATCTCTAGTGCTTTGAATGTTATTCCTTAGCAGCTCCAGATCTTTCCCCTCTCTGTTGATCTCTTCTCTGGCCTTTGCTATCTCAGTCTTCATTCTCTCCATCTCATCCCTTTTTCTCACTACTTGTTTCATTTTCTGATCCAGATCCCTCTTTTCTAGGACTATCTCAGACCTAATGACTTCCAGTTCTCTCTTCTCATGCCTCATTTTTTGAATTCTTTCTTCTAATTCTTCTTTCTGTCTCTGAATTTCCATCAGTTCCACCTCACCTGATGGTAATCCTGGCTCTCTACTTTCAGTGTCCCTTTCACTTTTTAATATAACAGACCTCATTTTACCTAGCTCGGCCCTCTGATGGTTTATATCTACTTTACTCTTTTCAAGTTCTAACTGTTGTCGATGCCCCTCAGCCTTCATCCCTGTCACTGTTTTTATTTGTCTGTTCACTTCTTCCATCATGCGCTCACTTTCCTCATTTGTAACATCTTGTGGGTCGTCAATGCTTAATGCTTCCATTTTATCTGTTAAATCCACTGACACTCCGTCTGTCATTTCAGAGAAACTCTCACTTCCTTCCTTTCCCCTGGGTAATGTATCTTCTGCTTTCTCTCTGGTTGTCTCTTCTAGAAGGCTTTCCAGAATCTCAGATTTCTTCTGTGTGTCAGCCTTTGCTTTATGCAGTAGTTCAGATTGATTATGTAGTTTTTGTTTGTCCAATGCCATTTCTTGTCTTTGACTCTCCAAAGCAGCTCTTTTTTTCTCAAATTCACTTCTCTCTCTACTCAACAAGTCTTTGCTTCTTTCTATTTGCTGTCTTTCATGTTGTATCTCATTCTTCTGCTGCTCATAAGTTTCTTTAATTTTCTGTCTCATGGCTTCAACTTCCTGCCTCATGTTCTCCAGTTCAAGTCTTTCTTTCCTAGTTGTGTTGACTTCTTCTTTCATTCTTCTTAGAACATTTCTAATATGCTCAATTTCGTGGATCAATCTCTGCATGTAAGCACTCATTTCTTGTCTTTCCTCTACTTCAACATCACCACCTCTCTCCATCCTTTTTTCCAGATCATATTCTGTTTTCCAAGCCATTTCACCAGTCTTTTCAACCTCTTGAATAAGCCTCTGTAACTCAGTGTTCATCTGTTCTCTCTCCTCCAGATCGCCACCTCTCTCTTCCATGGGAGATTCCATTCCCTCTTTCGCTCTTTGAATCTCAGCTTTTAGTTGTTCCATCTCACCCCGCTCTATACTTAGCATGATCCTTTCCATTTTAAGCTTCTCATTTGCATTTTCTATGTCAGCCCTTATTTTCTCCATCTCATCTCTTTTTCTTACAGCCTGTCTTATCCTTTGATCAAGATCTTTCCTCTTGCTATCAGTTTCATCATGAAGAAGCTTCAGTTCTCCCATCTCAAGTTTAGTCTTTTGAATCTTATCCTCTAATTCTTGGGTTTGTTTCTGTATTTCAGCTCTCATACTAATGAGTTTCTCCATCTCAGAATGCCTTTTTGTCTCAAACTGCTCTTTTTGAATTAGAATATTTAATCTGATGTCTTCCAGTTCTTGTTTCTCACGTTTGGTTTCTTCCAAATCCTTTTCGTTTTCTTCTCTTTGCTTTTGTTGCAGAGCTGTCATCTTATCATATTTTTCCATTTCTCTCATGACCTCTTTCAACTTTTCATCATTTGATTCTTGTTCTTTTGCTAATTCAGCCTTTAGGTCTTTGATTATGTCCATCTCTTCTTGCAACTTTTTAATTTGTGCAGCCCATTCCTCCTCTGCCATCTTTAGTCTCCTTCGCTCTTCTTGTATTCCTTGCTCTGATTCATCCTTTTGTTTAACCATCTCTTCTTTTAGTTTTTCTGTTTCTGCTTGGAGGAGATGTAGCTCATGAGTTCTCAACTTTACTGCTGTCTTTTCTTTTTCAATTGCCTCTTCCTGATTAAGTAGATTACGTCTGATATCCTCAATACTTTCTCTTTCCTTTTGTAAATTTTCTTCCATCTGTTTTATTACCTGTCTTTCAAGATCAGAATCTTCCCTACATTTCTCTATCTCAGTTTTTGCCTTCTGTAGTTCTAGTTTGCATTCTTTCAGCTTTTTGGCATATGTTTCCAACTCCTCCTTTTGTTGCTGTATCTCAGTATTTTGTTTATATAGGTCTGCTTTCATTTTGCTCTCTTCAGTATCTCCCTCAAGTGCATCTTTCCTTCTCTCACTCATCTCTTGCATTGACTTTTCTATAGCCTCAGTTTTCCTTTGGAGCTCTGCTTTCATTTGCTCTAGATCATCTTTTTCATCTTGAATATTCTTTTTGTTGATTGTTATCAACTCTAATTCTTCATTCAGGTTTGATTTCTTTTGCTTCATGTCATTTATGTCTTTTTCCAGTTGTTTCTTGTTTTCCTCAATTGATTTAAACTCCTCCAACAGCTGTTTCTTAAGGTGGTCCATATTTTCAGTATCCTTCTTAAGCATTTCCCTCAAATTGACCTCCATCAACTGCTTCTGCTCTAACAACTCCGCCTTTTCTCTCTCAAGGTCATGTTTTTGTCTTAATATCTCCACATCAATCTGATCAAGATTATTCCTCTCTTTCTGCAGCTCAGTCCGTGTGATGTCATTCTTCTCCGACTGGATAGCACACTGCCTTTTGAAATCTTCCTTGGTTTTCTCCAGATCCAACCTTTCATTTGTAATCATCTCTTTGTCTACAGCAATGGCTTTTTGCTGTCTTTCTATCTCAGCTTGCATTTCATTCAGGATGTCATTTTTGAGTTTGGCCTCCTCAACAAGATGCTGTCTCTCTTTTTCTAGCTCTGCTGCAAACCTTTGTCCTTCTATGTGAAGGTTTAGCTTTAGCTTCAGGATATCTTCTTTCTCTTTGTGTAGTTCAGCCCTCATATTATACATGTCATCTTTCTCATTCTCAAAAGCTTGTTTCTGAATGCTGAGGTTTTCGAAGTCTCTGGCCAATTCGGCTCTCTTTTGTTCCAAATTCTCCATATCGATTCTTTCCATTATTATGTTGTTTTTCATGTCATCCATTTCCTTTTGTTGATTTTGAAGTTCCACTTTCATTTGATCTAGTTTATTCTCTTTGTGCCTTATTTCTTCCTTCTCATCTTCAATTTGAGCTATTTGTCTCAAGTTCTTTGTATTCATCTGCTCCAGTATGTCTATCTCAACCTGTATCACAGCTCTTCTATTATCTAGATCTACCATGGCTTTGCTAATCTCTGCCTTGGTTTTCTCCAGCTCAGACCTTTCTTCTTGAAGCAGGTCTTTGTCAGATTTAATGACTTCCCTTTGCTTATCTATCTCATCATATGTTCCAACTAAGAACTCTCCCTCCATTTGGCTCTTTTCAGGAAGACTAATAATGTCATCTCTCTGTTTTTGAAATTGGGCTGCCATCTCTTTTAGTTTCTGTCTGTCACTGTTTGTCTCCTCAATTCGATTCTCAAAGTCCTCAGCTTTTATTTGAAGGTCAGTTTTCATCTTCTGTAGCTCTTCCTTCTCATTCTCAATTTTTTGCTTCTCAATTTTTATATTCTCAATTTCTCTCTCTATATCCATTTTCTGTCTCTGCATATTATCCAAATCTCTAGTCAGCAGCCCTCTTTCTTTTTCAACTGCATCTTTTTCTTCAAGTAACTTTATTTTCAGTTGCTTAATGTTCTCCTTCTCCTTCTCTAGCATGACCATATTGCTTTCCATATTCCTCTTCTGTGCCATCAATTCAATCCTTTCTTTTTCTATATTTGTCATTTCTGTCTTTGTAAATTCCATTAAATCATCAGCCTCTCTCTGTAAATGATCAATATCAATCTGTCTCTGGTCAAGCCGATTCATTTCCAGCATGATAATGTTCTTCAGCTCATCCATCTCCTGCTGTTGTTTTAGAACATCTCCTTGGAGCTGTACAAGTTCACTTTCTCTGCGTGATAGATTTCCATTCTCGTTTTCAATAATTTCCACTTGTTTAGAGATGTCCATCCTCATTTTTTCAATAGTGTCCTTCTCGCTCTTTATCTCTGCCACTATCATCTCATGATTTTCCCTTTGTTCTGTAAAATAATCGTTGGCTTTAGCAATTTCTGTCTTGATTTTCTCAAGATCAGCCTTCTCCATTTCAAACTCAGTTGCAACTCTTTGTTGATTGTATTTCTGCACATTAATCTCCTCATTAAGACTCTCAATAATCCCCCTTTCTTCTCGAAGTTGAGCTGCCATTTCTTCTAGCTTCTGTCTTTCATTCTGGATGTCCTGCTTTTGCTTTTCAATATGATCTGCTTCATTTAGCAAATCGGCTCTCATCTGATCGAACTTCTCCCTCTCATCTTCAATAAGCTGCTTCTCAGACATGATCTCATCTTTATCATGTATGTCTGGCTTCATTCTCTCTGTGTCTGTTTCTAATGCATCTTTCAAATGGAAGTGTAATTCCTTCACTTGCTCTGTCATGACTCTTTGTCTGTCAGGATCAGTCCTCTCCTTTTCTGAGACTCTGTTGGCTGCATCCACTGCACTCTGCTGAAAAACCATTGCAGTCTTTGCTTTCCCAAGCAGACTCTCTTCTAATGGGATTTCGAACCTCAAGCGATCTTCTCGCTGTTTTTTAATGTCTGCTCTCATTCTCTCAAGATCATCCTTTCCCATTCTTAACTGCTCCTTTTCATTTTCAAGGATAATTCTTTCTCTTGAGATTTTCTCCCTCATCTGCTGAAGAGTGTCTCTCTCTTGCTGTATCTCTTCCATTGTGATCTCAAGTTTTGCCTTAAGTTCAGCAAGTTGGCATTCAAGATCTTCCTTATCTTTGGTTTTCTCCAGATCAGAATGTTCCTTTCTGATCAAGTCTTTGTCACTCTCAATTGCTTGTTGTTCCTTCTGTATTTCAATATAAGTGTTATCCAAAATATCTTTCTTTCTTTTTGTGTCCTCATCTAGATAACTGAAATCATGTCTTTCTTTTTGGAATTGAGTTGCCATTTCCTCCACCCTCTGTCTTTCGTGTTGTATCTCTAGTTTTAGCTTCTCAATCTCATCCGCTTCTCTTCGTAGCTCATATTTCAATTGTCGCATCATTTCCTTCTCACCCTCAAAAGCTTCTCTCTCAAGTTTGAGACTCTCTGAGTCTTTGTCTAAATTAGCTCTCTTTTTATCTACATCTTCTATATCTCTATTTAGAAATTGCCTGGACTTTTCAAGTAATTTCTTCTCTGTAAGTACCTCTTCCATGAGGAGTTCCACATTTTCGGTCTTCTTTTTCAACTCATTCATCAAGTCCTGTTTTTCTTTGGCCATTGCAGCTCTTTTGCTTTCAACACTATTCTTTTCGTTAGTTGCAAATTCCACAATCTCATCTCTTTCTTTCTGAAGTTGTGCAGCCATTTCTTCCAAATGTTGTCTTTCACTTTCTGTCTCTTCCTTTAGATTTCTAATATCATCAGTTTCTCTTAGAAGCTGGATCTTCATCTGTTCTAATATGTCCTTTTCATCTTCAATCGCACGTTTCTGAAATGTTAACATCATCAAGTCCTGAGACAGATTCTTTCTCTTTTGGTCTAAATCATCACTTTCTTTCTGCAGAAATTTACTGTTATTATCAATTAACTCCCTTTCTTTATGCAAGTTTTGTCTTAGAATTTCCAAGTTCTCAGTGTTTTCTTCCATCTCTTTTTTATCCTTATCTAGTCGACTTCTCTCAGTCTTTACTGAGTCCATAATGGCATTCAATTCTGTTTGTTGTTTATCTAGATCAGCTAGTCTCAGATCAAGCTGACATCTTTCATTTTCAAGAAGGCTCTTTTCATTCTTTGTGAATTCCACAACGTCATTAACTTCTTTTTGTTGTTTTTCTATTTCCTTTTCTATTTCAGCCTTTCGCAGTTCAAGCTGGTTCTTCTCTGTAGTGATGATTCGTTTGAGGTTTTCCATTTCACTTTGTTGTTTATTAATGTCTGCTTGCAGTCGTTTTAGTTCATCTTTTCTGGCTCTTATTTTTTCTTTTTCATTTTCAATATCCTCTGTCTGTTTAGAAATATGCACCCTCATTTGCTCAAGATTCTCCTTCTCTCTTTGTAGATTTGCTGATGCAGATTCGTTTGCAACTTTCATTTCATCCAGAATTTCATTTTTGTTCTTTATCTCTTCAGCAAGACTGGCAATTTCATCTCTGTCTTTCTGAAGTTGTGTTGCCATATTTTCCAAATTCTGTCTATCATTCTGTGTTTCTTCTTTTAGCTTTCTGATGTAATCATTTTCTCTTTGTAGCTGGCTCTTCATCTGTTCTAACTTAGTCTTCTCATCTTCAGACTCTTGTTTCTGAAGTGTTATCATCTCCACGTCCTGAACTAGATTCTTTCTTCTTTGATCTACATCGTCGCCTTCTTTCTGCAACATTTTTCTGTTATTATCAATCATTTCCCTTTCTTTAAGTAAGTCTTGCCTAAGAAGCTCCAAGTTCTCAGTCTCTGTCTTGAGGGCATCTCTCAAATGGTTTTCCATTTGCTGCTTCTGTTCTTCCATCTCTTCTTTATCCTTATCTAGTTGACCTCTTTCATTTCTCATTAGTTCCATTATATCATTGACTTTTGTCTGTTGTTTGTCTAGCTCAGCCTGTCTCAGATCAAGCTGGTTGCTGTCCATTATTATAATGGCTCTGGCATTGTCCACTTCCTTTTGTTCATTCTGAATTTCAGCTTGCAGTTGCTCAAGTTCTTTTTGTTTGTGTCTTATTTGTTCCTTTTCCCTTTCAGTGTCATTTGTTTGTCTTGTGATGTTCGCACTCATCGACTCTAGCGATTCTCTTTCTTTCTGTATCTCTGCCAGTTTGATCTCATTCTCTTCTCTTTGCTCTACAAGTTTCTGTTCAAGATCTTTCTTAGCACCTTCAAATTCACATTTGTTTTTCTCCAGGTCAAGTTTTTGCTTCTCAAGCATGTCTTTATCAAATTGAAAGACTTTCCTTTTCTCTTCAATATCAGCATTCATTTCATCCAACATCATGTGTTTTCTTTTTGTCTCCTCAATGAGATTAATGACATCATCTCTCTCCATTTGGAGTTGAGCTGCCATTTCCTCCACCCTCTGTCTATCACGTTGTGCCTCTAGTTTTAGCTTTTTAATCTCATGTGCTTCTTTTTGGAGGTTAGTTTTCATTTTTTCCATTGTTTCCTTCTCATTCTCAAAAGCTTCTCTCTCAAGTTTAAGACTCTCTGAATCTTTGTCTACATTGGCTCTTTTTCTTTCTACATCTTCCCCATTTCTCTTCAGTAATTCCTTTTCAGTCAATACCTCTTTCAAGAGGAGATCCACATATTCAGACTTCTTTTTCAGTTCATCCATCATGTCCTCTTTTTCACAGATCATTGCAGCTCTTTCATTTTCAAGAAGGCTCTTTTCATTCTTTGTGAATTCCACAACGTCATTAACTTCTTTTTGTTGTTTTTCTATTTCCTTTTCTATTTCAGCCTTTCGCAGTTCAAGCTGGTTCTTCTCTGTAGTGATGATTCGTTTGAGGTTTTCCATTTCACTTTGTTGTTTATTAATGTCTGCTTGCAGTCGTTTTAGTTCATCTTTTCTGGCTCTTATTTTTTCTTTTTCATTTTCAATATCCTCTGTCTGTTTAGAAATATGCACCCTCATTTGCTCAAGATTCTCCTTCTCTCTTTGTAGATTTGCTGATGCAGATTCGTTTGCAACTTTCATTTCATCCAGAATTTCATTTTTGTTCTTTATCTCTTCAGCAAGACTGGCAATTTCATCTCTGTCTTTCTGAAGTTGTGTTGCCATATTTTCCAAATTCTGTCTATCATTCTGTGTTTCTTCTTTTAGCTTTCTGATGTAATCATTTTCTCTTTGTAGCTGGCTCTTCATCTGTTCTAACTTAGTCTTCTCATCTTCAGACTCTTGTTTCTGAAGTGTTATCATCTCCACGTCCTGAACTAGATTCTTTCTTCTTTGATCTACATCGTCGCCTTCTTTCTGCAACATTTTTCTGTTATTATCAATCATTTCCCTTTCTTTAAGTAAGTCTTGCCTAAGAAGCTCCAAGTTCTCAGTCTCTGTCTTGAGGGCATCTCTCAAATGGTTTTCCATTTGCTGCTTCTGTTCTTCCATCTCTTCTTTATCCTTATCTAGTTGACCTCTTTCATTTCTCATTAGTTCCATTATATCATTGACTTTTGTCTGTTGTTTGTCTAGCTCAGCCTGTCTCAGATCAAGCTGGTTGCTGTCCATTATTATAATGGCTCTGGCATTGTCCACTTCCTTTTGTTCATTCTGAATTTCAGCTTGCAGTTGCTCAAGTTCTTTTTGTTTGTGTCTTATTTGTTCCTTTTCCCTTTCAGTGTCATTTGTTTGTCTTGTGATGTTCGCACTCATCGACTCTAGCGATTCTCTTTCTTTCTGTATCTCTGCCAGTTTGATCTCATTCTCTTCTCTTTGCTCTACAAGTTTCTGTTCAAGATCTTTCTTAGCACCTTCAAATTCACATTTGTTTTTCTCCAGGTCAAGTTTTTGCTTCTCAAGCATGTCTTTATCAAATTGAAAGACTTTCCTTTTCTCTTCAATATCAGCATTCATTTCATCCAACATCATGTGTTTTCTTTTTGTCTCCTCAATGAGATTAATGACATCATCTCTCTCCATTTGGAGTTGAGCTGCCATTTCCTCCACCCTCTGTCTATCACGTTGTGCCTCTAGTTTTAGCTTTTTAATCTCATGTGCTTCTTTTTGGAGGTTAGTTTTCATTTTTTCCATTGTTTCCTTCTCATTCTCAAAAGCTTCTCTCTCAAGTTTAAGACTCTCTGAATCTTTGTCTACATTGGCTCTTTTTCTTTCTACATCTTCCCCATTTCTCTTCAGTAATTCCTTTTCAGTCAATACCTCTTTCAAGAGGAGATCCACATATTCAGACTTCTTTTTCAGTTCATCCATCATGTCCTCTTTTTCACAGATCATTGCAGCTCTTTCATTTTCAAGAAGGCTCTTTTCATTCTTTGTGAATTCCACAACGTCATTAACTTCTTTTTGTTGTTTTTCTATTTCCTTTTCTATTTCAGCCTTTCGCAGTTCAAGCTGGTTCTTCTCTGTAGTGATGATTCGTTTGAGGTTTTCCATTTCACTTTGTTGTTTATTAATGTCTGCTTGCAGTCGTTTTAGTTCATCTTTTCTGGCTCTTATTTTTTCTTTTTCATTTTCAATATCCTCTGTCTGTTTAGAAATATGCACCCTCATTTGCTCAAGATTCTCCTTCTCTCTTTGTAGATTTGCTGATGCAGATTCGTTTGCAACTTTCATTTCATCCAGAATTTCATTTTTGTTCTTTATCTCTTCAGCAAGACTGGCAATTTCATCTCTGTCTTTCTGAAGTTGTGTTGCCATATTTTCCAAATTCTGTCTATCATTCTGTGTTTCTTCTTTTAGCTTTCTGATGTAATCATTTTCTCTTTGTAGCTGGCTCTTCATCTGTTCTAACTTAGTCTTCTCATCTTCAGACTCTTGTTTCTGAAGTGTTATCATCTCCACGTCCTGAACTAGATTCTTTCTTCTTTGATCTACATCGTCGCCTTCTTTCTGCAACATTTTTCTGTTATTATCAATCATTTCCCTTTCTTTAAGTAAGTCTTGCCTAAGAAGCTCCAAGTTCTCAGTCTCTGTCTTGAGGGCATCTCTCAAATGGTTTTCCATTTGCTGCTTCTGTTCTTCCATCTCTTCTTTATCCTTATCTAGTTGACCTCTTTCATTTCTCATTAGTTCCATTATATCATTGACTTTTGTCTGTTGTTTGTCTAGCTCAGCCTGTCTCAGATCAAGCTGGTTGCTGTCCATTATTATAATGGCTCTGGCATTGTCCACTTCCTTTTGTTCATTCTGAATTTCAGCTTGCAGTTGCTCAAGTTCTTTTTGTTTGTGTCTTATTTGTTCCTTTTCCCTTTCAGTGTCATTTGTTTGTCTTGTGATGTTCGCACTCATCGACTCTAGCGATTCTCTTTCTTTCTGTATCTCTGCCAGTTTGATCTCATTCTCTTCTCTTTGCTCTACAAGTTTCTGTTCAAGATCTTTCTTAGCACCTTCAAATTCACATTTGTTTTTCTCCAGGTCAAGTTTTTGCTTCTCAAGCATGTCTTTATCAAATTGAAAGACTTTCCTTTTCTCTTCAATATCAGCATTCATTTCATCCAACATCATGTGTTTTCTTTTTGTCTCCTCAATGAGATTAATGACATCATCTCTCTCCATTTGGAGTTGAGCTGCCATTTCCTCCACCCTCTGTCTATCACGTTGTGCCTCTAGTTTTAGCTTTTTAATCTCATGTGCTTCTTTTTGGAGGTTAGTTTTCATTTTTTCCATTGTTTCCTTCTCATTCTCAAAAGCTTCTCTCTCAAGTTTAAGACTCTCTGAATCTTTGTCTACATTGGCTCTTTTTCTTTCTACATCTTCCCCATTTCTCTTCAGTAATTCCTTTTCAGTCAATACCTCTTTCAAGAGGAGATCCACATATTCAGACTTCTTTTTCAGTTCATCCATCATGTCCTCTTTTTCACAGATCATTGCAGCTCTTTCATTTTCAAGAAGGCTCTTTTCATTCTTTGTGAATTCCACAACGTCATTAACTTCTTTTTGTTGTTTTTCTATTTCCTTTTCTATTTCAGCCTTTCGCAGTTCAAGCTGGTTCTTCTCTGTAGTGATGATTCGTTTGAGGTTTTCCATTTCACTTTGTTGTTTATTAATGTCTGCTTGCAGTCGTTTTAGTTCATCTTTTCTGGCTCTTATTTTTTCTTTTTCATTTTCAATATCCTCTGTCTGTTTAGAAATATGCACCCTCATTTGCTCAAGATTCTCCTTCTCTCTTTGTAGATTTGCTGATGCAGATTCGTTTGCAACTTTCATTTCATCCAGAATTTCATTTTTGTTCTTTATCTCTTCAGCAAGACTGGCAATTTCATCTCTGTCTTTCTGAAGTTGTGTTGCCATATTTTCCAAATTCTGTCTATCATTCTGTGTTTCTTCTTTTAGCTTTCTGATGTAATCATTTTCTCTTTGTAGCTGGCTCTTCATCTGTTCTAACTTAGTCTTCTCATCTTCAGACTCTTGTTTCTGAAGTGTTATCATCTCCACGTCCTGAACTAGATTCTTTCTTCTTTGATCTACATCGTCGCCTTCTTTCTGCAACATTTTTCTGTTATTATCAATCATTTCCCTTTCTTTAAGTAAGTCTTGCCTAAGAAGCTCCAAGTTCTCAGTCTCTGTCTTGAGGGCATCTCTCAAATGGTTTTCCATTTGCTGCTTCTGTTCTTCCATCTCTTCTTTATCCTTATCTAGTTGACCTCTTTCATTTCTCATTAGTTCCATTATATCATTGACTTTTGTCTGTTGTTTGTCTAGCTCAGCCTGTCTCAGATCAAGCTGGTTGCTGTCCATTATTATAATGGCTCTGGCATTGTCCACTTCCTTTTGTTCATTCTGAATTTCAGCTTGCAGTTGCTCAAGTTCTTTTTGTTTGTGTCTTATTTGTTCCTTTTCCCTTTCAGTGTCATTTGTTTGTCTTGTGATGTTCGCACTCATCGACTCTAGCGATTCTCTTTCTTTCTGTATCTCTGCCAGTTTGATCTCATTCTCTTCTCTTTGCTCTACAAGTTTCTGTTCAAGATCTTTCTTAGCACCTTCAAATTCACATTTGTTTTTCTCCAGGTCAAGTTTTTGCTTCTCAAGCATGTCTTTATCAAATTGAAAGACTTTCCTTTTCTCTTCAATATCAGCATTCATTTCATCCAACATCATGTGTTTTCTTTTTGTCTCCTCAATGAGATTAATGACATCATCTCTCTCCATTTGGAGTTGAGCTGCCATTTCCTCCACCCTCTGTCTATCACGTTGTGCCTCTAGTTTTAGCTTTTTAATCTCATGTGCTTCTTTTTGGAGGTTAGTTTTCATTTTTTCCATTGTTTCCTTCTCATTCTCAAAAGCTTCTCTCTCAAGTTTAAGACTCTCTGAATCTTTGTCTACATTGGCTCTTTTTCTTTCTACATCTTCCCCATTTCTCTTCAGTAATTCCTTTTCAGTCAATACCTCTTTCAAGAGGAGATCCACATATTCAGACTTCTTTTTCAGTTCATCCATCATGTCCTCTTTTTCACAGATCATTGCAGCTCTTTCATTTTCAAGAAGGCTCTTTTCATTCTTTGTGAATTCCACAACGTCATTAACTTCTTTTTGTTGTTTTTCTATTTCCTTTTCTATTTCAGCCTTTCGCAGTTCAAGCTGGTTCTTCTCTGTAGTGATGATTCGTTTGAGGTTTTCCATTTCACTTTGTTGTTTATTAATGTCTGCTTGCAGTCGTTTTAGTTCATCTTTTCTGGCTCTTATTTTTTCTTTTTCATTTTCAATATCCTCTGTCTGTTTAGAAATATGCACCCTCATTTGCTCAAGATTCTCCTTCTCTCTTTGTAGATTTGCTGATGCAGATTCGTTTGCAACTTTCATTTCATCCAGAATTTCATTTTTGTTCTTTATCTCTTCAGCAAGACTGGCAATTTCATCTCTGTCTTTCTGAAGTTGTGTTGCCATATTTTCCAAATTCTGTCTATCATTCTGTGTTTCTTCTTTTAGCTTTCTGATGTAATCATTTTCTCTTTGTAGCTGGCTCTTCATCTGTTCTAACTTAGTCTTCTCATCTTCAGACTCTTGTTTCTGAAGTGTTATCATCTCCACGTCCTGAACTAGATTCTTTCTTCTTTGATCTACATCGTCGCCTTCTTTCTGCAACATTTTTCTGTTATTATCAATCATTTCCCTTTCTTTAAGTAAGTCTTGCCTAAGAAGCTCCAAGTTCTCAGTCTCTGTCTTGAGGGCATCTCTCAAATGGTTTTCCATTTGCTGCTTCTGTTCTTCCATCTCTTCTTTATCCTTATCTAGTTGACCTCTTTCATTTCTCATTAGTTCCATTATATCATTGACTTTTGTCTGTTGTTTGTCTAGCTCAGCCTGTCTCAGATCAAGCTGGTTGCTGTCCATTATTATAATGGCTCTGGCATTGTCCACTTCCTTTTGTTCATTCTGAATTTCAGCTTGCAGTTGCTCAAGTTCTTTTTGTTTGTGTCTTATTTGTTCCTTTTCCCTTTCAGTGTCATTTGTTTGTCTTGTGATGTTCGCACTCATCGACTCTAGCGATTCTCTTTCTTTCTGTATCTCTGCCAGTTTGATCTCATTCTCTTCTCTTTGCTCTACAAGTTTCTGTTCAAGATCTTTCTTAGCACCTTCAAATTCACATTTGTTTTTCTCCAGGTCAAGTTTTTGCTTCTCAAGCATGTCTTTATCAAATTGAAAGACTTTCCTTTTCTCTTCAATATCAGCATTCATTTCATCCAACATCATGTGTTTTCTTTTTGTCTCCTCAATGAGATTAATGACATCATCTCTCTCCATTTGGAGTTGAGCTGCCATTTCCTCCACCCTCTGTCTATCACGTTGTGCCTCTAGTTTTAGCTTTTTAATCTCATGTGCTTCTTTTTGGAGGTTAGTTTTCATTTTTTCCATTGTTTCCTTCTCATTCTCAAAAGCTTCTCTCTCAAGTTTAAGACTCTCTGAATCTTTGTCTACATTGGCTCTTTTTCTTTCTACATCTTCCCCATTTCTCTTCAGTAATTCCTTTTCAGTCAATACCTCTTTCAAGAGGAGATCCACATATTCAGACTTCTTTTTCAGTTCATCCATCATGTCCTCTTTTTCACAGATCATTGCAGCTCTTTCATTTTCAAGAAGGCTCTTTTCATTCTTTGTGAATTCCACAACGTCATTAACTTCTTTTTGTTGTTTTTCTATTTCCTTTTCTATTTCAGCCTTTCGCAGTTCAAGCTGGTTCTTCTCTGTAGTGATGATTCGTTTGAGGTTTTCCATTTCACTTTGTTGTTTATTAATGTCTGCTTGCAGTCGTTTTAGTTCATCTTTTCTGGCTCTTATTTTTTCTTTTTCATTTTCAATATCCTCTGTCTGTTTAGAAATATGCACCCTCATTTGCTCAAGATTCTCCTTCTCTCTTTGTAGATTTGCTGATGCAGATTCGTTTGCAACTTTCATTTCATCCAGAATTTCATTTTTGTTCTTTATCTCTTCAGCAAGACTGGCAATTTCATCTCTGTCTTTCTGAAGTTGTGTTGCCATATTTTCCAAATTCTGTCTATCATTCTGTGTTTCTTCTTTTAGCTTTCTGATGTAATCATTTTCTCTTTGTAGCTGGCTCTTCATCTGTTCTAACTTAGTCTTCTCATCTTCAGACTCTTGTTTCTGAAGTGTTATCATCTCCACGTCCTGAACTAGATTCTTTCTTCTTTGATCTACATCGTCGCCTTCTTTCTGCAACATTTTTCTGTTATTATCAATCATTTCCCTTTCTTTAAGTAAGTCTTGCCTAAGAAGCTCCAAGTTCTCAGTCTCTGTCTTGAGGGCATCTCTCAAATGGTTTTCCATTTGCTGCTTCTGTTCTTCCATCTCTTCTTTATCCTTATCTAGTTGACCTCTTTCATTTCTCATTAGTTCCATTATATCATTGACTTTTGTCTGTTGTTTGTCTAGCTCAGCCTGTCTCAGATCAAGCTGGTTGCCGTCCATTATTATAATGGCTCTGGCATTGTCCACTTCCTTTTGTTCATTCTGAATTTCAGCTTGCAGTTGCTCAAGTTCTTTTTGTTTGTGTCTTATTTGTTCCTTTTCCCTTTCAGTGTCATTTGTTTGTCTTGTGATGTTCGCACTCATCGACTCTAGCGATTCTCTTTCTTTCTGTATCTCTGCCAGTTTGATCTCATTCTCTTCTCTTTGCTCTACAAGTTTCTGTTCAAGATCTTTCTTAGCACCTTCAAATTCACATTTGTTTTTCTCCAGGTCAAGTTTTTGCTTCTCAAGCATGTCTTTATCAAATTGAAAGACTTTCCTTTTCTCTTCAATATCAGCATTCATTTCATCCAACATCATGTGTTTTCTTTTTGTCTCCTCAATGAGATTAATGACATCATCTCTCTCCATTTGGAGTTGAGCTGCCATTTCCTCCACCCTCTGTCTATCACGTTGTGCCTCTAGTTTTAGCTTTTTAATCTCATGTGCTTCTTTTTGGAGGTTAGTTTTCATTTTTTCCATTGTTTCCTTCTCATTCTCAAAAGCTTCTCTCTCAAGTTTAAGACTCTCTGAATCTTTGTCTACATTGGCTCTTTTTCTTTCTACATCTTCCCCATTTCTCTTCAGTAATTCCTTTTCAGTCAATACCTCTTTCAAGAGGAGATCCACATATTCAGACTTCTTTTTCAGTTCATCCATCATGTCCTCTTTTTCACAGATCATTGCAGCTCTTTCATTTTCAAGAAGGCTCTTTTCATTCTTTGTGAATTCCACAACGTCATTAACTTCTTTTTGTTGTTTTTCTATTTCCTTTTCTATTTCAGCCTTTCGCAGTTCAAGCTGGTTCTTCTCTGTAGTGATGATTCGTTTGAGGTTTTCCATTTCACTTTGTTGTTTATTAATGTCTGCTTGCAGTCGTTTTAGTTCATCTTTTCTGGCTCTTATTTTTTCTTTTTCATTTTCAATATCCTCTGTCTGTTTAGAAATATGCACCCTCATTTGCTCAAGATTCTCCTTCTCTCTTTGTAGATTTGCTGATGCAGATTCGTTTGCAACTTTCATTTCATCCAGAATTTCATTTTTGTTCTTTATCTCTTCAGCAAGACTGGCAATTTCATCTCTGTCTTTCTGAAGTTGTGTTGCCATATTTTCCAAATTCTGTCTATCATTCTGTGTTTCTTCTTTTAGCTTTCTGATGTAATCATTTTCTCTTTGTAGCTGGCTCTTCATCTGTTCTAACTTAGTCTTCTCATCTTCAGACTCTTGTTTCTGAAGTGTTATCATCTCCACGTCCTGAACTAGATTCTTTCTTCTTTGATCTACATCGTCGCCTTCTTTCTGCAACATTTTTCTGTTATTATCAATCATTTCCCTTTCTTTAAGTAAGTCTTGCCTAAGAAGCTCCAAGTTCTCAGTCTCTGTCTTGAGGGCATCTCTCAAATGGTTTTCCATTTGCTGCTTCTGTTCTTCCATCTCTTCTTTATCCTTATCTAGTTGACCTCTTTCATTTCTCATTAGTTCCATTATATCATTGACTTTTGTCTGTTGTTTGTCTAGCTCAGCCTGTCTCAGATCAAGCTGGTTGCTGTCCATTATTATAATGGCTCTGGCATTGTCCACTTCCTTTTGTTCATTCTGAATTTCAGCTTGCAGTTGCTCAAGTTCTTTTTGTTTGTGTCTTATTTGTTCCTTTTCCCTTTCAGTGTCATTTGTTTGTCTTGTGATGTTCGCACTCATCGACTCTAGCGATTCTCTTTCTTTCTGTATCTCTGCCAGTTTGATCTCATTCTCTTCTCTTTGCTCTACAAGTTTCTGTTCAAGATCTTTCTTAGCACCTTCAAATTCACATTTGTTTTTCTCCAGGTCAAGTTTTTGCTTCTCAAGCATGTCTTTATCAAATTGAAAGACTTTCCTTTTCTCTTCAATATCAGCATTCATTTCATCCAACATCATGTGTTTTCTTTTTGTCTCCTCAATGAGATTAATGACATCATCTCTCTCCATTTGGAGTTGAGCTGCCATTTCCTCCACCCTCTGTCTATCACGTTGTGCCTCTAGTTTTAGCTTTTTAATCTCATGTGCTTCTTTTTGGAGGTTAGTTTTCATTTTTTCCATTGTTTCCTTCTCATTCTCAAAAGCTTCTCTCTCAAGTTTAAGACTCTCTGAATCTTTGTCTACATTGGCTCTTTTTCTTTCTACATCTTCCCCATTTCTCTTCAGTAATTCCTTTTCAGTCAATACCTCTTTCAAGAGGAGATCCACATATTCAGACTTCTTTTTCAGTTCATCCATCATGTCCTCTTTTTCACAGATCATTGCAGCTCTTTCATTTTCAAGAAGGCTCTTTTCATTCTTTGTGAATTCCACAACGTCATTAACTTCTTTTTGTTGTTTTTCTATTTCCTTTTCTATTTCAGCCTTTCGCAGTTCAAGCTGGTTCTTCTCTGTAGTGATGATTCGTTTGAGGTTTTCCATTTCACTTTGTTGTTTATTAATGTCTGCTTGCAGTCGTTTTAGTTCATCTTTTCTGGCTCTTATTTTTTCTTTTTCATTTTCAATATCCTCTGTCTGTTTAGAAATATGCACCCTCATTTGCTCAAGATTCTCCTTCTCTCTTTGTAGATTTGCTGATGCAGATTCGTTTGCAACTTTCATTTCATCCAGAATTTCATTTTTGTTCTTTATCTCTTCAGCAAGACTGGCAATTTCATCTCTGTCTTTCTGAAGTTGTGTTGCCATATTTTCCAAATTCTGTCTATCATTCTGTGTTTCTTCTTTTAGCTTTCTGATGTAATCATTTTCTCTTTGTAGCTGGCTCTTCATCTGTTCTAACTTAGTCTTCTCATCTTCAGACTCTTGTTTCTGAAGTGTTATCATCTCCACGTCCTGAACTAGATTCTTTCTTCTTTGATCTACATCGTCGCCTTCTTTCTGCAACATTTTTCTGTTATTATCAATCATTTCCCTTTCTTTAAGTAAGTCTTGCCTAAGAAGCTCCAAGTTCTCAGTCTCTGTCTTGAGGGCATCTCTCAAATGGTTTTCCATTTGCTGCTTCTGTTCTTCCATCTCTTCTTTATCCTTATCTAGTTGACCTCTTTCATTTCTCATTAGTTCCATTATATCATTGACTTTTGTCTGTTGTTTGTCTAGCTCAGCCTGTCTCAGATCAAGCTGGTTGCTGTCCATTATTATAATGGCTCTGGCATTGTCCACTTCCTTTTGTTCATTCTGAATTTCAGCTTGCAGTTGCTCAAGTTCTTTTTGTTTGTGTCTTATTTGTTCCTTTTCCCTTTCAGTGTCATTTGTTTGTCTTGTGATGTTCGCACTCATCGACTCTAGCGATTCTCTTTCTTTCTGTATCTCTGCCAGTTTGATCTCATTCTCTTCTCTTTGCTCTACAAGTTTCTGTTCAAGATCTTTCTTAGCACCTTCAAATTCACATTTGTTTTTCTCCAGGTCAAGTTTTTGCTTCTCAAGCATGTCTTTATCAAATTGAAAGACTTTCCTTTTCTCTTCAATATCAGCATTCATTTCATCCAACATCATGTGTTTTCTTTTTGTCTCCTCAATGAGATTAATGACATCATCTCTCTCCATTTGGAGTTGAGCTGCCATTTCCTCCACCCTCTGTCTATCACGTTGTGCCTCTAGTTTTAGCTTTTTAATCTCATGTGCTTCTTTTTGGAGGTTAGTTTTCATTTTTTCCATTGTTTCCTTCTCATTCTCAAAAGCTTCTCTCTCAAGTTTAAGACTCTCTGAATCTTTGTCTACATTGGCTCTTTTTCTTTCTACATCTTCCCCATTTCTCTTCAGTAATTCCTTTTCAGTCAATACCTCTTTCAAGAGGAGATCCACATATTCAGACTTCTTTTTCAGTTCATCCATCATGTCCTCTTTTTCACAGATCATTGCAGCTCTTTCATTTTCAAGAAGGCTCTTTTCATTCTTTGTGAATTCCACAACGTCATTAACTTCTTTTTGTTGTTTTTCTATTTCCTTTTCTATTTCAGCCTTTCGCAGTTCAAGCTGGTTCTTCTCTGTAGTGATGATTCGTTTGAGGTTTTCCATTTCACTTTGTTGTTTATTAATGTCTGCTTGCAGTCGTTTTAGTTCATCTTTTCTGGCTCTTATTTTTTCTTTTTCATTTTCAATATCCTCTGTCTGTTTAGAAATATGCACCCTCATTTGCTCAAGATTCTCCTTCTCTCTTTGTAGATTTGCTGATGCAGATTCGTTTGCAACTTTCATTTCATCCAGAATTTCATTTTTGTTCTTTATCTCTTCAGCAAGACTGGCAATTTCATCTCTGTCTTTCTGAAGTTGTGTTGCCATATTTTCCAAATTCTGTCTATCATTCTGTGTTTCTTCTTTTAGCTTTCTGATGTAATCATTTTCTCTTTGTAGCTGGCTCTTCATCTGTTCTAACTTAGTCTTCTCATCTTCAGACTCTTGTTTCTGAAGTGTTATCATCTCCACGTCCTGAACTAGATTCTTTCTTCTTTGATCTACATCGTCGCCTTCTTTCTGCAACATTTTTCTGTTATTATCAATCATTTCCCTTTCTTTAAGTAAGTCTTGCCTAAGAAGCTCCAAGTTCTCAGTCTCTGTCTTGAGGGCATCTCTCAAATGGTTTTCCATTTGCTGCTTCTGTTCTTCCATCTCTTCTTTATCCTTATCTAGTTGACCTCTTTCATTTCTCATTAGTTCCATTATATCATTGACTTTTGTCTGTTGTTTGTCTAGCTCAGCCTGTCTCAGATCAAGCTGGTTGCTGTCCATTATTATAATGGCTCTGGCATTGTCCACTTCCTTTTGTTCATTCTGAATTTCAGCTTGCAGTTGCTCAAGTTCTTTTTGTTTGTGTCTTATTTGTTCCTTTTCCCTTTCAGTGTCATTTGTTTGTCTTGTGATGTTCGCACTCATCGACTCTAGCGATTCTCTTTCTTTCTGTATCTCTGCCAGTTTGATCTCATTCTCTTCTCTTTGCTCTACAAGTTTCTGTTCAAGATCTTTCTTAGCACCTTCAAATTCACATTTGTTTTTCTCCAGGTCAAGTTTTTGCTTCTCAAGCATGTCTTTATCAAATTGAAAGACTTTCCTTTTCTCTTCAATATCAGCATTCATTTCATCCAACATCATGTGTTTTCTTTTTGTCTCCTCAATGAGATTAATGACATCATCTCTCTCCATTTGGAGTTGAGCTGCCATTTCCTCCACCCTCTGTCTATCACGTTGTGCCTCTAGTTTTAGCTTTTTAATCTCATGTGCTTCTTTTTGGAGGTTAGTTTTCATTTTTTCCATTGTTTCCTTCTCATTCTCAAAAGCTTCTCTCTCAAGTTTAAGACTCTCTGAATCTTTGTCTACATTGGCTCTTTTTCTTTCTACATCTTCCCCATTTCTCTTCAGTAATTCCTTTTCAGTCAATACCTCTTTCAAGAGGAGATCCACATATTCAGACTTCTTTTTCAGTTCATCCATCATGTCCTCTTTTTCACAGATCATTGCAGCTCTTTCATTTTCAAGAAGGCTCTTTTCATTCTTTGTGAATTCCACAACGTCATTAACTTCTTTTTGTTGTTTTTCTATTTCCTTTTCTATTTCAGCCTTTCGCAGTTCAAGCTGGTTCTTCTCTGTAGTGATGATTCGTTTGAGGTTTTCCATTTCACTTTGTTGTTTATTAATGTCTGCTTGCAGTCGTTTTAGTTCATCTTTTCTGGCTCTTATTTTTTCTTTTTCATTTTCAATATCCTCTGTCTGTTTAGAAATATGCACCCTCATTTGCTCAAGATTCTCCTTCTCTCTTTGTAGATTTGCTGATGCAGATTCGTTTGCAACTTTCATTTCATCCAGAATTTCATTTTTGTTCTTTATCTCTTCAGCAAGACTGGCAATTTCATCTCTGTCTTTCTGAAGTTGTGTTGCCATATTTTCCAAATTCTGTCTATCATTCTGTGTTTCTTCTTTTAGCTTTCTGATGTAATCATTTTCTCTTTGTAGCTGGCTCTTCATCTGTTCTAACTTAGTCTTCTCATCTTCAGACTCTTGTTTCTGAAGTGTTATCATCTCCACGTCCTGAACTAGATTCTTTCTTCTTTGATCTACATCGTCGCCTTCTTTCTGCAACATTTTTCTGTTATTATCAATCATTTCCCTTTCTTTAAGTAAGTCTTGCCTAAGAAGCTCCAAGTTCTCAGTCTCTGTCTTGAGGGCATCTCTCAAATGGTTTTCCATTTGCTGCTTCTGTTCTTCCATCTCTTCTTTATCCTTATCTAGTTGACCTCTTTCATTTCTCATTAGTTCCATTATATCATTGACTTTTGTCTGTTGTTTGTCTAGCTCAGCCTGTCTCAGATCAAGCTGGTTGCTGTCCATTATTATAATGGCTCTGGCATTGTCCACTTCCTTTTGTTCATTCTGAATTTCAGCTTGCAGTTGCTCAAGTTCTTTTTGTTTGTGTCTTATTTGTTCCTTTTCCCTTTCAGTGTCATTTGTTTGTCTTGTGATGTTCGCACTCATCGACTCTAGCGATTCTCTTTCTTTCTGTATCTCTGCCAGTTTGATCTCATTCTCTTCTCTTTGCTCTACAAGTTTCTGTTCAAGATCTTTCTTAGCACCTTCAAATTCACATTTGTTTTTCTCCAGGTCAAGTTTTTGCTTCTCAAGCATGTCTTTATCAAATTGAAAGACTTTCCTTTTCTCTTCAATATCAGCATTCATTTCATCCAACATCATGTGTTTTCTTTTTGTCTCCTCAATGAGATTAATGACATCATCTCTCTCCATTTGGAGTTGAGCTGCCATTTCCTCCACCCTCTGTCTATCACGTTGTGCCTCTAGTTTTAGCTTTTTAATCTCATGTGCTTCTTTTTGGAGGTTAGTTTTCATTTTTTCCATTGTTTCCTTCTCATTCTCAAAAGCTTCTCTCTCAAGTTTAAGACTCTCTGAATCTTTGTCTACATTGGCTCTTTTTCTTTCTACATCTTCCCCATTTCTCTTCAGTAATTCCTTTTCAGTCAATACCTCTTTCAAGAGGAGATCCACATATTCAGACTTCTTTTTCAGTTCATCCATCATGTCCTCTTTTTCACAGATCATTGCAGCTCTTTCATTTTCAAGAAGGCTCTTTTCATTCTTTGTGAATTCCACAACGTCATTAACTTCTTTTTGTTGTTTTTCTATTTCCTTTTCTATTTCAGCCTTTCGCAGTTCAAGCTGGTTCTTCTCTGTAGTGATGATTCGTTTGAGGTTTTCCATTTCACTTTGTTGTTTATTAATGTCTGCTTGCAGTCGTTTTAGTTCATCTTTTCTGGCTCTTATTTTTTCTTTTTCATTTTCAATATCCTCTGTCTGTTTAGAAATATGCACCCTCATTTGCTCAAGATTCTCCTTCTCTCTTTGTAGATTTGCTGATGCAGATTCGTTTGCAACTTTCATTTCATCCAGAATTTCATTTTTGTTCTTTATCTCTTCAGCAAGACTGGCAATTTCATCTCTGTCTTTCTGAAGTTGTGTTGCCATATTTTCCAAATTCTGTCTATCATTCTGTGTTTCTTCTTTTAGCTTTCTGATGTAATCATTTTCTCTTTGTAGCTGGCTCTTCATCTGTTCTAACTTAGTCTTCTCATCTTCAGACTCTTGTTTCTGAAGTGTTATCATCTCCACGTCCTGAACTAGATTCTTTCTTCTTTGATCTACATCGTCGCCTTCTTTCTGCAACATTTTTCTGTTATTATCAATCATTTCCCTTTCTTTAAGTAAGTCTTGCCTAAGAAGCTCCAAGTTCTCAGTCTCTGTCTTGAGGGCATCTCTCAAATGGTTTTCCATTTGCTGCTTCTGTTCTTCCATCTCTTCTTTATCCTTATCTAGTTGACCTCTTTCATTTCTCATTAGTTCCATTATATCATTGACTTTTGTCTGTTGTTTGTCTAGCTCAGCCTGTCTCAGATCAAGCTGGTTGCTGTCCATTATTATAATGGCTCTGGCATTGTCCACTTCCTTTTGTTCATTCTGAATTTCAGCTTGCAGTTGCTCAAGTTCTTTTTGTTTGTGTCTTATTTGTTCCTTTTCCCTTTCAGTGTCATTTGTTTGTCTTGTGATGTTCGCACTCATCGACTCTAGCGATTCTCTTTCTTTCTGTATCTCTGCCAGTTTGATCTCATTCTCTTCTCTTTGCTCTACAAGTTTCTGTTCAAGATCTTTCTTAGCACCTTCAAATTCACATTTGTTTTTCTCCAGGTCAAGTTTTTGCTTCTCAAGCATGTCTTTATCAAATTGAAAGACTTTCCTTTTCTCTTCAATATCAGCATTCATTTCATCCAACATCATGTGTTTTCTTTTTGTCTCCTCAATGAGATTAATGACATCATCTCTCTCCATTTGGAGTTGAGCTGCCATTTCCTCCACCCTCTGTCTATCACGTTGTGCCTCTAGTTTTAGCTTTTTAATCTCATGTGCTTCTTTTTGGAGGTTAGTTTTCATTTTTTCCATTGTTTCCTTCTCATTCTCAAAAGCTTCTCTCTCAAGTTTAAGACTCTCTGAATCTTTGTCTACATTGGCTCTTTTTCTTTCTACATCTTCCCCATTTCTCTTCAGTAATTCCTTTTCAGTCAATACCTCTTTCAAGAGGAGATCCACATATTCAGACTTCTTTTTCAGTTCATCCATCATGTCCTCTTTTTCACAGATCATTGCAGCTCTTTCATTTTCAAGAAGGCTCTTTTCATTCTTTGTGAATTCCACAACGTCATTAACTTCTTTTTGTTGTTTTTCTATTTCCTTTTCTATTTCAGCCTTTCGCAGTTCAAGCTGGTTCTTCTCTGTAGTGATGATTCGTTTGAGGTTTTCCATTTCACTTTGTTGTTTATTAATGTCTGCTTGCAGTCGTTTTAGTTCATCTTTTCTGGCTCTTATTTTTTCTTTTTCATTTTCAATATCCTCTGTCTGTTTAGAAATATGCACCCTCATTTGCTCAAGATTCTCCTTCTCTCTTTGTAGATTTGCTGATGCAGATTCGTTTGCAACTTTCATTTCATCCAGAATTTCATTTTTGTTCTTTATCTCTTCAGCAAGACTGGCAATTTCATCTCTGTCTTTCTGAAGTTGTGTTGCCATATTTTCCAAATTCTGTCTATCATTCTGTGTTTCTTCTTTTAGCTTTCTGATGTAATCATTTTCTCTTTGTAGCTGGCTCTTCATCTGTTCTAACTTAGTCTTCTCATCTTCAGACTCTTGTTTCTGAAGTGTTATCATCTCCACGTCCTGAACTAGATTCTTTCTTCTTTGATCTACATCGTCGCCTTCTTTCTGCAACATTTTTCTGTTATTATCAATCATTTCCCTTTCTTTAAGTAAGTCTTGCCTAAGAAGCTCCAAGTTCTCAGTCTCTGTCTTGAGGGCATCTCTCAAATGGTTTTCCATTTGCTGCTTCTGTTCTTCCATCTCTTCTTTATCCTTATCTAGTTGACCTCTTTCATTTCTCATTAGTTCCATTATATCATTGACTTTTGTCTGTTGTTTGTCTAGCTCAGCCTGTCTCAGATCAAGCTGGTTGCCGTCCATTATTATAATGGCTCTGGCATTGTCCACTTCCTTTTGTTCATTCTGAATTTCAGCTTGCAGTTGCTCAAGTTCTTTTTGTTTGTGTCTTATTTGTTCCTTTTCCCTTTCAGTGTCATTTGTTTGTCTTGTGATGTTCGCACTCATCGACTCTAGAGATTCTCTTTCTTTCTGTATCTCTGCCAGTTTGATCTCATTCTCTTCTCTTTGCTCTACAAGTTTCTGTTCAAGATCTTTCTTAGCACCTTCAAATTCACATTTGTTTTTCTCCAGGTCAAGTTTTTGCTTCTCAAGCATGTCTTTATCAAATTGAAAGACTTTCCTTTTCTCTTCAATATCAGCATTCATTTCATCCAACATCATGTGTTTTCTTTTTGTCTCCTCAATGAGATTAATGACATCATCTCTCTCCATTTGGAGTTGAGCTGCCATTTCCTCCACCCTCTGTCTATCACGTTGTGCCTCTAGTTTTAGCTTTTTAATCTCATGTGCTTCTTTTTGGAGGTTAGTTTTCATTTTTTCCATTGTTTCCTTCTCATTCTCAAAAGCTTCTCTCTCAAGTTTAAGACTCTCTGAATCTTTGTCTACATTGGCTCTTTTTCTTTCTACATCTTCCCCATTTCTCTTCAGTAATTCCTTTTCAGTCAATACCTCTTTCAAGAGGAGATCCACATATTCAGACTTCTTTTTCAGTTCATCCATCATGTCCTCTTTTTCACAGATCATTGCAGCTCTTTCATTTTCAAGAAGGCTCTTTTCATTCTTTGTGAATTCCACAACGTCATTAACTTCTTTTTGTTGTTTTTCTATTTCCTTTTCTATTTCAGCCTTTCGCAGTTCAAGCTGGTTCTTCTCTGTAGTGATGATTCGTTTGAGGTTTTCCATTTCACTTTGTTGTTTATTAATGTCTGCTTGCAGTCGTTTTAGTTCATCTTTTCTGGCTCTTATTTTTTCTTTTTCATTTTCAATATCCTCTGTCTGTTTAGAAATATGCACCCTCATTTGCTCAAGATTCTCCTTCTCTCTTTGTAGATTTGCTGATGCAGATTCGTTTGCAACTTTCATTTCATCCAGAATTTCATTTTTGTTCTTTATCTCTTCAGCAAGACTGGCAATTTCATCTCTGTCTTTCTGAAGTTGTGTTGCCATATTTTCCAAATTCTGTCTATCATTCTGTGTTTCTTCTTTTAGCTTTCTGATGTAATCATTTTCTCTTTGTAGCTGGCTCTTCATCTGTTCTAACTTAGTCTTCTCATCTTCAGACTCTTGTTTCTGAAGTGTTATCATCTCCACGTCCTGAACTAGATTCTTTCTTCTTTGATCTACATCGTCGCCTTCTTTCTGCAACATTTTTCTGTTATTATCAATCATTTCCCTTTCTTTAAGTAAGTCTTGCCTAAGAAGCTCCAAGTTCTCAGTCTCTGTCTTGAGGGCATCTCTCAAATGGTTTTCCATTTGCTGCTTCTGTTCTTCCATCTCTTCTTTATCCTTATCTAGTTGACCTCTTTCATTTCTCATTAGTTCCATTATATCATTGACTTTTGTCTGTTGTTTGTCTAGCTCAGCCTGTCTCAGATCAAGCTGGTTGCCGTCCATTATTATAATGGCTCTGGCATTGTCCACTTCCTTTTGTTCATTCTGAATTTCAGCTTGCAGTTGCTCAAGTTCTTTTTGTTTGTGTCTTATTTGTTCCTTTTCCCTTTCAGTGTCATTTGTTTGTCTTGTGATGTTCGCACTCATCGACTCTAGAGATTCTCTTTCTTTCTGTATCTCTGCCAGTTTGATCTCATTCTCTTCTCTTTGCTCTACAAGTTTCTGTTCAAGATCTTTCTTAGCACCTTCAAATTCACATTTGTTTTTCTCCAGGTCAAGTTTTTGCTTCTCAAGCATGTCTTTATCAAATTGAAAGACTTTCCTTTTCTCTTCAATATCAGCATTCATTTCATCCAACATCATGTGTTTTCTTTTTGTCTCCTCAATGAGATTAATGACATCATCTCTCTCCATTTGGAGTTGAGCTGCCATTTCCTCCACCCTCTGTCTATCACGTTGTGCCTCTAGTTTTAGCTTTTTAATCTCATGTGCTTCTTTTTGGAGGTTAGTTTTCATTTTTTCCATTGTTTCCTTCTCATTCTCAAAAGCTTCTCTCTCAAGTTTAAGACTCTCTGAATCTTTGTCTACATTGGCTCTTTTTCTTTCTACATCTTCCCCATTTCTCTTCAGTAATTCCTTTTCAGTCAATACCTCTTTCAAGAGGAGATCCACATATTCAGACTTCTTTTTCAGTTCATCCATCATGTCCTCTTTTTCACAGATCATTGCAGCTCTTTCATTTTCAAGAAGGCTCTTTTCATTCTTTGTGAATTCCACAACGTCATTAACTTCTTTTTGTTGTTTTTCTATTTCCTTTTCTATTTCAGCCTTTCGCAGTTCAAGCTGGTTCTTCTCTGTAGTGATGATTCGTTTGAGGTTTTCCATTTCACTTTGTTGTTTATTAATGTCTGCTTGCAGTCGTTTTAGTTCATCTTTTCTGGCTCTTATTTTTTCTTTTTCATTTTCAATATCCTCTGTCTGTTTAGAAATATGCACCCTCATTTGCTCAAGATTCTCCTTCTCTCTTTGTAGATTTGCTGATGCAGATTCGTTTGCAACTTTCATTTCATCCAGAATTTCATTTTTGTTCTTTATCTCTTCAGCAAGACTGGCAATTTCATCTCTGTCTTTCTGAAGTTGTGTTGCCATATTTTCCAAATTCTGTCTATCATTCTGTGTTTCTTCTTTTAGTTTTCTGATGTAATCATTTTCTCTTTGTAGCTGGCTCTTCATCTGTTCTAACTTAGTCTTCTCATCTTCAGACTCTTGTTTCTGAAGTGTTATCATCTCCACGTCCTGAACTAGATTCTTTCTTCTTTGATCTACATCGTCGCCTTCTTTCTGCAACATTTTTCTGTTATTATCAATCATTTCCCTTTCTTTAAGTAAGTCTTGCCTAAGAAGCTCCAAGTTCTCAGTCTCTGTCTTGAGGGCATCTCTCAAATGGTTTTCCATTTGCTGCTTCTGTTCTTCCATCTCTTCTTTATCCTTATCTAGTTGACCTCTTTCATTTCTCATTAGTTCCATTATATCATTGACTTTTGTCTGTTGTTTGTCTAGCTCAGCCTGTCTCAGATCAAGCTGGTTGCCGTCCATTATTATAATGGCTCTGGCATTGTCCACTTCCTTTTGTTCATTCTGAATTTCAGCTTGCAGTTGCTCAAGTTCTTTTTGTTTGTGTCTTATTTGTTCCTTTTCCCTTTCAGTGTCATTTGTTTGTCTTGTGATGTTCGCACTCATCGACTCTAGAGATTCTCTTTCTTTCTGTATCTCTGCCAGTTTGATCTCATTCTCTTCTCTTTGCTCTACAAGTTTCTGTTCAAGATCTTTCTTAGCACCTTCAAATTCACATTTGTTTTTCTCCAGGTCAAGTTTTTGCTTCTCAAGCATGTCTTTATCAAATTGAAAGACTTTCCTTTTCTCTTCAATATCAGCATTCATTTCATCCAACATCATGTGTTTTCTTTTTGTCTCCTCAATGAGATTAATGACATCATCTCTCTCCATTTGGAGTTGAGCTGCCATTTCCTCCACCCTCTGTCTATCACGTTGTGCCTCTAGTTTTAGCTTTTTAATCTCATGTGCTTCTTTTTGGAGGTTAGTTTTCATTTTTTCCATTGTTTCCTTCTCATTCTCAAAAGCTTCTCTCTCAAGTTTAAGACTCTCTGAATCTTTGTCTACATTGGCTCTTTTTCTTTCTACATCTTCCCCATTTCTCTTCAGTAATTCCTTTTCAGTCAATACCTCTTTCAAGAGGAGATCCACATATTCAGACTTCTTTTTCAGTTCATCCATCATGTCCTCTTTTTCACAGATCATTGCAGCTCTTTCATTTTCAAGAAGGCTCTTTTCATTCTTTGTGAATTCCACAACGTCATTAACTTCTTTTTGTTGTTTTTCTATTTCCTTTTCTATTTCAGCCTTTCGCAGTTCAAGCTGGTTCTTCTCTGTAGTGATGATTCGTTTGAGGTTTTCCATTTCACTTTGTTGTTTATTAATGTCTGCTTGCAGTCGTTTTAGTTCATCTTTTCTGGCTCTTATTTTTTCTTTTTCATTTTCAATATCCTCTGTCTGTTTAGAAATATGCACCCTCATTTGCTCAAGATTCTCCTTCTCTCTTTGTAGATTTGCTGATGCAGATTCGTTTGCAACTTTCATTTCATCCAGAATTTCATTTTTGTTCTTTATCTCTTCAGCAAGACTGGCAATTTCATCTCTGTCTTTCTGAAGTTGTGTTGCCATATTTTCCAAATTCTGTCTATCATTCTGTGTTTCTTCTTTTAGCTTTCTGATGTAATCATTTTCTCTTTGTAGCTGGCTCTTCATCTGTTCTAACTTAGTCTTCTCATCTTCAGACTCTTGTTTCTGAAGTGTTATCATCTCCACGTCCTGAACTAGATTCTTTCTTCTTTGATCTACATCGTCGCCTTCTTTCTGCAACATTTTTCTGTTATTATCAATCATTTCCCTTTCTTTAAGTAAGTCTTGCCTAAGAAGCTCCAAGTTCTCAGTCTCTGTCTTGAGGGCATCTCTCAAATGGTTTTCCATTTGCTGCTTCTGTTCTTCCATCTCTTCTTTATCCTTATCTAGTTGACCTCTTTCATTTCTCATTAGTTCCATTATATCATTGACTTTTGTCTGTTGTTTGTCTAGCTCAGCCTGTCTCAGATCAAGCTGGTTGCCGTCCATTATTATAATGGCTCTGGCATTGTCCACTTCCTTTTGTTCATTCTGAATTTCAGCTTGCAGTTGCTCAAGTTCTTTTTGTTTGTGTCTTATTTGTTCCTTTTCCCTTTCAGTGTCATTTGTTTGTCTTGTGATGTTCGCACTCATCGACTCTAGAGATTCTCTTTCTTTCTGTATCTCTGCCAGTTTGATCTCATTCTCTTCTCTTTGCTCTACAAGTTTCTGTTCAAGATCTTTCTTAGCACCTTCAAATTCACATTTGTTTTTCTCCAGGTCAAGTTTTTGCTTCTCAAGCATGTCTTTATCAAATTGAAAGACTTTCCTTTTCTCTTCAATATCAGCATTCATTTCATCCAACATCATGTGTTTTCTTTTTGTCTCCTCAATGAGATTAATGACATCATCTCTCTCCATTTGGAGTTGAGCTGCCATTTCCTCCACCCTCTGTCTATCACGTTGTGCCTCTAGTTTTAGCTTTTTAATCTCATGTGCTTCTTTTTGGAGGTTAGTTTTCATTTTTTCCATTGTTTCCTTCTCATTCTCAAAAGCTTCTCTCTCAAGTTTAAGACTCTCTGAATCTTTGTCTACATTGGCTCTTTTTCTTTCTACATCTTCCCCATTTCTCTTCAGTAATTCCTTTTCAGTCAATACCTCTTTCAAGAGGAGATCCACATATTCAGACTTCTTTTTCAGTTCATCCATCATGTCCTCTTTTTCACAGATCATTGCAGCTCTTTCATTTTCAAGAAGGCTCTTTTCATTCTTTGTGAATTCCACAACGTCATTAACTTCTTTTTGTTGTTTTTCTATTTCCTTTTCTATTTCAGCCTTTCGCAGTTCAAGCTGGTTCTTCTCTGTAGTGATGATTCGTTTGAGGTTTTCCATTTCACTTTGTTGTTTATTAATGTCTGCTTGCAGTCGTTTTAGTTCATC